>NW_009646517.1:617446-662073 GCF_000708025.1 Charadrius vociferus | reverse complement strand
CCCTGGCTGGAGGGAGAGCGGCTCCTGGGTGCTCGCTGCAGGGTTGGCATGGCCGTGCTTGGCACCTTCCCCTGCACCGCTGCCTGTTGTTGCCCGTCTCCCACAGGCAGGGCAGGGCAGGTCTCCTCATCCCTCACACACATCTTTTTCTTTTATTCCCTTACTCTTGACTCAGTCGCCTCACACAAATGCCAACCTGCCTCTTATAGTGCCTTCCCGTAGGTGCAGACATGGAAACGCAGCCCCATATTACCATCGAGGATGTGCCCTGAACGTAGTCTGGCGTGAGGACGCCCTGTGTGTTTGTGAGCCTCCCATCCCACCTCTGCACGTTGTAAAGACAATACTCGCATTCCCCAAAACTACCTGCAAGCAAGGCTTACACTTGTAAACAGATCACAGTCTCTTTGGTTTGTCCTTATTTCTCCTTGCAAAGTTGCAGACTTCGCCTTTTTTCTTTTTTTTCCCCCTCAGACCTCATGTCTTGTTGAGATCTGTCCAGCTCTTTAAATAAGACAGGAACACTTACACAAATGAGGCAAACATCCAGCCAGCTTTTTGAGTCTGACTTCCGACTGCAGTCTCTTGTGCTTTTATGAGTCTTGGTGCAGAATCCCAGACATGAACAGCTGATGTGTTTTGTTATCCCAGGTCTGGCTCTGCTACTTATTCACACCTGGGTAGTGTTTTTTGTGTGTATTACGGGCACCTGAGAAAAGCGGTGGAATAAAGGAAAACTGGGCAACGGCAGCTGGGTCTTTCCTGGCGAGTGTAGCTGAGGGAAGGATGGGAAGTGATAGCACATCAATAGGGAGCGTGGAGGTTAGCTTGAACGCTGGAAGAGAAATGGCTTTGGAGGTGGTAGATGTTGTTACCACAATGCAAACAGAAGAATAAGGGAGGTGACCTGCGTACCAGTGAACTGGTGTGAGAGTTACGCTTAGCGGATATCTTGGTAATTACAAAGCTGAGTGGGGGATTTTTACTTAGATTGTTTGCTTGGCTTTTATAAGTTCAGTTTTTTAGCTTAGAGGCTTTTTTGCTGTGTCTGGGTACACGGATGTGGCAACAAAGATAAAAAAGGGTTTCTAAAAAAAAAAAAAAACCCCAAACAACTGAACCCCAGAACTGTATTTACAAATCCACATTAATGTCCTTTTCTCCCTTAGAGAGAAGTCTGTTCCCTTTGGACAAAAAGCAGGTCCGGTTTGTCCCATTGGCAACCACGTATTTTGTGTCCTCAGGCCACCTGTCTTGAGGTCCAACAAGTAAGGACCTCTCTTAATTCTTAACATGCTCTGTCAGGTCCTTAATAACAGAATGGTGGGAGTAGGTGGGCTGGCTGTGAAGTTGACATGGAGTTGAATGGAAGTGTAGGTAGGTGAAGGAAAATTACAAAAAAAAGGAGTTGGCACAACCGGGAGAGTTGGGAATACGACTGTAGTGGTGGCTGTCTCAGGTGCATCCTGGCCTGGCTGCTGTAGCTGGTGTTTCGTTCCTGTGTTGTCACGCAGCACGGAGTAGGATGTAGCTGAGAAACAGGGCAGGGATGCTCCAGCGAGCTTCAGGCTGTGGGTAACGTCTGTGCAGCTGGGAGCAGAAAGCTGCGTCGTGCTCTGGTCTGTAAACGCAGGTGGAGAGTTTGTCTTTGAAGGGGTTGTAACAGTGGTGGGATTGAGCCCTTAACTCCAAAGTAACACGCATAACGATGAGACTTGGGTAAAAGCATGGGGGTAGGAGAGGGCTTTCCTTCTGGGAAATGAGGGGCCAGGGGCTTTCTGCCAGTGCATGTACAGTGGGCTGTGAATTCAGTTTTTTCTTGGAAGGGCTGTTGCAGCTATATTGTTGTCACAGCAGCAACAGCAAAATTCAGTCCAGAAAAGATGCGTTTGGACACAGCCATCACTAAAGCTCCCAGTCTTAGCACAAATACCTGACAGGCCCAGGGATGGAGTTATGTGATTTTTCTGGAAATAATATCTCTCTCCCCCTGCCTTTTAGGTTTTTTAATTTTTTTTTTCCCCCCAAACTGTTCTTGAAAATGTGGGTGTTCTGGTTGGAGCATCAATCTTGGTCCCTGCTGTGGTGGAAGGTACCAGTCTTAAGTTAATGAGGCCTTGAGGCAATAGTTGCCTTCAGCATGGGTGAGTCTTGCAGCATCCTGCTCTTTGCTTTTCCTTTTCTCTCCTTTGTCCATGAAACTTTATTAGATGCAAGAAAACTCTGTTTTCAATTGTGTCACTAGACTGGCTGTGTCCTTCAAGGCTTCACTGCTGTGTTTCAGACAAAAGGTAAAAATGAGGCACAAATGGGTAAACTGAGTCCCCCTACAGCACTGCATGCAGATGTAAAGCTGTGGCCCAAGGAGGAAACAGCTAAGAGGAAATCACAGCTGTGAGTCAGTATTTGCCATGGCTTCTGCAGGGATGACACAGGGTGTCCTTTCCCAGGATGCAAATCCCTTCTGCTTTTAGGAAGTGTATCAGTTAATGACCAGAGATGTTGCTTTCCATTGTCACAGCGATGTCTGGAGGCCAGTTTAATTCTTCACTGTGGTTTTTCATTACCAAGTCTAAAGCTTCCACATAAATATGCACCTCTGTATGCAGAAGTGATTTCTGGAAAAGAGATTTATCTTGGGCTTTGGTAGCAAATGAATGATGACTCACTGGTGAACCGAAAGGCTGTCTCTGTTTTGGTTTGTTCGTTGACCATAACCTCCAGGTTTAATTTGTCTGCCTTCCCCTAGCTGGAGGTGACAGAGCACCCTCCTGTTTTCCCTTCTGGGCCTCCAGTGTTCCTTGCCAGGGCTTAGGCACACTGTCCTCTGCCCCAGGAGGCAGGGTGGGGACAGCAGAGCTGTCCTGAAGGTGCCTTTGTGCCCCACAGCAGGGATGCTGATGGCTCATCTCATCTCGAGTCTGTCACGAAGGAGTCTGTCATGTGGGCAGCTCTTTGGAGCTCCCTAAAAGATGAGCATGGCCAAAGGCAGGGAGAGGCTGCAGCTCAGTGATCATGGGAGGGATCCAGCAAGAGTTCAGAGGTACTTCCACAAGGCTGATGACTTAAAAACCCAAACAAACCCCAAACAAAAAGTGGGGCGTGAACCCAAGGGGGGACCTTGCATTTCCTTAATTCTTGTCTGTATTCATTGACAGGGGACAGGCTTCTCCAGAGCCCCCGATTCAGGCTCTTGCATTAAGCCAGGCTCTGGAGCACTCTTATTCCATGTTGTCTTAGCTGAAGGTGGACCTTGTGAACATCTCCAGAGCATCTGGTATGGAGAGCAGCTCAGCCGTACCAAATGGGTGAGTGCTGAGTGCCAGCAGAAGATGAGGAGAGCAAAGGGAAATTTTAGACTTTCTGGTTTCATCCCTTGCTCGTTTGTGCGGCAAAGCATAAATAAAGAGCACTGGTCAGCTTGGCTATGAAGCGGGTAGCAAGTGGAGGAAGCAGCTAGCTGTGATACAGTGGGCTCTGGGGCTCAGCACCCACCTGGGTAGGTGACATTGCCAGCTTGGATCTGATCACAATGGGTGTCTAACGAGGGAAAAACAGGTGAGGAGGAGAGAGGTGCTGACAAAGAGGTGCCTGCAGCCACCAGCTAATGCAGCCCACCTGTAGCTTGTTGGAAAGTGATTGAAAGAGTACCATCAAGTGTTTTGCAAGAATCTATTGATTTGTTAACACTTTTGAGGGGCAGTTGTGAAGACTGCGTGTTTCGATAAGGTCAGAGTTTTGTTTTAGCTCTGATTTATATTTGCTGATTCAGCAAAATTAAACAGTTTCACGGGAACCTATTGATCCCGTCAACATTTCCAACAGCGGGTAATCCTGGCATTTCATTTCAGTGAGGTCAATGTTTTGCTGTAATTTTATACAAAAGACTTAAGTAGAAAATCTCACTCATCAAAAAGGAACATTTCAACAAAATATTTTACAATATTTTTTTAGTGGGAAAAAAAAGGTCTGGAACAGGCTTTCCTTGCCCAATTTTGGGATGAAAACATGTTTTGAAACTGTGGAATTGGCTTTGGGAAGGGAATTGCTGTTTTTAATCCAGCTCTAGCTGTAACGGTCTGGGGAGGGAAGGAGGTAGTAGCATCATCTGCTTTTTATAGGAAGTGTACCCAGAGGTCCAGGTGTCTGCCCTGAGCAGTAAGGTCAGGTTTTCTCAGGCTGCCAGGCAAGTCTGCGAAAGCAATTTCAATTTTACTGCTCCTCACTGCCCTTTCTGTCTCCCTGCCAGAGGTTACCAGCTGTGCTGCCAAAGGGAGTACCCACGGCGCCATCAGCAAGCCCGTGCATTGGCTCCGAGCGCCTTCGAAGCCCGGAGGGAAGGCAGGCACGAGCTTGAGGGCAGGCAGAAGCATCGGTTGCGTTCTGCTGGCTGGGCTGCAGAGCAGAGGGCCGGGGTGGACCTTGGGGCGCAGAGCGCTCATGCGGTCACCCTCGCTCGGGCACCAGTAGCATGTCTCTTACAGCCTTGGTCTTCCCGGTGAGTCACCCAAAAGCAGCAACCGTGAAAACTGTCTCTGAAATCCAAATGTGGAAAGAGAGCGCAACTTGACTGTTAGGAGAGGGAGATGCCACCTTTGTGGTGATAAATAGAACAAGAAGTGGGCAGGGAACAGCTGCAGTTACACCAACGGCGGGTCCCCAAGATAGGCTAACCACTGGGTTTCATAGCTGGATGGCTAGCTCTTAACTCTGGGGTACCCTCAGAAAATGTTACTGTCCACCTTTGCTTGTGTCGTTTCCCGAGCCCGGATCCTCTCTTGAAGTACAGGGATTGCTGACTGACTCCTGTAGGAAGAACTCCGGGTTTTTGTTCCCATGCCTGCGCTGTCTGGTGGGATTTTTCAGGAAGCCTCTGAACACTTCTGCTCCTTTCTGTTGTTCTTTATATTGATTACCTTTTACTACTGACTCCCCCCAGTTATATTTTGTTTTCCAAGCAACACAGATGCAGACTGGACTGTTAAGGCGAAAAAGTAACAATGCCGTAAGTGAACGTATCTTCAAGTTTCTTTGTGTTAAAGCAAATGCACACACTCGAAACTATGTATATGTCCGGGGCATGTATTGTGCATCCATGTATATATCAAAAAGCAGATGAGAAAAATTGTTGTGTGATATTGAATGAAAATCTTGGGACAGAAAGAAAAATAAAGGTACTGGAGCAATCCAACCTGGGGCCTGGCAGGTTGCCACAGACGGCAATAAAGTTGCTGTCAGTGAACTCCTACCATTGAAAACACTTCATTGAAAAAAAAAAAAAAACCAAACAAACCCAAAACAAACAAACCCAGGAGATAACACAACAGAGTGTTTTTTCTAGGCTTCTTAACAAAAATATGTTTTCCAACAGCAAGGGTTTTGGCCTCAAAAGTGGAACCTTTTTGTAAGGAGCAATGTGAGAGGAATGCGTAGTATTTTCGGGTTTTGTTCTGCTTGCCTGGATTTCCCTTCATGGTTTTGCTGCCAGAGCAAAGTTGTTTGTAGAGCTCTAGCAAAAAAATCGTTCAGAAACTATTAGTAATAATCCCTTATCACTCTGAGTGAACAGTGTCTGGACAATATGCTGTTAATTTCTGAGAGTTCAGTTAGTTAGAAGGGGCTGAGCTGCAAAGTAAAGTTACTGAACAGAAAATTGGTTCTGTTTTACCTCAAACCAGGACACACGTGCGATGAAGGAGTTCCTGTGCCAGCCTTATCCCGCTGGTGGGAAGATATGGGATAAGGAAGAGAGGAGTTTGCCTGTAATATCAAAATTGAGAAGAAAGGGAGTTACAGCCTCTTTTTGCTCCTTTTACAGCTTCAGGTTTCCTCGGTCATGTAGGGTTCGCAGCAGTGGATGCTGCAGCTTAAGATTTCTGTTACACAAAAATACAGTGAGACCTGCCTGCTAAATTCAGTTAGGGGAGTGATGGTCCCTTCTTGTCCGGTGGGAGCAGCTTTTCACTGGAGAAAAGGAAAAAGCTGTATTTATCCAGCTGTGCACGGGGAGATGGCGTGACGAGTACAGCGTTCAGACCCTGAAACTCCCACCCCTGGTGCTGCTGCTTTCTCGTTCCTATTTTAGGACGATCTGAGACGGGTGCTTTCTCGCACTGTGTTGCGCAGGTACGTGGAGGTTTCCTGGCTCAGCCCAGCTGTGGCTCCAGCCCTGTGACACAGCTGTCACCCGTGACAGCTGTCCAATGGATTTCTGATATTTTAATTTTTTTTTGAGGCTGGCTGTATGACTTGTAACAGGCAGAGAGAGACTTTCCTGGTGCTTGGCGAGGGGAGTAAAGTCTCCCCATACCACCTACTTCGCCCTTACGCCACGAAGGCAGCTGGGTCTGTGCGTGGGTAATTCATTACTGCGAGGTCCCGGCAGCAGTGGAGCACGTGGGCTGTGCGTCTGTCCCTCTGCTGTAATGTCATGCATCGCTGGCTCGTCTCCTTCTTGCCATGTACAGCAAGTTTTGTCTTTCTGCATCACAGAGCCAAGGCTGCTTGATCCCAGTCCCCTGTGACAGGCTCCTTATCACCCAGGCTCAGGGTTTCTTCAGCAGCGTGCTCTTGCGATAGCCCACATCTGCCTCGAAAAAGCAACCGTGTTCTCTAGCACGGGGCATAGCGGTGGCAGGGATGGGGCCATTAGCAGTGGTCAGGAATCCGGTGATATAACTGTGGTGATTTCTTTAAACTCCACGTTCACATCTGATACGGGCTTTCAATGCTAAAAAAAAAAACCTTCTCAAGATTCGGTCCGTGTGGAAAAACCAACTGGCAGACACCCACGTTTAATTTGCATGCCCAATTACCCAGCTCATCAGCTTTCCTGTTCACTGGTCCACCCAGACAGGAGGGATGTTTGCGCTTTCCTGTCCGACTCCTCTGCTTGGGCTTGGGGACACGGTGAACGCCGTACCTCGTGGGGACAGAGCTGGGTCTGGATTTCTGTGGTGGGGTGAACTTTGCCTCGCCGCGCATGATGAGCAAAGCCTGCGGGCACAAGCACATGATGAGCCTGGGCAGGTCACCAGCCGGCTTTTGCCTCTCCCTGGTGCAAGCAGCATCCTGACCCGTTTATTTTTCAGGCGCTGCTGTGGTGTTCTTGCACAAATCCATCTTAAGGTAAAAACCTGTGGTCTGACCCACCCGTAATTAAAGCTTAATTTAATTTGCATGCTGACTGATCTTCGGTGAGCAATGAGTGGAGCCTGTGCAGAACTCGTGCCTCTAAGATAAGCCATTTATTTGTTGGTTGCTTTTTATGACCTGACACATATTTGTTCTTAAACTTCAGGATTTGAAACAAAAAGGAGTGAAACATTATTTTAGGTGTTGTTGGGACTTCACAGTCAGGTGTACTTAGGAGTCGGATTGAACAAAACACACAGCTCCTTCTGAGCTGCTGAATTAAGATCCTTTTTTTTTTTTTTTTATTTGGTAGCTTGTTAAAAATGCTCTTTGCTGTCCTCAGAGTTGAGTCGTGTGCTGCAGGGATAAAGAAGAGTGACTGCCACATGCTTGTATTTGAATAGCTTTAGTGCTATCCCCACTTGAAGCAAGAACCTGCCCCTTGCTGTAGCAGGGCTGCTGGCATCGCTCAAGTATGCGCTTTAAGTATATGCTTGGAGTTAAGTTAGCGTTTAATTACTGAGGCCTATGCCCGACATACTGTGTAAATTCTGGAGGGTTTGGTTTCTTGGCCACATTTAAACATTGGAGAACCATATTGTTTAGGCTTTAGGATCGCTTCCTTTGGCTTTGTTTCATCAGGATGGAAAAGCTGATTTAAAAAAAACCAAAAAGTAACTTGATTTCTGGTCGGTTTTCAGCCTCTTTGCATCTCTTTGCTTCTTCAATATCCAGTCAATTCTTTCTTTCTTTTTTTTAAAAAGGAATCAACCTGCTATGAAAAGCTGAAAAGAAATATCCATATTTTCCCAACAGCATGTTTTCTGTTTTTTTTTGGTTGAAACTGCACTGAGCTGGGCCCGTTTGTATACAGGATGTTTTACTCCTGATAAAAGTACTTTACATGAGGTTTTTATCCACCAGAGAGTTCTGGCTGTCCAAGAATTGATGCATATTAGCTATTCTGTTGATCTTATTTGACCAATTCCTAAGCATCTTTGCAGAGTTAGAGCTTGTTCTCTTACTTGCAGGCAGACAGCTGTATTGTCAAATTTTAAGGAGAAAAAGTTGCCGTTTCTTTCTTGCTCGGTGGAAGCCAGAAGCCAAATTATTCTTACAGCGATTTGGCTTTTGCAACTGCCTCCTAATACACTTGTAAGGCAACTGAGAGAGACTGAGGTAGTTCACAGCAGCCACTTGTTTGATGAAGGTCCGTGTACTTTACGTTGCTGTCAAGGCTGTGGGAAAACCCTCACTGTGCGGCAGGATAACGGAGCTATGCAATGGAAAAGACCAAAGTCTTTATCTGTGCCATAGCTTAATCTCCCTCTTGCTTTCTAAGATTTGACTCTGCTGCTCTGTTTCTTGCTGGGGTTCGGATTTGTGCTTTCCGTGGAATGATCACAAGCAGAAACGTGGTTTAAAATCGTGTTTGCTGTGGTAACTATGGCAAAAACTTGGGAAACTTGGGGGGGAGGTTAGCAGGACACAGCCTGTAGGTAGCTGGGGCTTCCTTGGAGCAGCGCAAGGAGCAAAGGATGGGGAGCAGTTACCCAAATGTATTTTTGCCACACTTAACTGGCTCTGGCTAAAGTTTATGGTTTTTTGGTTGGTTGGTTTCTTTTTTTTTTTTTACTGTAAGGGTTCTTGTGCCTCCTTGATGCATTCAGCTGGCAGTATTTTCAGTTCATACCCCTAACCTTCCTGCCCTCGCCAGCTAGGGTCCCCAGAGATCAGCTTTCGTCCCTGTTTTGCTTTCTGACACAGGGGAAAAAAAAGCTACCATTTGGCTAGGGGGACACATGCTCTTTGCCCACCATAAGGGGAGAAAGGAAGCATAGCATTAACAACTATAAAATACAAGAATCAGCTTTTTCCTTACATGGTCCAGTTAACCATTTTTCCTGTCCTTGTTGCTTCGCAGATGCACGTATATACTGGATGCCCAGTAGAAGCGTATGTCACTTTGCATGCTGTCCTCTCTGTACAACCCTGATGCTCGATTTGCATTCCTGTATGAAGGCACTACCCAATTTAGCTGTTGCAACTTTCCACATGAGTTGCCCCTACTTTCATCTGTGCTGTTTAACCGCTTTGAGCCCTCGCAGACAACTCTGGCCCGTGACGTTGCTCTGCGTTACCTCGCTGTTCAGGGGAGCTGACCTTGTGTTGGAGGGTTAAGCCGTTCTCTTAAGTGGATTTTGCTGATTGGATTGTCCTTCGTGTTGATGCTGTGAGCAAAGTGTAATCACATGAGTGATGTTAAAAATCTGCCCGATGCTGGAGGCCGTAAGCTGTTGCTGCAGCTGGTGTGGCTAAGCCCCTTTCTGTAGCCACTGGCTGATGGGTGTGTGTGACTAGCGTGGTGTCTGATTGCCTCTGGTGTCCCTGCCCACATGGTTAGGTGTGGCAGACAAGCAGGGACCTTTTTACGTGAGCAAAAGAAAACGGCATTCACGCCTCTCGAGACGTAGCAAGACATCTGCTCCCTGCTGCCAGAGTATCTTCTGTAGCGCGTACCTCACTAATGCCGATATGCTTGCCTTTGCAAAAGGAAGTCTGTTTCTGAGAGTAAAAGACCTTGGTGCCGTCGTTTTAGAAGTTCGACAAGAAATATTTCATTTTGTTGTTTATATCTTACAGAAACCTGTTTCCTGCAAATCTTGTCGCTGCAGCTTTCCGAACGGTAAGATATGCGTGGACTTTGGACACGAGTACAGTGCACAGACAGACAAAGTGACTGCTCTTTTTTGAAAGAGGACTAGAAAGATGGTGTAGAAAATACCAAAAGTTAATTTACTTATAGCGGGTGAGTTTTTTAAAAGCACCTCAGGTAATCAGACATACAATGTCCATGGCAAATGGTTTGACTTTTGTAAAATACTCCTCAAACAAAAGCATATTCATAGCCTATGTTTTGTACCTCCACCAAAAATGTTCTTTAAACTTTTATACATTGGGTGCCGTGTTGGGCAGCAGTGGCAACTCTGCTTTGTGCCAGGCTGCTTATCGCTTTGCAGGAGTTAGCTGGGAGACCCTTGGGTACATAGTTTGGAGCTAGGCTCAGAGCAGACGAGGCTCAAGACTTTTAGGCTCCCATGTGTGTACGCATTACCTGTTGCCTGATGCTTTTATTCAGTATTTTCCATTATATCCCTTGCTGGATTAATTGCTCGGCCTGGCTTCTCTGCCAACAGAGGACTGTGTGGCAGGATGATAACTGGGACCAGAATGTAGTGTGGTTTAAACTGATGGACAGGAGCTGTGGGACTCCAAGAAGATTTTAATTTAGTTCTTATTGCTAATTTTAGATGTCGGGATAGACCCTGTTGAGAATATTGCTATGGGGCATTGTGATTCTCTATGGTACAGGAGCAGAATAATGCTTTTTGCCTTCATGGTATTCTGTGGGTTTGCTTTTGTATCAAAACCAAGGTCAAACTCTTCAAATCAAGTTCTCTTTTTAGTGTATATATAATACAGTATAAGTCAATATGCCATAAATAAAAATAGGAGCAGTATAAAAATATCGTTAAGAAAAAGATATTCTGTGATACCTCATGTATCAGGGTTCTGTATGTTCAGGGATGAAATAAAGTCCTCCTTTCCTCTCTGCTGCTGTTGTCAGAAGTACTTGGCGAGTACGTAAGGTTTTCTGGTCCCTATTTTATATCTAAAGAAAGCAAGCCCAAAGAAGTGCCCTGCTTTTGCAATGTGTCTAGCTTATTTGTCGAACCGTTGCCCTAGATTTCAGATGTTTTGCTGACAATTTTAATGCCTGCCTCACCGTTTCTAACAGTGAAATAGCACAAGTGCCACTTACCTTCTGCAGGAGCCAGTGTGACAGCGTGGTGTGTGAGCAACAGCAGGGTGGAGGAAAGGGGAATTCCTCCACTGCTGCCTAAACCTGGCAGCTCAGGGGGGTCACAGAGCACTTCTCTGTTGCCACATGGGGAAGGAGCTGCAAATGCTGTCGCTCCCTTCTCTTGATAGGCTCGCTAGCCTCCACAGTATGGTTTCCAGAAAAAGTCTTCCTACCAGTAGTCTCCTCCTTGTGAAATGCTAGATAATATGGTCAGATTGATGATCTGATTGGCAAACATTGTAATTTTGTTTGCTTTTTTTTTTTCTTACCTGCAGTATGCGACAGAATACAAGATGCTGCTCAGAAACACTACCTCTGGAAACGTCACATGGGAAAAGGTAAAGTCTCTTCTTAGTTTTTTTTTATACAAACCCTTGTCAACTGTAATATTTGGCTGCTTCAGTCTTTAATCCTTTCCAGCAGTTATTGGAAAGAAACAAGTATTTTTCTTTGCCTGGAATGGAGACACACGCAAGCCAGATGAGTTACCCACAGCCACAGCAGAAAGCTATGATGGATTGGAGAATTGGTCTCAACTGTTCTGACCCTTAAAACCTCATTTTTAGGCCAGGCTTTCTTAGACCTGGTCTCAATCTAAATATTGATTAGTCACTGTGCCTAATGTTTCCAAATAACTTTCTGTAGACTTGGAATTAAATAGCAATCAGGTTGGCTGAGTATGTAATTTAAACATTACTCTTCATTAACAGTTTGGAGAGAATCTCTGCGTTTTTTTTCTAGTACCCCCAAGGCTCTTCTTTTAAAGGAGGGTTAGTTGAGAATTTTTTGTTGTTGCCGTGTTGCTTGAAATGTTGTTTAAATGTTGAAATGTTGTTTAAAGTAGTAACAAGTGGTCTGAAGGAGTGAAAATTATAGACAGAACATTACAAATAGGCTGCTATTGCAATGGTGTCAAAAGAGAAACTAATTTGCAGGTATAGTTGAGGTAGAAAGTGTTATCTTCCATATGTAGCTCATAGGACTTCCCGAGGTGCTCTAAAACCCGTTGAGTGGCATCTCTCCTGCAGTATGGGGCTATCAAACATCTGTATTATTGGCCAGAGCCAACGTATTGCAGGTGTAGCAATAGTTACCGTTGTCTTACAGGCAGCACGCTATGAAACAGACCCAGTGTCGCAGCCTGCGATGTGTCACCTCACTCCAAATGAAGTATCTTATGTGCTTTCTTGGGATTTTGGGGAGACGGGTCTGAGACTGGAAATTACTTTCAGGGTTATTTTTTATTTCTCGGGCTCATTCTGACTATCTGAGATCAGAGAGTCAGATCACATGCTGGGTTACTATATTTGTAATATGATTTGAGCTTCCCTAGGGCAAGAGACTTGTAAGGTTTGTATTTGTCATGGAAGGGCTCAGCTGGGGCTTGCCCACCAGTTTGTAAAACCATCGAGGAAGAAGCAGTTTATGCTCATCCAGAGGGACTCTGAAGCGTATCCCTGAGCACGGGAAGTACTGGCCTCGTTACCTTCTCCTCGCTACGCATGGTGCGTGAGCAGGCGATGCAGAACAGTGTGTTTCCGAACTCTACTTTCGGCTGACGGGCTGAACTTTCACCAGCCCTGGAGGTGGGGTGACAGGTGATTTGGATGGCACAAGAACTGAGCAGGGGAAAAGTCAGCCCTTGCCTAGAAGCAGGCTATCACACGGTGAGCGGTTTCACTGGGGAAGAAGGCAGCCCCCATCTGCACAGGCTCTGCCCGTGCCTGTAAGATTGCATCAGCCCAGATCTGCGCTCACCCCATCCGACATGAATGTGTGGCAATGACTGCAGAAGGGCCGTGTGATCCCAAAAGAGCACTTTCTCTTCTCATGCCGTTATATCCTCGGGCAGTACATGCCCGTGCAGCCTTGTGCTGCTAAAAACCAAGTTCAATATGAAAGGCTGTAACAGTGTGCGCACTGAGACATGCGTGTTTGCTTACAGGGTGTAGAGTTATTCTTCATTTAAGCAAGGGTAAACGAAAGGTGACTTAGACTCTTCTTACTCATCTTCAGTGTCAAGCTTGATAGGGGCTCCTCGGCAACCATGCACAGATCAGGGCTAACCATATCAAGTACTTTTTTAATGCTTGTTCAAAGCCATCACTCTTCCTCAAGAGATAAGAATGCATCTTAAAACATGAGATTCTTTGACAGCTTTCTTCTTTCATTTTCCCACTTATCAGACTCCTGATCGATGTAATAACGGTAAAAATACCCTGAATTTGTCACCAGTGCCTGTTTTTGCCAGCTGTTATGATGTAAAGGTTATTTCCGCTATTACTTTTCCAAAACTTTTCTTCAGTTGTTGGAGCAAAACCAGAGCTGAGCTTCCTTAATTCCAGAAGACGCCCTACTGTCTCTGGGGAAGAGTGGACCAAATAAAAAGAAACCGTTAGCTCAGTTTCAGTACTGGTCTGACCATATTATTTATGGATAGATAAGGATTAAGTTTGGAAAGGAAGAGTATGATTTTTGGATAATATATAGTATAAATATCAGCCATAGAAGTTGGGTTCCAGGGAAACAAGATCTAATCCTATCTAATGTTTTCTTTCATCAGCAGAATATTTGATTGAAGAGGAGAAATGTTTTCCTTCTACTTCCCATATGAACAGTGTAGAGCAAAATTTTCCATTGATTATATTTCCCTCCCCCCACTGGTTAATAGGCCCTGTCTTCTCTCGCTGATGATATGAATAGTGGGGCATGTAGAAGTCCGCTCAGCCATGTCTTTTCTTGTTGTTTCACGTGCTCACCTCGTGTTTACCTAGCTTTTATGGCTACATCCTCTCTCTCTCTTCGACAGCAAGGCTTCCTGGGGCGCACACTATCTCAGTTCCCCATCTGCAGCACAGGGAGGCCATGGGGGACTCTGAGTTCCTCTTGTGGCAGCAGTAAAAATACACAAATCGGTGGCTGCTCTTCTTCCTCACATCACATGGCTGCATTTTCTTTTCAGCCACCTACTACTGGGACAGCTCAATGTTGGCAGTTGTTTCCTTGATAAGCACTTTGTTTCAAGGGCTAAGAAACAATAGGGTCTTCAGAGAGATTCAAGGACCAGAAGAGCTCTGTGAATCTTCCTACCAGAACACATAATTTCAAGTAAACAATAACATGGTCCATAGTTTATCCAGGAACAAAGCTTTAATTAAAGCTGGTTTTGTTTGGTGTCCACAATGCTGCTTGGTTTGGCAGCTCCTTTGGGGTGATGCACTCTCCTGTTAGAGTACAAAAAGGCCGTTCAGCATCTGCCAGTTTTAGAGGCCGGGATTGAGAGGTTCTTCTGCTGAGGATTTACTGCTGGACTCTTTCCATATTGTGCTGCAAGGAGGTGAAATTCCCTGAATGCTAAAGATTGTCCTTTCGATTTGCAGGGAGCAATTTCTTACAGCAAGTTACTGCTCCGTGGAGATGGTGCACCTTCTGCCTACATCTGCGGTGATGGGAGGCGACGGTGAATGTTGTGTGTTATAACAAAATTGGCTCACGAGGGAGAGAAGGAGAGCAAGACCTGAAGTTTGGCAGGATGACAGTGAATAGAGGGAAACAGCTTAGAAGTTTTTGGTGGCTGTGCACAGAGTCCTCCCTCCGGTCACCAAGAATTCAGGGGTCCTCAGGTCACTAGAGCTAGGTTTGAAGGACTAGTAAGTGTGAGCACTTGGAGAAGAGCAGCAGCAGCAGTGATCGCAGTGCCGAGAGCAAGGTGGAGAGAGACATCTCCGAGGGTGAAAGAAGACTAAGCTCCATGTGTTGTCATTCTGGAGAGGTATAGGGGAGTCCAAGGAGAATCGGCCAATTCATGCAGAGTAGGCCACTGTGAAGGTTAAGATGAAAGGTGAGAAGCCACCCGTGTCCTGGCTATAACTCACTGGGGATACTACTATCTCTTGCCCTCCTCTAATTTCCCAAGAACAAAATTTGGCAAGGCTGTGGCACCCATGACTGAAGAAGGTGGATGGGCTGACGCTTGTGGGGATTGAATGACCTAGAAGGGCCTTGGACTTCTCTTGGGGAAGTGACCTTCCAAATTAAGCTCTAGGAGCTCTGGCCCTGGTTCTCCTGTGTGCCTCCCAAACTCTGTCCTGCTCCGTGACCCTGTGTGCCCTACACAGCTGGTGGGAAGCTGAGCAATCCTCTTGCAGATTCAGTACACTTCTGTCTTGTTCCTGAGAAGCCCAAACGGTAAGGGGTTACTGGGCTTCAGGCTCACGCCGCTGCATTTAATGAGTTGAGAAATAAATCTCTGGTAGGAGGAGTTTAAAGGGTGGAGATGCTTTGCAAAACATCACTATGAAGAAGTGTAATGAAATTCCCTCCTGGTAACATCCAGGTCAGGATGCTGGGCACTTTGAGCAGCTTAAAACACTGAATTTCTGTTCCACAGCAAAGTTTATCTGGTTTTGGTTTGTTTTTGTTTGTTTTTTTTTTTTCTGAATGAGAAGTGGGACAAAAGAGCATTTAACATTTCCACACACACAAAAAAATAAACCTAAAAAAAGTTTGGGCCCGCTATGGTAAAATTGTGCTCCAAGCTGAACTTTTCATATTAGCCTTGTATCAAATGAACCCGACATAAGATGCTATATTATAAAATAATGAGTTGGGAAAAAAAAAAACCACCCCAAAACCCAATAAGGTGAAAAGTTGTGTCAGAATGATAAAGTGTTGCGTTGCCTCCATGTGAATGAAGTGTTTCTTTTCTGATGTAAAAATGTTCAAATTTTGCCCGAGTTGACATTTCCCAGAGATAGCTTTGGTTTTGGTGAAATGATGTGGCAGCGTTATGTTACTACAAATTTACTTTCTTCCTGCTTATAAATCGGTCATAAAATTTGAGCCTTGTACATTGATTCATACATCGTTACTGATAAATTGTCACTGAAATTTTGTTAGATCCTCTTCAGCCTTATGGTAACCCTCATCTTCTACCCTGGAGTTATATTTTCCAACAGAAGTGAAAACAGAAAAACACGTCTGTGCCATATACACAGACAGTTTATTCGATTAATAGGAGGGTGTCCGTTTTTTTTGGCTAACTTTTCTAACCACAGAACAGTTTAGGGCTTTCAGGCATACAAAACAGAATATAGACAAAACTATCCAGACAGAGAAGTGTTACTGTGTGTGGAGAGAATAGCACATTTCTTCAGACATCTCTGGAGATACGCTGCGCCCCATTCTTCATATCCTGTCCATGTTTTCAATTCTTTCAATCGGAAATCAAATAAGTACTGACAACTTAGCCCTGAACAAGCAACTGCCATAAAAAATTGCAGATCCTATATCTAATTATTTTGTAGCTAGTAAATTAAAAAAAAAAAGCTAGAAACTTCATTGTTTGTAAACACTTTTGTTAACAGCAGTTTAGCCTTCATGCTTTTGTGGATAATTGGTTTTATCCCCTTCCCTGCAGTACTTTGTTTCCACCTGCCGCTAAGAGACAGTCCAGTTCAGGAGTATACTTCCAACAAAAATATCGTCTCGGGCAGGCTGGTTTCATCAGATTTAACAGATCAGTATCCTGAATTCTTTAGTCAATACTCATTTCAAGTTTTTAGCTCAGAATATATTTTTCTTTCCTAGTGTTGAGCTAGTGTCTACTTAAACTAGCCGGAAGGCCAAAACTTGTACGCAAACCTGAGCTGTTTTAGAAGCTCTTCCAAATAAAACAACAATTTGACATGTTGAGCCTGTACTGCCAAGTTGGGGGGGGGAAACCCAGTTTATCAAAACAATTATATTTTTATGTAGCCACAAGGACATTCATTCAGTTTGTATGACACTACATTGCCAAGCAAGCTCCAGCTCTATTTGCGAAACAAACCGTGAAGGACCAGCAGAGTAGACTTGTGAGTAGAGTAGTTTTTGTCAATAGGTGGATCCTGGGTTTAGCCTCTTATTTTTACCATGCAGCCACATGATTTCTGAGAAGGGCAACGGGTGTTTCTTCTGTTCTCTCTGTATCTCCCACAGCTGCCGTGGACAGATGAATGAGTATGTTTCCATGGTTTGCTACCTTTCTCTGCCCCTCTCCCCCCTTTCTACTTCATAACATTGGTTGTTTTCTCTTGGTTTTCGCTTTGGTGTAAATATTGCACTAAAGCCATGGAGCTGGCAGTTTTGGAGAGCAGTTTCCCATCAGAGGTGTCAGGAAATAAGAGCAAGTTTGGCGCCAGACCACTGCAAGCCTCGTGCAGGTATGATTTGTTTAGGTGGTAGAATATCATAGCGCCGACAGTGAATGATGCTTGGTTCAATAAGCAGAGCTAGGAAGTCAGTATCACCAGTATCTGCCGTTAATACCTGTGGTCTCTCCAGTGCCCATTTCCCTCACAGGGAAACAGGGAGTTTCCGTTTCAGTCTTTTAACCGCAGGTATGTGATTGGTGCCTGTGCTGTTTTGCATCCGCAGTGGAGCTTGTCCTGGGTAAACTGGGGAGGTTTCCTGTTCAGGTCACTCAGAGCACACGCATCATATTGAATGGCATGAGGGGAGGTAGTGGCAGGCCCTTTCCTTCTCCAGTGTACCCACGCCAGCTCGTAACTAGGGAGGTTTGAATCTGGACTGCATCCAGGTCTTGTTCAGTTCCCTTCAACAAAGCAGGTTCTTCCTTCCCAAAACAGGTTCTGCTCATCGATTTCAGATGGATCAGCCAGCAACAAAACAGGGTCACCCTTTCATTGGGTTTATGTCGGTCTTGCATCTAACGAGCTTTCTTTTTTTGCCTCTATAGGTGCCTGTCGGTACTGAGATAGAAGGAATGAACATCCTGGGACTGGTGCTGTTTGCTCTGGTTTTAGGAGTGGCGCTGAAAAAGCTTGGCCAGGAAGGGGAAGATCTGATTCGCTTCTTTAATTCATTCAATGAGGCAACTATGGTCTTGGTTTCGTGGATTATGTGGTAAGTGTGTGACTGCAGCACAATATTATGCTCGGTTCAGGAATCTCACCATTTATCCATCTCTCCAGCTTTTTCCTACCAGATCCCTCATCACAGCAAAAGTGGATGTCATGTTATCACATGATGGAGTCTTTTCTTCTTGCTTGTGCCCTGTAATTAGGGTCACGCGCAGCTTAAGGCATCAGTCTAGAACACTTCAGAGGGTTGCTTAAAAATCCTCTCCAGGACTCCTTTTTGATTAATTAGTGGAAAGAGGACTTCCTGTTTCGAAGCAGCATAAGCCCATGGCTAGCTGCCATCGTGTGGCTAAAAGCACTGGCCTTGAGTGAGTAAAGGAGATGTGAGGAATATGGTCATGTGAAGGCCAGGGATGTTTGTGCTTGGAGTGCACTTGCAAATGCAGTGCATAATTAAAATCACCCTTGTAGTTTCTTGCCCTGATTTTTCTGTTGGTCAAAAGGTTACTTGTACTGACCTGCAAGACATCCAAGGAGATCAGAAGATAGCCTGCTCGCCGGTATTGGTTTGAGGAAAACCCTGTTGAGTGCCCGAGTACAGAGCTCCATCTGTCAGCTTGTGCCAAAGGGTGATGGAGAACCTGTGACGTGTTGTGTAGAAGGGAGGAACAGTCTCCAGGGTTATGCTCTCCATCCTACTGAAACAGTAGTGCTGGGTATTGAGTTTTTTGTCATTTTTAGCAGCAGAGTCTGAGTTGCATGGTGGATCTTTAAATCTCTTCTCCTCTTCTAAGATCTCTTTCATTTTCTTGGGTGAAGCAGGAACTAATATTACTAGCAGAGTGATCAACTGTTTGTTTCTTGTTTGTGCTTTTCCAGAGGTGCTTCTCTTCTCCATTTCACATCCCTGGGAGCAGGTATTTCCTAAGGTTGATTGTTTATTTGGTCTCCTGCCTGTTAATGAGCAAATCCATTATTTCACTTACTTCCCTGGAGTCCAAAAGTGTTTGTGGGGTGAATGTTGCTGTCTCCAATCTCGCAAAGCTTTAGCCTCCAAAAAAATTCTGTCCGCTACAAACTGGAGCGCACTGAACTTTCTCACCAGGCAAGAAACCAGTGCTGGAGGAGGCAGGCACCTCTAGAGAGTGATTCAGGCCACCTGAGCTGGGGTAGGACTGGCCTCCTGGCTGGATTTTCTGTGAGGTAGGATGAACCTGGGGCTCACAGCGGCATCGTGGATGTTCTTGTGCAGCAGGATGGGTCTAGGCTGCTCCTGTGAAACCAACAGTGCTAATACCTCACATGCGAAAATAAAAATACTAATAAGGACAGATAATTAACAGTGGGACATTTCTCACTCCCTTTCCAATGCTGTTGGAGAAGCTGTAAGCTTACCTTAGCATAGGTATTCTTTCTCCCTTCATTCTGCATTTTTCATTCCTACTATTTTTCTCCCTCTAAGAAGTAGAAAGGTTTTAACAAAACGCCTGATTTTACACAGGCAGATCTCCGTTAGTTGTTGTCATAAGGGATTGAAAAATTCAAAGTCTCAAAGCAGCTTAAGTCTTTTACTCTTGAGTGTAATTCCTTGGACACTGAATACTGATAAGAGCAGTTCTTGTATTCAGCTGATTACAGTGCTAACACTTCAAGCCAATCAGTTGGTATATAATCCTTTACTTTGTGGATTATTGGGACCACAGCTGACTCTTAACACTGCGGTGCACCGCAACCTTTGCTTGTTCTCTTTCCTTCCTTAAGACTCTTGCGTCGTCCTGATATTTATTCAAAATCTGTCAAGCTGCATGCACTTACCATAGGTGAAATCATACTACCAAGAGCAAAGGCAGCTTGAGCTTGTGTCTAGTCCTGTTCAACAGCCGCTCTCGTGTTTAGCAGCACTTCGGTCTCAACTTTCAGTTCCTTCCTCTCCAGCCTCCCTCTTCAAGGGGAGGGATCCGGTCTCAGCTCTGAATGCAACGTTCATGTTTGCGGAGCTCGTGCAGGACCGGGGCTTGGCTAGATCTGGCTAATCAGGCAGTACGGTGCAGCTTTGGCGGAGGCGAAGTGGGGATGGTTCAACAGGTCCCCCTCGCGATTTGGCCAAGCGGGGACTGAGAGGGGATGCTCACGTTGATCTGGGACATAAGGAGGTGCTAGGAGCTGCAGAACCAGAGGGAGAGGCAGGCTAGGATGAAGTGAGTGATCACCTTTCCAAACCTTTGTGTGCTTGCTAAACCTTCCGAAGTTTGTCCTGACTCCACAGATCAGCTTCGCCGAACGTGGGCATTGGATTGGAGCAGAGACTGGGAGAAAAAACATTCTTTATTTCGGAGATGTACAGGCAGATCTTTTGTGCCTGGGGCAGGGTTTTGGAGAGCTGAGATATCTTCTAGTATTTCTTAATCTTAGAAGCAGAAATGGATGGAGCATGCACAGCATCAGCAGAGGTACTCAGACACAGATGTCCCAAGTAGAGCTCCGGAGGAATTGACTCTGGCCTAAAGTGATTCCGGCAGTTGATTTAGTAGCTGTTGTGCTGTTAGGTGCAAGGGCGATTCTGTCTTTTCAGGACTGTTCCCAGCTGCGCCACCAGGACCAGAGGTGTGGCTGTGGCCCGCAGGTGGCCCTGCCCCTGGAGCAGCTCCAAGTGTTGCTGACAAAGGAAACCTCAAACAAATGCTGACGTCCTAAGACGTGGCACCTTTCTAGATAGCAGGCACGGGAATGTACGCGTACGTGGCTTTTGGCTTGAGGGAAGCTCTGGAAGCCTGATCATTTAACTCAGCCTTTTGTAGGCAAATAGCAGAGTTAATTGCTATCTTTGGCACGTGCATCGGCAGCCTTTAGCTGAGCTCTCTGGTATGGGCATAGCTTTTTCTTTCCTACACTGAATATGTTGGCACCCAGTATGTCTGCCATTTTAATGACCTAACTTCATACTTTTGCTGGTAGTCACCACATGTGTAAGGTTCTACTCTTTCACCCCTTTCTCTGCTCCAGTGACGTGATACTGCTTCTTTTTCTTTCCTACCATCTGCCGTCCCTTCAGCAGTGACTTTAGCTTTAGGTCCTTGCCTGCATTCCTCCCTGAGGGACTAAAACTCCACACCGGTGTCTTGTCCCGCTAGCTTCTGCCAGCATTTCTGCTTCCCTTCGGCACTCTCCTAGCTGTGCCTTTTAGGGCTGAGGTGAACAGAGCTTTTTCAGTTTGACTGCTTGCCTTCCACCAAGCAAGTGTGTTAGAGAGGCCTTCCAAATTTGCTTAACCTGAGTGTGCGGTGAATAAGGCGCTACCCTTCAGTCAAAGCAGCATATTCTTCAGAAGAATGTTATCTCCGAGATGGAAAATGGCATATTTGTCAAGGCTTTTTGTTTGTTCTTAATGACAGGCAATGTTTCTTTACACAGGTATGTACCTATTGGCATTATGTTCCTTGTTGGGAGCAAGATTGTGGAAATGGAAGATATTGTGCTTCTGGTGACCAGTCTGGGAAAATACATCTTTGCCTCTATTCTGGGCCACTTCATCCACGGAGGAATCATTCTGCCGCTTATTTATTTTGCATCCACGCGTCAAAATCCGTATCGTTTTCTCTTAGGACTTATCACACCTTTTGCCACTGCTTTTGCAACTTGCTCCAGGTGGGTTTCTTTTGGGATTGTAGCCTGGTTGTATTTGTCACTGTAAACTGGTTGTGTCCCAGCACCAAGCTGTGTTGAGTTTTAGGTGTGAATATTGTTCCTGAGATTGCAGAAAGAGACTTCTGAGCATAGAGAGTCTCACTGCTATCAGCAGCCTGCCATACAGCACATAGTGATAATCAGCTGGTGAGAACATTTCCTCAAAATATTGGGACTGTAGCATGATGCCGAGTTGAAAATTTTTTGAGGAAAAGGTGAAAGTATTTGCCTTAAAAAGATCCCGTTAGGTGTCCTTTCAATTTTAAGTAAAGTGAGGGTCGGTAGTGAGGTACTTTGTCCTGAGAAGTCTTGTTCTCAAAGTTCAGAAGGATCTGGAACAAGTTTAGACTAATTTTGCAGGAACAAAGCAGACTGACTAGCTAACGTAAAGGGACGTAACGTTATTGATTTAAAAACTGATCAGGCCAGATCTTTGATTTGTCATAACCAAACTATCAGGCATGTCATTTACACCCTTCTCAAGGGGCAAACACCCGATCAAATATTGTAACTATATAAAATCATTTCACATCATCTCCAAATGTAGATGCATGTCTGTCACAGGAGCTGAAGTACATGAAGTAGGAGAGGGTTTATGAATAAAACCATGTAATTTATAATGCAAGAAATAAATCCAACAGTGAATTTTATTTATTATTTGTCTGTTCATTTGAGAAGGTACAACGTTAACAGAGATTGCTGTTGCATCAGTTGTGTTTATATTGACATCTGTTGGTGTATTTTTGTGGTTTGAGACTTGATTATTCCACAACCCTGTTAGGCCATATACTGTGTTAAGTCCTGAGTCCTTGCTTCTGGGAGATTAGAGTCCTCACCAGCTATTTCTGGAATTGAAGCAGATCATTAAATACTGCTGCTCAAGACCAACAAGGAGGGTCCCTCATTGCTATCGTGACAGAGAGGAGCTATAAAATGGCATCGTCTTGATAGTCCCATCTACAGCACATTAGAAATATGAAAGCCACGAGACATTGACTTTCCATTCAGTGCAGCCTGATGCTTTGTGTTTGATTTTTCCCTGTTCTCTGTTTCTAGCTCAGCCACTCTCCCGTCGATGATCAAGTGTATTGAGGAGAACAATGGAGTCGACAAGAGGATCAGCAGGTTTATCCTTCCTATCGGGGCGACTGTAAACATGGATGGAGCTGCTATTTTTCAGTGCATGGCAGCTGTGTTTATTGCTCAGCTGAACAATGTCGACCTCAACCCTGGGCAAATCTTCACCATTCTGTAAGTTGCTTGCTATTGCAACCACATCCTTGTGGCCCCCAGACACATTCAAGCCTGTGGTCTCTCTGTTAATAGCTAGCAGTTTGCATTCCACATCTCTGACCTAAAGCTTGCAAACTGCTATGAAACATAATTATAGGGTGATTAAAGGATGGAGTCTTTCAAGCTTTATAAGACTTGCCAGAATCTCGATTTAATAAAAGGTGGAACCTGGGAGGGGTAATTGAATTCTGAAACAGACTTTGAGCTGTTTAAAGCAGTTTCTCACATGAAATTCCTCTCCTTCCTTAAACATCTCACTCCCCCACCCTCCAGTCACCATTAAGCTGGGTAATTGAGGCATGCTGCTCTACCCGGAAAGCTACCCCTGATTTCCCCTCCAGATGTCTTAGAAAATCCTCCTGCCACATCCTCGGTTCCTTATGTATCAGTTTCATACTAAAGACTCTGCTCCTGGTTACCTCTTCCCTTCCTACCATCGCATCGCTGGCTTCCCAGGTCAGGCTCCTTATCATTCTCCTCCTGACTGCTTTGCTCCATTATCCCTTCCCCCACCTCCGTCCTGACTGCTTCTCCAGGACCCTCTCCTGGAATATTCTCCCACTTCCCATATCCCGTGAAGTGTCAAGTTCTTCATTTCCCTCCTCAAAATCCCTTAAGTGAGGATCATACAAGGAGTTCTAGCCCCTCACTGTGCCAAGAACCCATAGCTGTATCCACCAGATGCCTCCTAGGGCTGGTTCCTGGCTTTTTTTTTTTTTTTTTTTTTTTTTTTACCCTTCTTGGCCAGGTTTTGTTTCCTTCCTTATTGCATTTCCCAGTATATTGTTTGTTTATTTAAGGCAGGGCTGGGGCACTATTTTCTTTGTGGATGGCCCAATTAGCCTTTCAGGTACTCTTAGTGAATCAGATGTTAACACAGGCCCAAGTATTATGTCATGATAGCCCAAGGAAAACTCAGTTGTAGACGTCTGCATGCGAAAAGGTGTATGGTCCATGTCTATAGCACACACAGAGCAGGTTTCCAGCTCCTGATTTAGTCTCTGTGTTTGAACGCAAAGGAGATGGCAGAGAAGGGACGGTACCCTGCATAGCAGGGTTTACCTTTATACGTTTGGGGCCAGGAGGTGTAATGCACTCTCGGCGTATTTGAACTGATGCATGACTTGGACATAGATATATTAGTAAGGCAGCAGGATAGAGTTGTGTTGGTTGTTGTTTTGCTGGGTTTTTTTTTCTTTTTTCTGAAAAGGCGATCATGGTATTAAATACAGAGCCATTGCCTTGGTAGCTGCTGTGGATGCCTGCTGAGCAGCTGTGCACTGTACCGGAAAGAGTTTTCCTGGGCAACAAAAGATCTGTCTCCCATGCTGTAGAGTTTGTTTACAATTCCCATAATGGGGAAATATGTGACCTAAGTGTAGAAGAGGAGTGCTGCGGAGCTCCTGCTAACCGGGTACACAAATTGATTTGCAGCGTGACAGCTACCGCATCCAGCGTGGGTGCCGCCGGGATCCCAGCTGGAGGAGTCCTCACCATCGCTATCATCTTGGAGGCCATCGGACTTCCGACCAACGATCTCTCCTTGATATTAGCGGTGGACTGGATTGTGTAAGTACTTTAGGCCACACGTATCTGCCGTTGCGTGACAGGTAGCATGCTCAGCTGGAAACGTGGGACAGGGTAGTCAAAGTAGCACAGCATAAAATAAAACCCTACAAGATAGGGCTGCCTACAGGACAGGTAACTCTTGACAGATAATGGAAAAGGCGGTCCCTTTTCAATTAAAGCAGTTAGTATGCTAAAATCCCTCTTCAGCTTTTTTACTCAGCCTTTATTGAAACATATGTCTTCCTGGTTTCGATACTCTTTAGAAGGATTATTAGAAGTTTGTTCAGAAGGTTTTGATGTTGCTGGAAGTTAGTTGGATGCTAGGAGGGAAGGGGGAAGAAGGAAATTGAGTCTGAATAGTGGTGGAAAGCTTTCTTGGTCACATGTGGGAAGCGGTCTCCATCAGAAGCTGTTGTCAGCTATTGTTTCAGCTATTTTTATGGTTCGGGACTGGTGAAAGCCTCAACACAAGCATCACAGAGAGGTGCCATCCGGTGGCAGGGCAGGGACACAGAGGGTTTGGGGCATTCATCACAGCTGCAGGCAGTGTCACGGCTGGAACATGCCACTGGGAGTCACAAGTTTAATACATGGTGTTACCACCTTTTATTTCCGTCTTCTGGGAAAGAGAGAAGAGGTCACAGCTTTTGCTCAGCTCCTTCTCTTCTCTCCAAGAGGCATTCCCCTCCTTGAAACATGAGAGATTATCTCCTTGGCCAGCTCTGTTTGGAAGAGCTTATCGCACTGCTTAGTGTAGTTATGTCATTGTTAAGGCCTACATTTACCTTCTGTACCACCTAAATTAGATTAAGGAAAGCCTAGAAAACTTGTTTTGCTTAAAGTATTGGGGACCCAGCCACAAGTATGTGACAAGTGTAAATGCCACGTGCGGGTGGTTTCTTATAGCTTAGATGATCCCCATGGAAAAGGGTATCTCTGCTTTTCCTTGTACAAGCCTGGCTGGCTGCTCTTCTTCAGAAACTACAAAATCAAGCTTAGGGTTTAAATGCTAGCGAAGCAAGCATGATCTGGTAATTTAAAAGCATAATCTGCTTCCAAGCCATCTGGTTGAAGTTGGGTAGTGGGCTGAAATGACTGGTCAGTATGTGTCAAGCGATCTGAATGCCATTGCGGATTTTTTCCAGTTGGTGGGTTTCTGGGCAGTTCCTGGTTTAGACGGTGCATAAACCCTCTGCATTGCTTTTTGGAAACACCAGCCTCTCTGTATAGATGGTGTACTTCCACAGCAGATATGGAAATTGGGATGCCTGAGGACACTCTTGAATTCCAGAGGCTGAGGAAGGCAGCAGCTGTATTACATGATGTGGGAAGGGAAGGAGGTGTGTCTGTGGAGCATAATCATATTCCTACTGCTTCACTAGGGCCATTGAACTCTTCCTTGCTGTCACCTCTTGGGGATCAGCCACCTCCAAAGGACAGGAGAGACAGGCAAAGCAGCGGCTAGCTCTTTGTATCTCGTCTTCCTCAGGGATTACAGTAGTAGCTGTGCTTTCCACAAGCTGTACTTACAAGTGCCTGGAGGCAAGAGCGAAAAAGCCTGTGTCGTGCTGGCTGCCTTCGTTTCAAAATATGTAGCATCCCTCTGTGGTCAACACTGTTGTTCTAGTCAAGGAACTCAGCCTTGTGGTAACACAAGGGGAAAGGCAAGAGGGAAGAATCCCATGTCTTGTTTTAATGCCAGCTGTTTAATTACCAGAGAGGACCACAGTTACAAGTGGAGCACGTGTTGAAGTTAGGCTGCAGGATGTATTAACAGAAGTCTCCACAGGCACGTGAAGAAATTGTTCTTCTTTATTGACCCATAAACCTCCTCCGTTAGACCCTAGGACATAGTAGTGTTGTGTTGTAGGACTAAAGATTAGGACAGGTGCTAGTAGCAAGAAATCCAGAGAACACAGTCATTCTGCCCACTTTTGAAAGGACCCCTTAATTAGGTGTCTGGGTTAAGGTATGAGTCTCCATAGTTTTAAAAAAGAGAGCTGGGTGCTCTGATTCACCTTCTGAATAAGCCCAAATTAAGTTCTTGCTCTGAACTCGTGTTTGAAAAATGCTGATTTGGGGAAGGGGAAGAGGAGGGAGGTGGGCTGGGAAAAGAAGGATGCCTGAGAAAGAGTGGTACCGCTGTTGCAACCCCCTGAGAGACCAGAACCAGTTGATAGTAATGTTTGGGCCAACCTTAGACCAGCTCCGGTGCACATTTTTAGTTCTGAAATGGTGATGATAGTTCTGTGGAAAATTCCTATGGTAACATCATCTCCCTTGTCTAGCTCCACTGATGCTAGTGGATGAGCAGGGGTGAACCAGCTCCCCTTATTGTGTCGTAACTCTCTTAACCTAAAAGCCTGTTGCTTTGTTTTTTTGTTTTTGATCTTAACCAGGGACCGAACCACCACAGTTGTGAATGTGGAAGGGGATGCCCTCGGAGCGGGCATCCTTAATTACCTGAATGAAAAAGAAAAGAAAGAAAAAGAGCAGGAGCTTAAAGAAGTCAACGTAGAAGCAGTTGCTAACAGCAAGTCTGAAGGGGAAACATCGCCTTTGGTAACCCACAAAAAACAAGTCTCCAACACAAGCAGTACAGCAGACCCTGAATCCAAGGAATCAGTATTGTGAACTAGAGGCCGTTCGTCAACACGCGTCCTAG
This sequence comes from Charadrius vociferus, assembly GCF_000708025.1. Taxonomy (NCBI): domain Eukaryota; kingdom Metazoa; phylum Chordata; class Aves; order Charadriiformes; family Charadriidae; genus Charadrius; species Charadrius vociferus. Next base: position 635,000 of record NW_009646517.1, on the reverse strand, counting down.
AGGTGCACCAGGGACTTGTTAAAGCACCTAGACATTTGCAGTGCTAACAAGGGCTGCGGATGGCTCTTGAAAGTTTTCAGTTCCAATCTGTTTTGAAATACGCTGGCCTGGGGAAGGGGAGGGAGGTAGGGTGGGCAGAGAAAGGGTGTTGAGAAAGAACACTTGCTTTATAATAGTATTTTGATAATTCATATATGTACGTGTATATGTGTTGCACGTGCACGCACATATACATGTATGTGAAAACAATGCCATTGAGACTTCTGGTTTTAACGAGACTTCTGTTAGTAAAGGCTCATGGGTTGGAGACAGGGAAGTAGACAAACCCAGTATGTGCTAATTTTAGGGAAAAATTAGTAAGCTTATTGTGCTGCTGTTCAAATGGAGATGCAGTCTAGAAACTCCAGAGTGGGTGAAAACATTGCTTAAATTTAGTTTCTGGCCTGGAAACGCTTACCAACCATTACTGACATGATATGAAGCAACATTTTTCTCCCACTCCCCTTCCTTCCCTGTTCTCCAATCCCTCAAAAACATCAAATATATCCTGGAAACTAGCTTTTTCTTTTTTCTTTTTTTTTTTAATTTTTTGTTTCATATCTGAATTAATAGCTTATAGGGGTCCCACCCTTGTTCCATTACCCCACTGCATTGCAGCTCATAGCAGCTTTCCTACCTTTTGGTGAGTAACTTCCAAACTTTGGGACCAGACATAGGAGATCTTGGTGCAGATCAAGGACTCGTTTTCTCCTTTCCTCTAATCAATCTCTTCAGGAAAAAATCCAGAGGAAATAGAAATATTGTTAAAGTAATCCCTCTGGGACTGAAAAAAAAATGTAGAGTCTGTTCCAGCATAAATATGTCTGAAAGAGGCTTGCCTGTGACAACATCAAGAGATCAAGAAGTCAGTTCCCTTCATGAAAACACGCGTGCTCCTTTGCTAGCACGCCGTGTCCTGCTCATGTTTATTTAATGGGGCAGTCCGAACAAGTTAAGTCATATCCCTCTTCCGGCAAAATTCAACAGGGGAGGGAAAAAAATCGGAACAGACATCATGTGGGAACTGATGACAGGCAAGTCCGAGTGTTGGTTTGAAAGGGGAAGAGGTGAGTGTATAACCCTGTGTAGTTCCGTGATCTCTGTGTGTTGGGACAGCTGCTTACCTGTTCCTGCTAAGGAGTTTGGTCCTGTTACGAGTGTCTTTCCGGCAGCAGCTTACATTTAGCAATTCTGGGTGGTGCTGGGCCAGGGTAATGCTTAGTGGCAGATGGCAACCTTTGCTTGAGGCTGAGCCAAACGCGTCTGACTCCACCTTTTATCCTTTACACCATACTTCCTGAATTTGCACCCCAAACCCGAACAAAGTCTGGCAAACTCATTGCAAAGATCCTGTTGATCTGTCTTGGCTTTTTGGACAGCAGATAGTTTGAAAATTATGGCTGTGCATATGCCAAGATTTGCCTGGACTTGGGACGCTTTCCCTTGGCTACTTTAGCAAGATGATTGCATATGGTCAGTCTCCACACTGTTAATTCAGCAATATATATTTACACTTAGCTTTGATATAAAGTAACACTAAGTCTCCCTTTTTCTTTCTCCTCTCTTGCTTCAGAGGAAGCTATCTTGGAAAGCTATCCAGTTGCTGATATTTATGTTCACGGCACTAGGAAGAGGCAGCTCCAATTTCATAGCAGCAGCAGCCTTCATTTGCAAAGCATCCTTCCTGGTAAAGGGACACAATGGCTTTTGCAAAGAGACGCTCAGAATGAGATGTGGCTACCTCTGAGGGAAGACACAGCAAGTGCGTCACTACTGGCTGTTTAATCATGTGCAGCAGAGCTATGCAAACAATCGAGGTAGGAAAGGATTAGCCCACTGAGAAACTGCAGGTGGAGTTTCTTTTTAACCAGTTTATTTATAACCGTGTCCACAAAATTTGATCATTCCTTGGCTCATCTTCAAAATGGAAGGAGACAAATACAATTCTCTAGGGATATCCTTTGCCCGGTATTTATTATTGCATTTTTAGCAGATTAAGACCCACTGAAACCTTGCATTTCCTCCCATTAGAATCATCCCAACTCCTTTCAACTCAGGAAACCAAAAGCGCACTTTGTAGCTGACAATGAAAGTCAACAAATAAGAGGTGTTTTGAAAAATGTTGGAGGTTTGAAAAAATGGTTCTCAGCAAAGCCTTTTTTCTTTTCTTTTCTTTTCTTTTTTTTTAAAGTTTAAATATTTCTTTGAAAAATCTGAATGCACCAGAACCACAAATACTTTGATTTTAAAGCAGTGTATAGATGTCTTGAGGAAGCTGAAAATCATGACTGTTCCCTGTGAGCTGGGTTTTTGTAGTTGCATTTTATCCCCCATCATTTACCTCCTCTAATGCCTTTCCTCACCATGACACGTGCAGGTGTGATCAGGACATAAGAGCAGGCAGCGCTCAAATGACAATTCCCATGAAGCATCACAGCACCATTTTGGACTAGAACAGTTCTCAATTTTTATTTTTTTTCCACTCCAAACCTGTTGTTGGCCACAGGTTAAAAGTACTCGCCTGGGCAAATCCAAAGGATGGGTTTCCTCGCGGCAGCACCTTGCCATTGCTGTATTGATCTTTCTTCCCTGGGGTGCTGCAGCTTGATTGCGCCTCATCCTTGTAGCAGCGTGCCATAGGCTGTGGCATATTCTTTCTGACAGTAGATCTCTGGAAATGGTAAATTAAAGCCAATACCTCAGAGTCTTCTTAGTATTTTCCAATAGCGATGCAGAAGCTCAAAGTCTTTGCTGAAGAATGCTTCTCCCAGTCCCCACTGGTGGATTGCCACGTTTTACATCAATGTGATTGTCTAGTCCCGTGTACAGCTTGTTAGAGCAGTCATTTAAAGAGGTCAGATGATTCTCATAGCAGGAATTTTTCCAAGGAAATCTTACACTCCTCCTCCTGGAAACAGGTGCCATAGGGTTTATATGAACTGTGTGTATTCGGGTCTTAAACTGCCCGCAATCTGTAATCTTACAGAAGCCCTACTTTAGACTTACAAAGGTGCTAGTTCTTTTGTTGTTCGTGTACAGCAAGAGGGATCCCAGCGTTTTCCATGGAAGCGGGAACGCTGGGTAACTACTCCTTGTCAGAACATCTGCTTGGTCTTTTCTGTATAATCTATGTCAGAAATTACATTTCTTGTTTTTCTGTGATGTTCTCGTTCCTCACGATGGCCATGCCACCTCTTCTAGGGCTCTCCACCTGGCTTCAGATTATTTTTTTTTTTCCTTAAGGTACAAATGTAAAAGATCCAATACTACACTCTCCTTGGACTGTAAAAAATTTGACACATTCCAACAACTGCTCTTGTAAAAACATGAATGCTGATCGAAAGCCCGATGAGGTAGAAGACTTGCCATTTGCTTCAAGTGGTCAAGGCCTTCAGGTAAGGCCACTGGGAGAAAAATGAAAGGGCTGTTGAAGGATGTGCATTTTAGATGCTGTCCTTGACCTGCAGTGCAATGTGTTACACCGGGAGCCTCCTATTTCAGGTCCCCGTGCAGCCTCACTCCAAGAGGCTGTGAGCTGAGAAGGTGCAGCCAGCAGTACCTGCTCCACTCTCATCCAGCCGCTCCATGAATCTGGTGCCGGTGTGGTACTTACTTCCAACTTCTCTTGACTGGACATATGTTTATGTTCTCCCAACACGCCTGTAAATCGGAAACCTTTAGTCAGTTGCTTTTTCTTTCAAGAGGAAATAAATTCCATCTAGAAAACACCATTTTTCTTTCTGGTTTTAGTTTTGGTTTGTTTTTTTGGGGGGAAGGTACAAATTCTTTCTGTAGGAAAGCAGGCTACAAGCAGCTCATGTCCTACGCTCTAGTACAGCGATTGCTTTTTGGGAGAAAGATAGAGGAATATAGAAGAGAAGAGTCTGCAAGCCTTCGGCATATGCAATCCCATTTTTGTCTCTGATGCAGTTTATTCTTCCACTTTTAACATCTCTTTTTCAGTTAAGTTTCTTTGACTGTTTTGGACCATCTTTTATTTCTTCTCCAGGATTGGCTTTCCACTCCATGCTTTGTCTGTCACTACCTGATCTCATCCCATTTCCTGGAGTGCCCTACGCTGGTTTTGTGTATCGGTGGCTCAGGTATAAATGGGAGAATCTTTCCACTCCATGCTTTGTCTGTCACTGCCATCTCATCCCATTTCCTGGAATGCCCTACGCTGGTTTTGTGTATTGGTGGCTCAGGTATAAATGGGAGAACGGACAAAGTTAGTGAGGGCTCCAGCTGGTTCTTAGGAAAGTAGTTTGCATTTTGTCTTGTTCCTGTCCTCACCGGAGGTTTGTGAGACTTAAATTTGAAGAGTCTCTCTGAGAGTGCGGAGCAGTATCTGTTTCTCACCCTGAGAAAGGTGCGTGTTCCGTGCTGTGGGATGTAGCTATAGATGCATTAAAAGCTGTAGTGAGCGATGGAGGGTGCCAGCACTTGGCTGCTATTAGGATATTTTCAGTAACGACCCATTATTCCCAGGAACTGAGCTTTAGCTGAGTCTCGGCTGGTGTGTTGGTAATTGCACTACAAGACTCAATAATTGCAAAGGACTTAAAACCCTTCTGGGGATGGCTCTTGCAATCAGGGTGGCTTTTGTGTTGAAAACAGACTGGGGTCAAACCCAGGGCTTCCCCTGCAGGGATGTGACAAACGGGACTGTGTCCTTCAGACATAACAGAAACGTGGAGCCAGCCAAAGTACCAAATCAGTTGGTGAAACAACCTCTGCTTTGTCTTTTCTGGGCAGCTGTGTTACTGCCTGAAGAGGCAATTCCCTGAGCTGGAGGTGGCGAGAGGTGGCGGGGAGAGGGAGACGGTATGAGGGGCAGGAAGGTTTCGTATGTGCTTGCTCTGTTCCTATCTCTTCCCTGGATATTTGCTGTGGCCAGTGCCAGTGGTGGACATGACCCAGTGTCACCATTCTTAGCCTCGTTATCCTGTGGTTCCTCCACATTTTACAGCAGGAATAATGAAAACTGAGGCGTTAGGCAGTTCCTCTTTCAGTCAAGTCAAAGGTCCTGGTGTCTTTGTGACTGACCACCCTACCATATGTTGTAGGTTATGTCCTTGGAGAACTTACAAAAGGTACAAAACCACCACCTCTTTCTGCAAAGATTTGCAGTGTTGGTCAACAATCCAGGCTGAATCTTCACTCTCGTCTTCTGTTAGCACAGCACATTTCTGCAGCCACTGGAATGCATCCTCCCGTTGGAAATCATCATTTTTAATCCTGACCTTCTCACAGGCAGCAAGCAATGGGCTTTGGGTAGGAAGTCAAAGGACCACAAGACAAACTCTCACCAAAGGAAAAATGTCACATCTTCGTTGATTTGAACTGGGCCATGGCAGATCATAATCACTCGCAGACCTGCCTGTAATAGCTGTGACTGATGAGCAGCACGCAGTTAGGCAGGTCACATAAATCCTCTGCCTGTGCTTCGGCAGTGAGAGTCGCATTTCAAAAAGCGGGTGTGATTTAGTCAAGGGGGGCAGCGTGCCCAGTTAGATCTGCCTTCTTCCATCTCCACCTGGGATGGCCATGAAAGCTTAGGTTCAGCTAAAATAACAGACCTCACCGTGGATTCAACATCTCAATGAGGAGCCTTGACAGCCTTGTTTCTGTCTAGTTTCAATGGAAGGAAGAGTTTTTCAACTCGAAAAACAAGTCGTCTTGGCAGTGTGGGCAAAAAGGTGGGGAAAAAAGTTGAAGCTGGAGGGTTGCAGGGGGAGCATGACAGGACAGGGTAAGCAGGTGGATAAAGGAGCTAAGCCACAAGGAAACATCTTTTTCCTTGGTCTTTTGATACAGATAGCATCAAAAAGGCCTCAGGCATTTGTCTGGCATGTAGCAGAGAGGATGCAAATCCCTGCCCGCTGACTGGCCAGGATTGGCAGGGAGAGGCAGACACCAAGCGTCGATGTTTCTGAAGCGCACCGTCACTGCGCGACAGTGCAGCGTGCCAGCGTGGAGCTCTTGATAAGCTGCTCCTGGCTGCCAGCCACGAGCAGAGAAATAACGGTACAGTTCTGGATCGGGGATTGACCCACATTCCTCCTTGCAGGCTAGCTGGGACAAATGCTCCTCAGATAAATGGCGTGGTAGCCATTATTCTCCGAGGACAAAGACGACCTTGTTATCTATGCGAGCGTGTTGATGAAAGCCATGTTCACTTGCTGCTGCGGTGTTGGGGAGGAGGGAAAAGGGTACGACAAATGATCTGAAACTTTTTCCAGATATTGGGCAACACGTTGAGACAGTTGCCACTGAATATTTTAAGTCTGACGAAAAGTGATCGAGAGCCTTGTTTGGCTCCCGTAGCTGTCTGTCTTCACATCTGAGCACCGGCGTGGGCAGTTAATGTTAACATGATATTCATTCTCCACATGGGGTCTTTATGGACATTTCTGACCAGTGGGCACCATTTCACAGCTGCAGAAGTGCAGAAAAAGGTGAAGGAATGCTTTCTTGAGTCACACGAAGAATCATCAAGCAGGTTTGGAGCAGATCTCAAATCCAAGCCAAGTTCATCGTTAGCTAACAACTATTGCCTACCTAAAAAAAAAAAAAACAAAAACATCTGGAGGTTTATAAATATATTTTGAGTATTGATACCAGAGTATCAATAGCATGTTAGTGCAGGATGATCACTTCTATTTTTGAAGGAATTGGATGGGAGAAGTGTAGAAGTAGGATAGTTATCTTCCCTCTAGGATGGATTTTTTTAATAGAAAAGGAAAGAGAAAATCTCCTTTTCATTCAAGAGTTCACTGTGTGGTTACTTATCTAATTCTTTCTCAGTATCGGCAGACGTATCATCCTCAGCAGCTATGAAATCTCATTTGGATTTAACCACTGATCTCGGCGCCAGCAGGAGGCGAGGACTGTGGACGTTTCAGCAGGCTGACTGCTTTTACTTGAAGTCCTGCTCAAGAAACATTTATACTTGTGTTTCCCAAGGCCACAGATGCTGCTTGCAAGGCAAGCAGGCCTACCAACGGGAACCAGCGCGAGGAAATTCATTTCAAGCCAACCCTGTTGTAATGCAAAGTTAACGGTGTGGTTTTAAGCCACAGAGACCAAGAAATTTGGTAGTAGATGTTCTTTAGGATAACTTTCGCTTGTTCCTTCTGGTAATAACGCTGAGAAAGTAATACGCTTCTTTTGCAAGCACGTATTTAGTAACTGAAGCTAAACTGCATTCAGCAAGTCAATGCAACTTAAGTTAATTGCAGTTACACATTGCAGAAAGAAATTACCAAGGGAAATCTTCTCTGAAGGAAACTGTTTACACATGCCTGAATCCCCCTGGATTACACTCGCACAGAAAGAATTGTGCTTAACCATAAAAAATACTCCAAATACTAACTGGTTTGGATTGTAGCTTTTTTAAGAACCAGAAGGAATGCCACAAAAGAGACGGGCCAGGGCCTTCGCTGGTGTGCAATAATGTAATTTCCTGCGCTTTCAGTGGCCTCTGGACTTCTGATGGAGATGGTACCTCCTTAGCAGCATAAGGGTTTGGTCTGTTCCTCTTAAGAGAGGAAAGCAGTGGCAAAGGAACATTTTAAAAACTTGTTGGCTATAACTAGAGGCATTTTACATGCTCACGCTATTCTTATGACGTGGTGCCTCCCACAAGAAAATTGCGTTTTCTAGATGGTCAGTGTTGATGCAGAAGCAAAGCTTCCTCATTTTTTTGATCAGTTTTCTTTCTCTGTATCCCTCTTGCAGAGTCTGCTGTGCTCCCTGGCATCTGCCCAGAACCCCAGCAGGACCAGGCTCCTGTAGTACATAGATTAAACTTAAAGATATTCTAATCCCATGTGAGGAGATAGACAGTCTCACGTCCTGTTACGAGGGCATGAAGCCGTTGCTTCAACTTTAGAGGAGGGGCTGGGCTGAAGAAAACCCTACTTTGTTAATGCAATACCTTAATGACAATTTACACTTAATAAGTCAAATAATTGTGACCAAGCTAGCCCAGCCCTGGCTGCCTCCCTGCTCTCCCCCACAATAGATGCTTTGTTGACATTACCCCCCTGAGGACCAGTGTGGAGGTAATGTGTTTGCCATCCCTGAATATTGCAGTCTTTTAAGAATATGGTCTTATTTAGACTTTCTCTGTCACTATCCTGGCTACGCTCATGTAAGGTCGTCCACAAAGCACATGCTGTACAGGATGGAGACTATGTGTCGCACTACAAATAGCTGAGTGTACCTCTGCTAATGGGAGATGAGCCTCTTTTCTGAATTGCTTCTTGTTTATGGCAAACTGAGATTGACTCACTCACTGCTTTGTGAGGGTGAAGATTTTGATTAGATTTTGATTAATCCCTCTAGGTTCAGGGACAGCAGGACCACCCCTGAGACACGAGGAGTCTCTGCAGCAGAGGTACGCGATCTGCCTTATTATCCTTAAAGGTGCCTTGTCCTGGTTCCCTTCAGGACAACTTCCAAGTTGCCGTTTGGCTTTTGAATATTACTATGCACCAAAGGCGAGAGACTCCGTTATCCCTGGAATCAGGAGGGAGAACGTGATGTCCTGGTGTGGGATGGGGAAAATGAGTTTCTTTATGCTGTAAGCTCTCGGTTTAGCAATCCTGCCTCTGATGTGTGTATGCGTGTGTGTGCTTTTATTTCTACATGAACACAAATCGCTCTAATTAGGAGGGAGGGTTCTTGTATTTTTATATGCTAAGCCATTTGATTAATTACTTTAATAAAATGACAGACAGATGAACTCTGAAATTCACTGCCATCTGCAATCCGGTATCACTGATACAACGGTATCTGCCTTCACATAAAACCTAGCTCTTAGAGTGACCACTCCATTGAGGAGGTACTTGTGCCATGTGGGTGTGTTGATCCTTGTGAACATCTGTAACTGTTCCTCTTTTAAAGCTATGGGTTTGATCTGTCTGACTCTGTATCAGCCTTTTTATTATCTACCAAGAACAGATGTACGTGCACATACGCAAAAAAAAAAAAAAAAAAAGACCATATTGCTGTGTCTGGGGGGGTGTGACCCTGGGGGAGATATTACAGATGTTTACTGTGTAGCGCACCCTTCGGCGTCAAAACTCTCCCTGCCTTCCTGGGGAGAAAACAGTCCTGTGGCTCAGGTTGAGATGGTTTATTGTATTTGGAGGGTGACACAACGGGATGCTCTCTCTCTTTTTTTTTTTTCTTTTTTTTTTTTTTCTCTCCCTTCTCTCATGGCAATGTATATTTGTTTTCTCTTTGTGTAGCTTCTCAATCTGAAATAAAAATCAGCCCAAATAGAATTCATGTTTCCATCTTTGTTTGGCGAAGCCTTAGCCTTGTAGCTGGATCAGCCTTACCTAAGCAGCTGGCAAGCTCTCTGCAACTCCTTTGGAAATCCCCCTGAATGAGAATTGTGTAACTTGGTTTTCGGGTCCGCTTTCCCAGACCGTGCCCTTTGCCGCTATGCCGGTGTCACTCGTTATGGGCGAGTATATATACTCCAATTAACCCCTTCCCCTGGAGCCCAGGGCAAGCCTACATAGTGTAGCACTTCTCCGAGCCCTCTCTGCACAGCTACTCGGCTCTAAAGGGGCTTTGGGAGAGCCCAAATTAGTAGGTATTTTTTATTGATGTGCACCATAGTGGAGGTACAAGGGCTGACAGACAGACCTGCTGCCTATTCGGCCGAGCAAACAGACTTTGTGCCCTAGAGGAGGGTTTGAGGAGTGGGAGAAACCACCCAGCAAATCCTTTGCAGTAGGCAACAGGGCTGGTAAGTTCAGGGTAATTCTGCGTTTGTCACACGCAGGCAGTCTGAGCAGTGTGCTGGTTCCAGAACTGAGGGCCTGGCTTTGCTGTCAAAGTCATTTTGATACAGTTTTTCCATTAAAAGCTCGTATGTCTCCATCGGGTAGATTTTATCCTGAGATCCACAACGCAGAATATCACAAATCCTGGGGAAAAAAAATAATCTTCTACGTATGTGTAGTTTGGTTAGTTTCAAGCATTAAATTCTGGTCCCAGAACTAACAAACAAGGGTGCAAAATTGGCAAGAATGGCAAGCACTGAAAGAAAGAAGTATCATTTGAAGGACCTGCCCATGTATGACTTACAAATTGTGACTGGTGTTATGTCTTGGTATGTGAGTTTTGCGAAACCATCAATGTGGTGGTTTCCAAAAAAAAAAACCTATCTGACCCCACGGTTGTGTCTTTGTCTTCTCGCTTCCTAGCTGTCAACCCCGAGGAGATACCTGGAGGAATGCGAGACCAGCGAGCTAACAGAGAGGTTCTCTTGAACCGTAGCCTCTAGCCGTTAAAACGTCAGTTTTGGATACAGAGGTGGCTGCTGCCTAAAAACAAGCGGGTGGTTTTCTGAAGCCTTCTAGGGTAAGTGGCGGTTGTCAGAGCTGGAGCACCTTGCCATTTGAAACACATGAAGCTTTATGAGACCTGTGGAAAAATGTGGAATAATTGCTTGTCTTTAATGAGAGCTGAGTCAAGCCTTAGACTGAGTCCCAGCTGACTCAAGCCAGACGTTATTAGAGCTTGCTAGGCATTGTTATAGATAAATAGATAACGTTTTTTACGGTATTTCAACAAAGATAAAAGTTGGAAGAAGTTATAATTAAAGTTTAATGACTTCATTCTGTTTTCCTGTCACCACCTACCTATCTGGCCATGTGCTTTCCGATTTCTTAATAATTTCCTCTCTTTTTAAGAGGAAGAGAATTTTGGGGAAAATGCTCTCCACTTCTTCCTTCTAAAAAGCTCTAGGCAGGCAACACGTGTTTGTGTAGTTCACATAAAGAAACACATTTAAAAATACATTTATAACAAAAGCCGCTGCTATTGTCGTAACTTAATATTTGCAGAGGAAATCCAATTATGGCCAAAGAGCAGATTAGTCCGTCCTTTTTTTTTTTTTTTTTTCTCTCCTTTAATCCCCAGTTTGTCTGATTAAGATAGATACAATTCTAGGGAAGTGCTTTGTGAGTTAGTTAAACGTGAGACACCACCACTTTGTTCTACTGTGAAATGAACGGTTTGAGTCGAACAGGTTGTGTGGTACAGCTGTGCTAACAGGTTATCTTTAAAATAGGTAGATTGATGTTAGCTCGTCGAAAATCAAATCTCTGCTGTCTCCCCATTATGAGCATTCCAGCAAATGTTCAAGTGTGTTGTACCTCTCAGGAGTCTCGTGAGCGGTGATGTGCGTGAAAATAACTTCGCGAGCTTATGGCTGACTTGCTATTCTTGCATGTTCTTGCATCGTGGATGTCAGAGTTGAGCCATCACGCTACGGAAGATACCTGTGGTTTTAACCGGGGCAGGCAGGGTAACAGCTGGAATTTACTTCCACATTTTGTAAGTTATCCTCATGATCATAAGGGTTGAGTTTGTCAAAATATATGCCAGGGACCAGACAAATTACAAACCGGCTCTGAATCCTGGGACCAGAGATGCAACGCAAAGCCACTCCACAGGCTTGGGTAACAGGACTGCACCCTCTCCGCAGGATACTGATCAGCAACATGATGTAAATTACTGTAATTACAGTGTCACCAAAACATGTACACAATCAGGCAGATCTGGATTCTCTTCATAGTGGTGTGCTAGAGTATAATTAGATGGCGATGCCTACAGCTACTAGAGTTTGAGGGAAGCTTACCAACATTTGCAACTCAAGTCTGGCAGACTGAGTAGGTTCCAACCAACAGCAGCCAAATCGTCAAGATTAAACTTCCCTGGTACTGCATCGTTAATCAGCTTGAGTAATTTGACTCACTGAGCACCCTGAAGGCACAGGGCTTTGTCCTTATAGCAGTGCTATCTTTGCTGAGGTAGGAAACCAGTGAGGGCAAACTCAGTATGGATCTTACAGAAGGGGACTATGGCCAGCAGGGCGAGGGAGGGGATTCTGCCCCTCTGCTCCACTCTGGTGGGACCCCACCTGGAGTACGGTGTCCAGTGCTTGGGGCCCCCAATATAAGAAGGACATGGACCTGCTGGAGCAAGTTCAGAGGAGGCCACAAAGATGCTGCGAAGGCTGGAGCCCCTCTGCTGTGAGGAGAGGCTGAGACAGTTGGGGGGGTTCAGCCTGGAGAAGAGAAGGCTCTGGGGAGACCTTAGAGCAGCCTTCCAGTATCTGAAGGGGGCCTACAGGAAAGCTGGAGAGGGACTTTTTACAAGCGTATGTAGTGATAGGACGAGGGGGAATAGCTTTGAACTGGAAGAAAGGAGATTTAGATTAGATATCAGGAAGAAATTTTTCACGGTGCGGGTGGTGAGCCCCTGGGGCAGGTTGCCCCGAGAAGCTGTGGCGGCCCGATCCCTGGAGGTGTTCAAGGCCAGGTTGGACGGGGCTTGGAGCAACCTGGGCTGGTGGGAGGTGTCCCTGCCCCTGGCCGGGGGGGGGGACTAGATGATCTTTAAGGGCCTTCCAACCAAAACCATTCTATGATTCTATTTATTTATATTTTAAGCTGATTTTACCCTCCTGCACTCGTTCTCTTATAGTTTTTATTCACTCACTCTCACAAGCGATGAGACATGGTTGTTCAAGCAGTCTGGCCCCAGTCACTTGCATGGAACAAATACAACAAGGAATGACAGCTGTCAAATCTCCACTAAACCTCCCAGTTCTGGGACAGTTCTTTAAAGATATTTAAGAATTAATATTTTTTTTTTTTTTTATGGTGGTCCTTTGCTGCAGTCTCTCTTCCTGCTTGGCTGCCAGGAGAAGGAATGGGAGATGTGATAGGCTGCCATCCTCTTCTTATCAGAGAGGAGGGTCTTTCACAAATGAGTTGTGTGTGCTATGGTCTTATCAGGGCGCAGACCTTCTGGGCTTGACAAAAACAACATAGTCTCAATTTTTTTTGCTAGGAATGGTGTCTCATGTTATGAATACAAGCTGTCCTTACCACACACACACCCCCCAGCTCTGCTATTTCTTCTGATGCTTACATAAACAGATTTTCATTCATACCAGTCCCAATATCTCTTTTACAAATCCCTGCGCTGATGACTGGTTCCTGCAGATCCCCGCTCTTGTTTTGAAGAGCCTCTGCGTTCTGCTCAGGACAGTATACAAATGACAAAGGGCCAAGACATTCCAGCAATTAGAATGAAAAAGAAATCCCTCACATTCCCCATCGAAAACAGCAGTAAAATCACACCTTTAAAAAGTAAAATTAATCCCAATTATTCATTGCCCATTATAATTCACGTTGATTGAAAGCTGCCGCCACCTCTTGACCAGCGGGTTCCTGTCTTCATTTCACAGGAATATGTCACCTTCATCCAACAAGAAGAAAAGCGAAGCGTCTGGACCACACCAACTCCATCCCATTCACCCCTCCTCTGCACCATGGGATCTGCCGCTCTGGGCATGTTTTAGAGGACCTGGAGAGAGGTAAGGAAATGCTTAGGGGGAATATGGAAACGTGAAACACCTGCCTTTGTGGCCGGCCAGGCTGTTCCTGGTGTGATGGGTACATCGTGTGGCCAGAATGGAGAAGTGCAAGTTCTAGACTTGGGCTAAATCCTGTCACTCTGTCCAGCTGAGCAACGAAGTGGTGAAGAACTGAAATTGCCCAGCAGCTAGCACTGGCGTTCATTACTCTGCACCTCAATGTTGACACTAAAATAGATGTCACTCTAGTTTTTTCTCTGTTCTTCATTAATCCTGCCTTTCATCTTTCATTTGTCAGCTGCCTTGGGCGTGCTTAAGTCCTATTTTCAGGTGCTTCTCCAAAATCAGGGAGAAAAAGCAGCAGCTACCTTTTTTAGCAAACATTTAGTAAGAGTGCAGTAGTCGCTATGATGATGTAGAAGAGCGAAGGAAAGTCTGTGGGCTTTCGACAAGTCTTCTCATGACTTTATAAAGAAGCAAAACGGCTGAGTTTGAACCTGCTTACTTAGATATTACTAGAGTGACTGTCCAGCTGCACGACTGGATTCCTCAGGGGCCTACCGCAGGTCCAGGACCATAAGGAGTTGATTAGTGACACAAATGTTGAAACAGAGAAAATCTGCAGGTCCCACCTGGAGGAGAAGGTCTGGGAAGATGGGAAAAGGCAGGGCTGAAATTCGCAGCAACATCGGAAAAACTGAGAGAAGGTCTGGGTAACAGAGGCTGCAAAGAATTAATCTAGACGAGAGTAATTAACTGCGCTAATACTGGTGGGAAAGGGTAAATTAAGGAGCAGGAGCAGGAAGTTACGGGCAGTCAGAAGCATGAGTCAAATGCCCTGCACTGTGAATAAGGCAGATGCTATACCAGGGTGTGTAAACAGGAACGCAGCCTGGACTACCATACCAGTCTTGCGTGATCATAGCCAAGCCCACGCTGGAGTTCTGGACCAGGTTTAGGTCTTGACCTTCAAAGAAACGTGGCCCAAAGAGTGACCTCAAGAGGAGAACAAGAGCAACGGTCCAAGATGTGGAAATCCTGACCTCTGGGGAAAAGAAAAGGGTTGTTACCTTCAGGAAGAGAAGGACCTCTCCCTGCAAACACCTTTCAGAAAAGGGTTAAGCAGAGCGAGTGCACGGCGAACAGAGTCCTGAGCAGTTTGTACGAAGACGGCTCCTGCCCAGAACCTTGGGTGAGAGAGTTTACCGGCCAGCCTGTCCTTAAGGAGCGAGGAACGTGGCACTGTTGGGTTGAAACATAGGTGTTTTTTATGAATCAGTGCCTAAGCAATTTTAACACAGGAGAGGAATAATGTCAATCACTTTGATGCAACCAACAGAAGCAAAGAAGGCTTGTGGCAGCTCCATCCCACCTCGACGATAACACTGGATGACAGGCAGGTGTACTAACGGGTTACGTGTAACATTAACCCTCCGGCTGTCTGAGGCACAGCAGCAGAAATGGAATAATTTTCAAAAGGCAGAGGCAAATCCTCCCCACAGATAATGCCATACCGCTGGCCAAAAGATGGCAAAGCGATTACAACCAGTTTTTCTTTTCACTGCAGTGCTCCCATTAATATTGCTAGAAACGCTCCGGGAACAAACAGGTCAGGTCCGAGCCCTGCATTTGCTGACATCCCATCCATCCCAAACATTTGCGTTGTTAGACTGCAATTTGATGCTGAAGCTAGTGCAGATGCCACGCAAGAACATATGGTGCACATCCACGCTTTGGGTCTCATGGCAGCCTGTAAACTATCTGGCTTGGAGTGTGAGACTGTTCAAGGTAGAAAGAAATTATGAAGTGATGTGCTGAAAACTCTGGATAACGGCACATCGTTGGTTACAGGCGGAATAAAACTCAGGATACATAGAGCCGGTGCTCCTGACGGATCCGGTTCTATACAAAACCATGGATATTCCCACCAAGAAGGCAGAAGTTTTTAAAGAAAATGGAGTTTTCCTATCCCAGCTTCTTGTACACTAGAAATGCGCCACTTTCAAATCTGATCATCACAAGCAAGCTCTACCTGACGTCATAGAAATGGGGATTGCTGCTGAGGTGCTGTCACCCACAGAGTGGGTAAAATCATTTGTCTTTGCTGGAGGACCTTCTTGCTAAAAAACACAAATCTGAAAGAATCTCAAATCAGCAAGAAAACAAGTCTTTGCCAGCCTTGAGTGACCTTGGGTGGGAGTTTGGTGGGACTCGACCCTATATTGTACATCAAAGAAACCAGCTGCTCTTCAGCAAAGTTGCTAACAAAGAGGGACGGATGTCAGCACACGAAAACCGGTATAATTTCCCTGCGATTTTGAATTAATCTCTCCTTTCAATCACCAGTTTATTCCCCCACAGCCTTGTTTATTTACAACTCCTCAGCAGGAGCCCAAGGAGAGGGGAAAGATTTTTGCGGCGCTCCGACTGTTCTTGTAGACATCCTGGCACTCGTTTGATCGGAGGCGGAACAGGACGCGAACCTTTCCTGCCGGGGCTGAGACGGCAGCCAAGCGCTATTCAGCTCCCAGAACAATGTCTGGCAGCTTGCAAGTCATTTAAACGGGCTAAAAACAGCCGAGCCTGGGTATGAATCATGACCCGTCCGTGTTTGCTTCAGCCTTTCGACTCGCCTGAAATCAGCCCGGCCTCGACCGGCAGGCAACCAGCTCCCTGGAGAATAAGCAATAAACAACATTTTTAAAGGCCTTTGCTTTCACCAGGGCTTTTGCCCGCCTGAATTCCGACCCAAAAAAAGCGACTCTCCAAAACGTGCATCTGAGGCAGGAGGATGTGCAGCCCGCCGGAAAAAACCTGCTGTAACATTCATCAAAGAAACCCCAAATATAGAAATATTATGCAGGAAAAGAGACAGTGCGAGCATTTTCTTGGCCGTGAGTTCTTCTGAGAGCGCCGTACCATGTTACACCGCGGCGTTACAGCTCGGCTTTTTGAAGCAGCCCTGAAGAAGATACTCCCACTCTGTTTCTCTAGAGGGAAAAAGCAAAATCTGCCAGGATGGTAAATGGGGCCAGTTCCGTTGAGGTCAGTAGAATAAACCCAGGTCATATCAACTGGGAATCTGGACCATAATACAGGGGGTGGCAGAGGTGGACTGTGCTCGCAGGGCTGAGGAAAGTGGCCGATGGATTAAAACATGAGTCAGGGACCTGGGCCAGCCTGCTGGGCGAACCCCAGACGTCCCTTTGGTCCTTCGTGGCCTAAACCTGGCACCAACGTCGTTCTTAAAGTGTTAGATGCTAACTGACCTCTAGGACATCTCAGCACTACCAAAGAAATCAGCTTCCTGCTTTCACAGGATCCATCCCGCTGCACATGAACAGCCACGATGTTGCTCTGAGCCCCAGGTTCATCCTACCTCACAGAAAACCCCCTCAGGAGCCCAGTCCTACCTCATCTTAGGTGGCCTGAACCACTCTCTAGAGGCGCCTGCCTCCTCCAGCGCTGGTGAGAAAGTTCGGTGCGCTCCAGTTCATAGCAGACATTTTTTGGAGGCTAAAGTTTTGTGAGCTTGGTCAGAGCACGACATGTTCACCCCACAAACATGTCTGCACTCCAGGGAAGTAAGTGAAATAACGGATTTGCTCATTAATAGGCAGACAAAGACCAGAACCGCCCTTGTATGTTCTACAGGACATGGGCACATGCCGGGACATGGCTGCTCCATCCACCAAAGGAGGGTCCGGCTGGGTACGAACCCCAGCGCAGCCCGCTTCCACGTGTGGTGAGAGGACTCCACCCGGGCAGCTGCCCAGATCTCGGGGCACAACCGGCCCCTGGACCTGCTCCCCCGTGAAGGATGAAGGTCTTGGGGACCCTCCTCCTGCGGCTGAAGGGGCTTTGCGTTGCCCTCGTAGGATGCCAAAATCCCTTTGCTGTGACGCGTCACCTCCTTGCTCCTGCAATCCCATTTTCAGATGGTTTTCCCACCCCAGAAACAGTGCGGTAATGGCCGGAGAGGCGCTGAATGCACAGCTTATGCCCGGGAAAGTCGATATATAGGATAAAACAAACACCTTAAAGTCACAACGAGCTCCTCGAGGGCGGCGGAGGGGACACCGCTCCAGTAACGCCAGGGGGCGG
>NW_009646517.1:609035-616671 GCF_000708025.1 Charadrius vociferus | reverse complement strand
CTTCCCCCCGTTGGAATGAATGAAACGGCCACTGTCTTCAGCTCTTATCGAAAGATAAGAGCCACCGGGTATACCGTTTCTTGGGCCGCCCCGTCGCTGGTGAGACAATGGAGGGCTCGGGGTGTAGCCGGGATTTCTGGCCCTTTTCCTGGGGTTTTAAGGCCAGTGGAAAGTCTCCGCCGTGCCTTAAGCTGGGCTCCTACATCCCTCTTCAGAGCCGCGTCGGTGCTGCCCGAGGATTTGGGCTCACTTCTTAACCCATCGTGAGGGTTAATCTTGATCCGTCGCCGCCACCGGCAACCTGACCTCTGAATTTTTGCTTTTTTTTTTTTTCTGTCGGAAAACGGTGAGGAATCTTGTTTTCTGTATGCTTTTGTAGTTGGGAGTTGCGCTTAGCGGCATTATTTCACTCTGCTTTTTAAATGTGTCTTTTTGCCTGCTCGGTCTGCGTACGGGATGCGTGCGACTTCCCCATCTAGTTTGCGTCTAAGCGTGGCTGGATGTGCAGCTCCCCCCTGAAATTAATTGAAATTAGCTGCCTGAATTAGAGACTTCTGAAAATGCAGTGAAATCTCCGGTGGCCGTTGGAATATCCTTACAAATTCTGAAATAAGCAGCTTTACTCTTTCCTCCTGGGTATTGGCAGGTTTCCTGGTTTCTCTTCAGCTTCCAGTTAGCTTCTGGAGATTTAACGAACCCATGAACCAGCATTTGCGCTTTCTTTAACGACCGATGGCACCATAGAAATGTATATCCCTGCATGCTGCCTCCGTAAGGTCAGCAGATAGTCTTTGAAGTTCAGAATAGTTCAACCTTTGCGCTCCTGCATACAGTTACAAAAATAACGGATGGGTTGTGATCTATAATTCTTTTTTTTTTTTTAATGTTGCTTAGCACGTGCTTTTCAGATTTAAGGTCAAGCTTCCATATGTTTTTTATAGTTGTTTTTACTGGGCTGACTGACTGACATGTGACTCGAGCCACTAAATCTGATGGAGGTAACGATGTTCAACGTCACTTTGAAACTCAACGTGGCATCTCTTTAAAAATAAAGAGGTACTGAGGTCAATCATTAACTGCTGCGCTTGCAATTTAAAACTTTAAAGCCTGCTTCGATGCCTTGTTAAGCTTTTCTTTCGTTTGTATCTTTTTAAAATCCCTACGCAACAACAGAACTGATTGTCGAGGCATTTATGTCCTAAGCTACGGGTGTCCAGCGCCCTCCTCTCTGTTAATATTTATATTTACTGGATCATTTTTGGATGTGCAGCGCTGCCGGTACGTGCGGGGAGGGATTAGAGCCGGTGAGATGCCCGTTCATGTCGTGATAGTTAGTGCCGTTCTCTGCTGAATCACCTGCTTCTTGTCACGGAGGAAAGCGCCCAAAATGGTGAATTTGAAGCAGGCTCTGAAATGGATCCTGGAATTTGATACGCTGGTACCTTGCGATTTGTCAACACCGGCGGTTTTCTGCTCCATAGGTTTTGGTTGGAAGAGGAAGAATCCAACCAGTGAGCATCCTTTCTCCTCCCGGCCAAGGCCCTGGCTTTCAAAGCCAGTAAACAAATATATCTCAGGGGATTTTCTGGGCGTTTAAATCACCTGTAAGTTGGATTTGGCATTCGGATCGCTAATACTTGCTCGCCTGGCTGCCTGAACAAGGCTGATGGGAGTGGGTGAAGGCTGGCGGGTAACAGGGGCTCAGGAGACCTCTGGCCTTAAAAATCTCTGTTATGGGTACGTGAAGAAATCCCACACGCTCTATGTGGGAGACACACATGGGTTCGTGAGCGGTTTGGGATCCTCTTTCTGTTAGCATCAGCAATCTACCTTCTGTGAAACAAGGTATATATGCTTATATATATTTTAAAGTTATGTTGTTGTATGATATGTAGGGAATTTAGCAGGGGTAGGTTTATCTATTACATTTATTGCTATTACGATGCCTTTTTGTTTGGATACACAGCCTTTTTTTGGGGGAAAAAAAGGAGCAATGCCATCAGTTGTACGATAACAACATGCGTAGGGCTGTATTTGGTAGCGACTTAAGCGATCAAGGGGGTGAGTCCAGGTGTCGGCAGAGGGCCGCGGCTTGCGTGGAGGGCTGGCGGAGCCCAGGCTTTACTCCCCCTCGCCGCAGCTGCCGCCGCCGTGCTGAATATAGCTGCCCGGCAGTCGGACGGGCTGCCGGCTTTCGGGGAGGGGGAAGGCAGCTGCAGTGCTTGCCCACGCCTTGTGCCGGGGATTCGGTCTCCCCTGGAGACCCGGCGCGTCGCCTCGCCGCTCTTTGTTCGCCTGCATGGGCTCTGCCCGTGGGAAAACCCCCGTCGCCGGCGGGGTGGATCATAAAACGCGATCGCGACAAAAGAGCTGACGGAGGGTGTGAGTATCAGCATGTTTCCAACTTCCCCGTATTGTTTGGGAATACTTTCTTTCGTCCTTTTTTTTTTTTTTTAATTTCTTTTTAAGTTGAGTTTGCTGTTGATACTCCCTTGGCTGGCGTCTCCATCGCTAGCCCAGCGCACTAGCTGGGTGAGTACTGGCGAAACCACCCTGCTGGGGTGTTCTTAATGCCAGTGCCCTGGTTCGGGCTGGAGTCGCCAGATGAGGCTTTGGTATTGCTGAAGCAATTCGGATTTTGGCAGCGCCGGTTCTGATGCTCCGCAGGGTGCCCGCAAGGTGTCATCAGTGTTGAGAGTATTTTTGAGCCCTTCTAGCTTGGCAAACGTAAGCAGAGGCGCTCGGCTCTGGCTGGCGTTTGTAAAAACAACATCTCCCGTGTGCTGGATTGGCTCCCCTTGATTTGGCTCATCGTTTGGGTTGTCCTGCTGCGGCTCCTCGCTTGAGTCCCGCGTGGGCAGCGAGAAGGGTGGTGGTGGAGCATCTCCGTGCGTGGAGCAGCCGGGGCTCACGCTTCGGGAATAATATCTCGTGGTAGAAGGATTTGCAGCAAGATGCAATGGGCTTGGCTGTATGGCACGCTTGGAAGTGTGTCATCGGTTAAGCAAGTATTCCCATTAATTAATTTCACAAAGAGTTCATTTCATGAATTGAGGTAAAAGCTGCAGAGCTAAGCTCCAAGTTTGGGGTTTACAACCTCCTCCCTCCCTCTCTAATTTCTTCGATATACTGCTCCCTTTTGGCTGGCTTCCAGTTCAAGGTTTAGAGTTTGTCTCTTAAAAAACCCTCAACTTTCCACCCCCACAGCCTTCGGGCCTCAGCCACACACGCTAATAGGTGCTTTACGTCCTGGTTAATGATGTCTCATTTGGGCCCGGTAATCTCATGGTGCGCAAACTGTTTGTGAGATTGGCCGTTAATTTAGGAGACAGTTGCACTATGCTGGCAAGGTATAAAGCCCAGGTTTGTTCTCAGTGTGGCCGGAGTTTTAATTAGATTTGCCCTGTGTGTCATGTCCTTGAAACCAGAAAACACTGCTGAGATGTCAAGGTTTGCTCTTTCCTCTGGCCCACTTGATGCGCCAAGGGGAGACTTTATGATTTTTGGGGTCTGACCCAGAACGTGCTTAAGCTCTGTGTTATTAGACGTACCCAGTTTCTTTACTTGACGGGGAGCTGAGGGGGGGCGGTGAGTTGCCACTACCGTGTTTTATATGTGGTTTATGTATTTCAGAGAGCCCAAGGCTTGGCATCATCTTGTGGTTCTGTCCCGATGGCCGTGGATGTGGGAAGATCACCTTCTGAAGCCTCACTGAGCGGGAAGGCTGAGGGCGATGGGAAGTGGGACTGCGCAGAGGTGGAGACGGACTACCCGGAGCTAGCGGACAGCCTGCGCCGGCTTTTAAGGGCAGAGGAAGCCAAGCCCTGCCCACCGGGGACGGAGAGCGTGGCAATGAAGGCACACAGTCACTTGGCCAGTGGTGTTACCCAGCCAGGCTCAAGCTTCCGCCAAGAAGTGTCTTCAGCATCCGCATCCAGATTTCCCAGAGCAAGAGCAAGCCTCTCGGAGACAGAGACATTAATTTACAGAGCCGATGACGACAGCGATGTGCATCGTCATGTTAGCCACCGGTTCCTCTCCTCCGGGGAGCAGCAGGTGAGAGGGTTGTATGTTGCTGCATCGCCGGGAGGTCCCAGGTGAGGTGGGGACTTGTTTGGGCTGTCCTAGCAAAGGCTTTCCACCTCCTCCAGCCAGAGTGTGCCCACACCAGCCCCGGGCTGAGCCGTGCGGTGGGGCAAGGCTTGAGCTTCAACACCTGAGCTCCATTCCTGTATTGCCGCCGTGGAGCTGGAAAGTTGTTCGGGACAGGGCTCCTCTTGCTGTGAAATGACTTGTGCAGCTTCCCAAGCCCTGGGGATGCCTTCCCTTAAAAACAAGCCCCACTCCAGGCTCCGGGCAACTGCATGCCATCCCACAGACGGAAGAGTTCCCCTTCCAGCTTCTCCTCACGGTGGGTCCAGGGCTGGGCTTTTATCTCCACGTCCCAGCTCAAAGGAGCCTTTTGTTTGGCTGCTGTGCTTCATTTTATGCATCTCTCTCTCTCTCCCTTTCCTTTTTTCTCCCTGTCTTTGAGCAGGTGAAGGCGTCGGGCTGTTGGGAGCCGGCATCCACCCCCCCCAGCCAGTGCAGCTCCTCAGAGGAGAGCATCCTCGCTGGCAGCTGCCGCGATGCCCGTGCCGGCCGGCAGAGCCGAAGGCTGGGACCTCAATCCCCATTTTCCTCCACCCCGGAGCTCCTGCGGCCGCAAACCCCTCCCAGCCCTGAGAGCGCCCTGCGCAGCCGCTCCGCATCGAGCTTCTCCACTCTGTCTTCAGAAGAAAATGACCTCTCTGAAGAGCCATCCCGAAGCTTGCCGGCCAGCGCAGATGTGCCTTCTCCTGCGGCCACCGCCGCCCGGGCCCCGTGCTGTCGGATGGGTGCAGCAGAAGGCAGGGCGCCACGGGCACGCAAGCCCTTCAGTCCTCTGCTTGATGACCACGCCATCATGGAGCGTATCAGAGAGATGTCATCCTACCAAGCCGATTACTGGGCATGTGCCATACCGGATTCGTTACCCCCATCTCCGGACCGTCGTTCGCCCCACTGGAACCCCAATAAAGAGTACGAGGACTTGCTGGATTATGCTTATCCGCTGAAGCCAAGATACAAGCTGGGAAAGATGCCGGAGCCTTTCCTCCACGACTCAGGAATAGGTTTGGACAGCTTTTCTGTTTCCCCCGAGGGCACGTCGAGGTCCACCAGCATCTACGGCCGAGGTGGGCAGCTTCGGGGAGGCGGAGAAAACGGACGTCGGAGGTTCGTGGCCTCTGCAGAGAGGTGCTCCACCCCGGGGCCTGGAAAAAGAGGCTGCGCAGGAGCTGGCTCATACTACGAACCGTCACCTATTGCAAAAGCGTCCTTCGCGAAGAGCGCTTCCCCTCGTCCTTCTAGAGGTTTTGCTAAGGATGTAACGACGGAGTCAGCTGGGCCGGGTTCCTCTGGCCGCCCCGCTGCGGACGGGAGAAGCTGGTGTACCAGAGGGAGCCCCTTCCCAAACTACAAAGGGCAGGCGAAAAGCACTGGTAGGTTTTTACCTACAACGCGGGTGCTCCCTCTGAGTAAAGAGTGGGAGGATGATGAAGAATTTCTCTCCCTGCCTCCGAGACTACGGGAGCTGGAAAGGTTGGCTCACTTTTTGTCCGATCTTTCCTTAACTATAAGGACGCCCGGGCACGACCACCATAACCTTCCACATCACGGCGACGGCAGGCGGCCCCTTTCCTCTGCGTGGGTTCCTTTCGGAGAAGCAGGTGGCAGGGACGAGAGAGAGAATATTGAGGATTATGCTGGGCTGTGGCACCCCTGCAGCTCTCGAAAGCCCAGCTGGGAAAACGCTGGCTCGCGTGGCCAGATCCGTAGGGATCCTCCGTGGGGGCTTCACGTACCGACCGGTCTCAGGGACGCATTGGATGGGACGTATCTAAATGAACGGTGGGTCAAGGGGCATCCGAAGAAGAGCCAGCAGAGCGAGTCCCTTGCCCAGTGTATTAAGGTAGGCTGAGACGAGAAACAACGTTTATTTTGGGAAGATCTCAGATAAAATATGCCTGTGTTTATGGCACAATTAATTAAGGTTTCCCCTTCTGCGTGATGTTGGGTGGCAGTAATTTATGCAGGGGGGGGCTCACTGGAGCAGATAATGTCTTCTGACGGAGCGTGAGCCCGCCTCGCTTTTCCCGGGGCTCAGCATCGCGGGGCTAAGCTCGGTGGAGATGTGGCACTCGGCTTCCCCGGCACTGGGCGGTGCTGCACCAGGGAAGAGCCGAGAGCTGCGGTTGGGGCTGGACTAGCGTGAAACCCCCATTTGCTGCCTGCCCCATCGCTCCCACTATTTAATCCTCCACGGCCGGACTTACCCTTCAGCCCCGGGCTCGCTCATCTTCACCAGACTGGGTCATGCTTAAGGGTATAATAAGGTCAAGCAGAACTCGCAGGATTTCTCTAAAGACTTTCCTGATTATTTTTTTTTAATTTTTATTTTTCGGGTGTGTGATGCCTCGTGGCCATCCTGCTGCAAGTGCTGTGCTCCTCATCCAGCAGGGATTGATCCCCACCTTCCCCTCCATCTTCCTCCCCACCCCAGCCCCGGGCTCAATTTGGCAGCGATGCTGGGCTGTTTGCAAGAGGGTAATTATTATTATCCCGCGCAGAGCTGCAAACACCAGAGCAACTCATCCCCCTCCTCTTGTATGGCAGTAACTCTTCCAACTTAAAAGGGTCTTTTCTACTGTCAGCATTAGCGTGTATCTGTCGCCCCAAATCGCGGTGCCAGGGAGAAGCAGCCCGGCTTTATCGCAAAACCCCGACTCCCGAGGAGCGGCAGCCGGGCTGGAGTCTGGTTTTGGTGTGAGCAGAGGCCCCTGGGTTTTGTGCAGCATCTTACAAAAATAATCCCTTACCGAGACGCTTTAAAAATAAATGAAAGCACTTAATTGAACGAGACAAACCCTTGGGGAAAAGCAACTGCAAATTAACTGCGTGGCTCCGGAGAGGAGGAGAGGGTGTCTCTTCGGCTGGGAGATGGTGGAAGCAAACCCCTTCCTTCAGCCTGGGCGCCACTGGCTTCCCACACCTCGGCATAGCACCATTTCACGCTGACCCTCGATTCTTACCGCACAGTGGGGTTTGGGGTGTGTTTAGGCGTTTAATTCGCTTTTTGCCTTTTTTTTTTTTCTGTCGACCCTTGGTTTCCCGAGCTTAGGGGTGTTTGTGTGCTGGGGGGAGGCGAGAGAGCGGGAGGGAGCAGGGGCTTTCTGAAACACCGCTGGCTCACCTCTGGCTGTCCCTGCTGTCTCTTTGTCGCAGAAATAGATAAGTAACCCCCTTTTTTTTATTTTCATGCTTCGTTAAGTAGATGTTTTGCTGCCAGCTGGAAGAGCTAATTCGTTGGCTGTACCGCGTCGCGGACCTCACCGACGGCTGGGTACCACCCTCGCCGGATGCCGAGAGCCTGAAGGCATCGCTGCACCGCTGCTTGGTAGGTATCGCCGCTGGTGTCCTTCCCACCTCTTCGGTGCCGCCGGCAGCGAACAGTGCGAAGCAACTCCTGCTCGGGGGAAATGGCTCTCTGGGCAACCTGCCGCAGGTGCGTCTCTTCCAAAAAAAAAACCCTTATAAATATTGCTCGTCTTCTCTT
>NW_009646517.1:608096-609012 GCF_000708025.1 Charadrius vociferus | reverse complement strand
AGGAAAGACATAGCTGACCACCGGAGCCTGACGGAGAGCGTGCTGGAGAGGGGAGAGGCTCTCCTTGACTGCATGGCATCAAATTCACCAGGTAAGGAGGAGCGCATGTGTCGTGGACACAGCCGGTGATGGCCACCATAGCGTCTGCCCCCTGAAATCCCTGGCCCCGCGTGCGTGGGGCAGAGTTTGCCATTCAGCAGCTGTACAGGAGCAAGAAGGGTTTTACACCTCTGTCGCTGCCTGGAGACTTGGAGGTTTGAAGCAGTCAACACCCGAGCGCTTTCAGCTGCACCGTGCCTTGACCCTTGCCTTGTGCCGTGCCATCCCTCGCGGGTGATGGATGCCTCTTACGCATCCCTTCTTAGGTTTTTATCGTTACCCCGCTGGGCTGTGGGATGCCGTGGGCCTGCAGCCAGGAGGAGGTGATTTTCACACCCTGCTTGCAACTCGGTGCGTGCCAGGGAGGGTGGCGGCAGCCAGTTTGGGGTGACAGCCCAGCCCGAATCATGGGACGGCGCACGTGGGGCAGTGGCTGGGGTGATGCATCCTGCACAAGGGGTTGCTGAAGGGCGGGCTGCGCCTGCGCTCACCGAAGGGGCTTTCGTGGTCGAGTGCTGCGTTATGGGCGGGTTTTCTTACACAGTCCCAAAGGTTTCCTTCGAGAGCCCCTATTTCCTCATCTTCTCTCTTATCCTGGAGCCTCCTCGGTCGCTTCCTACACCCTCCAAACTCTGCATCACAACTTAGATGGGATGAAGATCAGCTTATTGATTTTTAACGCTCGATTTCCTTCGAAAGTCTGTCTGGGCGAGTGGAACTCTCTCTCGCTGCTCTTATTGTCACCTTACTACCACCTCCACTGTACGTTTTGTTTTCCAGCTCTGAAAGACACGCTGGGTTTGATCGCGAAACAGTC
>NW_009646517.1:591306-607948 GCF_000708025.1 Charadrius vociferus | reverse complement strand
GGGGGGAGAGGGAGGGAGGCGTGGGAAGACAAACACTTAAATTAGCAAACACTACACAACAGGCTTTATTATTATTGCTTTTAATCTGATGTTTGGAAAGCCTAAGAGGAGAAGAAAGCGAGGGTGAGCGCCAAATGGATGCCCCACCGTCTTTAAACGCGTGTCAGGGGAAGCGCAGGGTGTCGGTGAACCAGCTGACGAAACCCAAGAGCGATGGCAGCTCCTCCTCGGGAGCCGGCGGGCAGGTCACTGTCACTCAGGGTGACTGTCACACAGGGCGGCAGCCCGGCACAGACAGCTGCTCTGCCGAAATCACTCGGACAGCAGAGGGAAGATGGGAAAGGGGAATTTTTTTGGTGTGCGAGGGCGGTCAGAGCAGCAGAGACGGGCCGGCCGCATGCCGCCCCGGCCCTCAGCCCCTCCGGCGGCAATTGGGAATCACGATAAACCCGCGGCTGGAGGAAATGATCCCGGGTGTTCGCCAGGTGCTGGGGCCAGAGACGCCGAAAGGCTGCTAACAGCTTCCGAGCACCAAGAGGTAGGAATTGAGGTGCTGCAGGAGACCCTTACCCCCACCTCACCACCCTCCTCCCCAATTTAGCTCCGATTTCCCCATGGTCTACAATACACTTTAAAATTTGGCGTTGCAAAAGGGTGGGGGGGAATTATTTCCAACTCTTTAGAGGAGCGTAACAGTATCTTAAGGAGGTTTGTGGGCTTTTAAAAAAAAAAATTGCTAACTATACATAGCTATGTCCTATCAGCTACTGAACATGTAAATTGGTGATTTAAATACAGCGGGGGTTGGGGTGGGGCTGTTTGTTGGCTTTCAGCCAAAGCACAACAGCAAATTTTCTTATTTTATTTCTATTTTAAATAAATAATAAACCGTTTTCTTTCAGGTGCCGCCTGCATGAGCCCTGGGCTTTGTGAGCCAGTCGCGGGATGGCTGAGACGACACGCGGCACGCGCCAAACCACCGCTTTCACCTCTCGCGGAGATGCCAAATAGGTCTGAGCATAGGTCCGAGTGCCGCATCAGGCGGCAGCCGGCCTGGCACGATGGCACTTGGGTGCTTTTCTTTTGGTTTGGTTTCTTTCTTAACCGTGGCTTGAGAAAGGCAAGCTGTGCGGCACTTATTTGGCTACTGGGCCGGCTCGTTAGTAGTGCTGGCTACACCGGGGGGGGCGGTGCGCGTGAGGCTGGTACAGCTGGCCTTTTATTTTTTTGGTTTGTTGGTTTTTTTAATGTAGTTTTTCTTTTTTTGTTATCGAAGCGGCCTGTTCCACATGTTAGCAAAATGTCAGGAACACACCGTTTTGTGTTGGTTGGGTGGTTTTTGGTTTTTTTTTTTTAACTGAGTAATCCACAGTGTGCCGTGCAACTCACTTCTAAGTAAAGCTGTGTGACTTTAATAGCTGTGTTCTCATGGTTTGTTTATGCTCTTCAAAAATAGGTGCTAGAAGCCAAGAAATAGCATCTCCTTCTGGTTCTTGGGAGCAAACTGAACTCGTGTTTGTAATTACCGTTCCCTGCTGAAGCAGCGCCTATTTAACTCTCAGGTTTCTTACCCATAAAGAGCCAATATGCCGTATGACTCTCGGTAAAATAATGAAGAGGTGAGTACACTCAGGGAAGAGCGCGGTTACGTAGGAGCTGTTCTTTGCGGCAGCGGGGCGAGGGCTGTGCTGGTTTCCCTTGGTGAGGAGTGTGTGCCCATCCCCTCTCACAGCCAGCGCAGCTCCCAAAATAGTCACAAAGGGGCTCACAAACCCTTTCTGCAACAGAAAAGGGCTTCTCTGAAGCGACATAACAAAGTAAGTGGCCTAAAAGTTACAGCTGACTCCAGAGTGTTACGTCTCAGGTTTTAATTAACCTTTAAACTATAAATGGTGATCATCATGTGTTTGTGCGGAATACAGCATTTCCTGCCATTCTTCCGGCCAGAACAACGTGAAGGTTCTGTCCTGCCCGAGCTGGAAGGTGAAAGCGTCGGTAAACTGACACAGTTATGGACAAATTATTCGTTGGGTTTTGATATTCTCCCATATTCCACCTCCTCAGCTTAAAGGGCATTTATTTTGTTAATCACCAAGGCGATAAATCAGGGTGAGTTCAGCACAAAGGCCGGAGCAAACAGCTACAGGTCTTACTGCAAAGGTATTTACTATTTCGGCTCCCAGGCAAGACTACAGCGCCCTTGTCTGGGATTTTTAGGCCTGCTCTCCCCTCTGCCACCCCAGGCTGCGGCATTTAACAGCACCAGTGCCGTGACACGGTCATGATTCAGGGGGGAAAAAAAAAAATAAAATAAAATAACCACCAAACAACTGGTGTAGCCCAAGCTGGTTTTGCAATGCTTTTATTACTGTATATATTAACATTGTTTTGGATAGTATGTAGCAGGCATCTTGACATTTAAGTTCATTTGTGCACTTCTTTGAAGGGAAGATGTTTTACCCTCGATACACCTCCTTCTGCTTCGCTTCCTGCTCTCGGCAGCGCTCACTACTCCTACTGCTCTCCCGCTCTCCGGGAGGAGCGAGTCACATTAGGTAATGAATTATACCAACAAGCACGTCTCTAATAGAAAGCACATCACTTTATTGTGAAGGTCTCAAGTGGAAGAGTTCAACTTAACCATGACAATACTTTATGTATTACAATTGCCTGTTGATTGATGCAACTATGTTGAAGAAAGCCGTTAGCCAAAGTCACCCCTCCCCCCCCCAAAAAAAAAAAATCAGAGGATATCTGCACCAATTTTAGTTTATACCTCACAACATACCTAGGCTATATTTTTATTTTATTTTTTTTTACTATCACAGGGTGTATTTACTACTAGGGGAATGTTACATGGTCTTTCAAACATGAGACTATTTACAGAATAAGCTGAACATTTTGAGTTTAGATAAAGCTGAACAATTTTACATGTATAGGAAGTGTTATAGGCTAGCTTTCCTGTGGCTTTTAGCTAGACATCAGGCACTAATGATTTGATTAACTCTGTACAAAGAATCACACACTGTCCAAAACCTCTTGGCTGCTGGTTAGTTCCAAATCGGTTTGAGATATAGCGCCTACTGGGAGCAACAGTCTGGTGTGGGGCCGTCCTGTCCCCGTTTCATCCTTCTGACGCCTCTACGCGTAACAGAACAGAAACTAAGCTGTCGCACTAAGTCAGAAGAGTACTGATTAGAAGAGGATGGAATTAACAGTATATAGAAAAGACATAATATACTGGTAGAAAGTTATACCACCTCAAGGTTAGGCTGAAGTCGTTCACGTTAGGGAAATACTGTTCCCTCCCCTACTACGCAAAGCAGACAGGAATTCCCTACATCGAGTCCTTGAGAAATAAATTAAAGTTCCAAGCCTAAGTTGGGGGAACTGTTGTACATTCAGAGTGGATCCTGCCTCCATGACCACTGGCGGGGTGTTCCCGGGACAGCGTACGTGCCTTAAGCACCATGACAACTCAGGCTTTGGGGCCACAGTCACTAGTTAGTTTGGTTTTGGGTTTTTTTAAGTCGCAGGGAAGGTCTCTGGGCTACGGGAAGGTCTGAGCGCCATGGCTGCACACAGATATGTTTTGTGCACAATGCAAGCCTGATTTCCCCCTTAGCCATACAAATTAAGACAATATTTATCACCATACAGTTTGATATTACTTCCAATAAGTACAATATTTATTAAACATTTCTTCAGTTTTTGTTACATATTGTGCAACAAATTACAATATTCTGCAGCCACAAATTATATGCAGAGTATGAAGAAACTAGTAATCAGATAGTGTGATCTTTCCATTTAGAATTCTACAAGAAGGAACTAGCAAATCAGATCTTACATATATCTTACTAAATTTTATGCATGGAAAGTGACAGACACCGTTGTGCTGTTTGATACAAAATGGCTAAACTTCATCTTCAGAAGACTAAACCTGACATCTAAACATGCCAATAGAAACATCAAAACAAAAATACATCCTAACCAACCACAGGAAAACAGTCTGGTATCAGGAAAAGCAACAAGGATTACACGTTTATAAACCAGCACACAAAGGTTTAAAACAGTTCTGAAAATGAAGTTAGCTGTCTTGAGTCAAGGGAATAAAAAAAGTCAGTATTGACCATTTACAATCTCTGACCTTTGTGGAGACGGTAAGAATCTGTTGTAGTGCAGCTACATACAGTACAATTCAGGCAAATTTTTTTTTTTTTTCACTTGGGTTCAGATTGCAAATTCATTGTTGTGAGACAAAAAGGGGGGAGGCAAGTTTTAGCAGCAACCTCCGCTAGACTGCTTGACTGGAGTGCTCTGAATTTTAACATTGGACTTCTCCGCACCACCAGCTGTCGCTCCCGGACCCATTCGTTTTTTAATCTCGGCAGCCATGGTCATGAAAGACTGTTCTACATTTGTGGCATTCTTTGCACTGGTTTCCAAAAATGGAATTCCAAGAGAATCTGCAAATTCCTGCAAACCAAGAAACAGTCAACGGTAAGCTCATACACCAATTCCTACCTCACCTGGTTTCCTGGTGTGCTTCTGCAAAAGCCGCACCATCACCCCGCTCCCAAACTCCAGTCCCATGGCGACTTGCTCTGCACAGGATCGTTAAGCCGCCTGCGTTTATGGCACCTCCACATCTGGGTCCCAAGACCAGAACACACTCGGGTGCGCTCCCATCCCGACTGAGTGTTCGACCAAAGCAAACGCACATCGATATCCACATACCTTTGCTGTTGTATAGTCTACTACTTTCTTTGTGGTCAGATCACATTTGTTCCCCACCAACAACTTGTTGACATTTTCACTGGCATAACGGTCTATCTCCTGCAGCCACTGTTTTACATTATTGAAAGACTCCTAGGAGATAAGAGAAGCGTAAGCATGGCCCACAAAACCAAGAGGAAAGCTCAGCAGTATTCAGCAGTGACCGGGAAAGAATATGTCGCAGCATACTTAACTTAGCAGTGCGATTCACAACCCCGAGAGAGAGCGCTCTCGACTTCAGTGCTACCGTACTGCCCCCGTTGCCTCAGGACAGGGTCCCTACAGCTCCTCGGTCCGTGCTCCCAGCCCTACACAATCAGCCCTTCCTCCCTCGCTGCGCTCCCCCCTGCCTATTATCTGTCCCTGCTCCGCATCTTGAATACTCAATAACTTCTACCATCTGGGGCTCTTCCTCCTCCTCCTGTAGCAGAGAGAAAAGACACAGCACGCAGCTGAAACTAGGAGAATCCCAGGCCTCTACAAAGCACCAGGCACTTGTTGTAGAGATGCTGGAACAAAACTTTGACTCTGCAAATGCAGAACTGCCACGCTGAACAGAGATTCAAGTTAGCCATTGAACCCAATTGTTCTTTTTCTATTAATTCGGGAAGCTCCGCGCTTCCCAAGAGCCCTTCAAACAGGACAACTGCACCCGTAATCTTCAGGGATTGGCTCACAGAAAACACCGGCTCGGTTGTATCCTGCAGACATGCTGGCAGTTTTCTGTTTCAAACGCCAGTTTTTATTGTAGACCAAAGTTCAAGTACATTCAGAAAGTCTTTCAACAACTTCCATCACTAACTCAGACTTCCTGCTACCGAAGGCAGGGTGGGAATTACACGCACACAACAATTACCCGCCCAGCCAGTTTTGGGTTAAGCCTTAAATACAATTGCTTTAGAGCCACAGACCCCACTGCTCCTTTTATTTCTGCGTTTAGCCCCAAACCAGAGACTAACGCATACATCAACCTTAACGCAGCCTCAAGAACACGGTCACCGTCTCCTTAAGAAGTGCCAAATTGTTAAATTCCCAGTTTTCTGTACTTAGCCTAATATAATCCACCTGGAGAAACTCTCCAGGCACAGGTGTAACACTTACCTGATCTGTAACATCATACACAACTATGATGCCATGAGCTCCTCTATAGTAACTGGAAGTGATAGTTCGAAACCTCTCCTGTCCCGCCGTGTCCCACTACAAGACAAGTAACAGGACCAGTTACTGCAGCGTAGCTGCACCAGCGTTGCACGTTAACTTCCAGAAATACAGCTCAGCCATCCCGCCTTATAGCTACAGAAGCTGTTCTGAAACTGTAGGCATCAAACAGGATTTGAGAAAATCAAGGTATTTTAACCACGAATGACACTTCGGTAGGTACTTCTCCAGAAGTGCTCATTTGTTTGGTTTCGGGTAAGTGTAGCTGAGAGATCTCACCGAGGAACACATTAAGCAGCTTTGCCCCATGAAGGAGCCGTGGTTCAGTGGTCAGAAGAACAAACCTGAGCCAGGGCTCGAGAACCTGTTAGCAATAAGGTCAGAGAGCTGTGGGTCTCTAAGGTGACCGCTCCCTTCCACTTTCGCTGCAGCAAAGGTATTTAAAGGCAACAGCCTCTTCAGAGGATGAAGAGCAACAACTCGCACCAAACCAGGGTCCCTTCTCCTGCTGGGAGAGTTAAGGAGGGACACGAAGCACATGACCGCTCCCTCCAGGAGGGCAGACCAGCACTCACCCAAACTTTTTACTGGGGCATGTAGTGACAGGACAAGGGGGAATGGCTATAAAGTGGAAGAGGGCAGGTTTAGGTTAAACATTAGGAAGAAGTTTTTCACTTTGAGGGTGGTGAGGCACTGGTACAGGTTGCCCAGAGAGGTTGTTGAGGCCCCATCCCTGGAGGTGTTCCAGGCCAGGCTGGACATGGCCTTGGGCAACCTGGGCTGGTGGGAGGTGTCCCTGCCCATGGCAGGGGGGGGGAACGTGATGATCTTTAAGGTCCTTTCCAACCTAACCCATTCTATGATTCTATGAAACATTTCTCTCCCTGGAGCCACGTCAGGGTTAGCTGCGCCATTAAACCCCCCACAGGCAGATTTTGGCAGTGACAGCATTCCCAGTGGGCTGCTCTGCACTCAGGACAGCTACATGGGAGCTTGCAGGCTTCGGGCCGTAAACTGGAGTCCTGGCTCCACAAGACGGCCTGGAATCCCTGAGTCATCGCCTCCAAGTCCCAAGAGCCTCTGCTTGAGCGGGAAGCAGCGGCTGACAAGGATTGTGTGACCTTGCATAGATATTGGATTTCATTACACCAGTCACCCTCTCGGAGTGCTTCAAGATTAGAGGAAAGAAGTGCCAAGTCTCTTCCCCTGCTTGTTTGAGTGAAAGGCCAAAAACACAGCCAGAAAACACTGCCCAGCGCTAAGGCAGACAGGCCGGTGATGAGTGCTGGTGTCAGTTCTTCTGTTCAGGTAAACAAAACCAGCATTTCCAGCAGCAGACAGCGCAGCCTGCTATTAACAGCAGCTGCAGAATTCAGGCATCCTGGGACAGCTGTGCGATATCCTCAACACTTGCACAAATCCTCCCTAAATACTGCAGAACTACACCAGTTTGGGTACGAGAGCACTCCAGCACGGGATTCTGCCCTTCTCCAGCTCACAGCCCACAGTGCCTTTTAAATTCTTAAGCTTTTTCTTCCCAGGAAAATTAATTTGTAACAGGTCACTTCCTCTTTCAGGCAGATCGCCTCGATTAGCATCCTTCTGCAAGGACAGGGTCACGGGGAGTCCTGTAATCTTGCAAAAACTGCCTAACCTCTTGTAACAGGGAAGATATCGCTTATATTTTAATGATTAAAGTACAAAGATAACAACCTATAGTTACGAATGCAATTCCGCGCTTCAACAGATTAAAGTACCCCGGAGTTGAGAAATACGACTTACTATCTGAAGCTTGATTGTTTTCCCATCTAGTTCTATAGTTCTGATTTTGAAGTCCACACCAATCGTGCTGATGTAACTTTCTGTGTACGTGTCATCCTAGGAGAAAGAGCGAACACAAGTCAAGCCCGCTGCACCCCTTCCGCAGTCGCCTCCTTTATTACGCACCAGGCAGGCAAAGGTACTCAATTCCCCGGCAGAAAACCAGTCTGATCATTCATGGCAAAGTCCAGTAGGTAGCTGGGTATTTTCATGGAGTATTTACTTTTCAAAAAATCTACAAAGTTTTGTTTTGGTTTGTTTTTTTTTTTTTTTTTTTTAAAGCAGCACTCCACACAACAAGATTTATGTTCCAAAAGCTAGTCAATAAAACCTCACTTCTGGAAATAGCATTAACTCCTTTTGAACTGTAGTTTAAAAAAAAAAGTCTTTGTTACTTAAAATAACCACTATGTTTATTAAAATGCCTCAGATTTTTATTTTGCTCTGATGGTTTTTCACCTGTATCACACAGCAGCTACCTACAAGTGGGAGGCCATGCCTCAGCGGCGTTCCACAGCTAAATTTCAGACCCTCTGCTGCCACAACTGGTTGCTACGGCAGTTTAGAGTTCCAGCTCGGGTATCTGCGTGAAGCCCTCTGCTCCGCAGCCTGTGTGTAAATACAGGAAGGAAAACGCCGCTTGGGTGGACCCAACGGCAGTCTCCAGCAGACCTTAAGGCACGCAGGAAGCTCCAGAAGGTCTTTGCTACCTTCCAGTGATCGTTAGCTTGCCGGCATGAAGGGAGTTTCTATCCCCAGAGCAGCAGCAGGACAGAGCTTCAGATAAAATATACCACAAAAGGCTTTATGCAACCAACAGCTATCTCAAAAGCAAGGGATTTCTTCGGGTCGTGAATGGAAGACACCTTAGATAATCCACCTGCCCGAGGGAACAGAGGCAAGTAAGAATAAAACATTAAGCCTTTTAGAATGACAGGACATTTATTTCCTTAACGTTTCAATACTCAAAAGGGTATGTTTGAAAAGCCCGATGCCGTTTAACCTGCAGCAGGAAGAACACAGGTGAGAGAATGCTGTGGCAATTCCTTATGTCAAAATAAAATAGCTTAGTTAGAAAGTCAAACTTCCAAAGGAAAAAGCTGCTTAGCTGAAGAAACACCAAATTTAGAACTAAGCGCAAATTTAAGCTGGATATCAAAAAAAAAAAGACAAGTTGGATTATTCACACGAAGCCAAAATTAATCTGAAAGCGTGTGCAAGGCTGGACTGATCTGGGAGTACTGCTCCAGCCTTGGTGTCACTTCCAACCCACCACCTCCAGCTGTGTAGGCGGAGCAGGTCACATCTTCCCAGTGTTCATACTGGTTCCAGTGTCTCCCTGCCCTAATACCACACAGCAGGTCACATCTTCCCAGTGTTCATACTGGTTCCAGTGTCTCCCTGCCCTAATACCACACAGCAGGTCACATCTTCCCAGTGTTCATACTGGTTCCAGTGTCTCCCTGCCCTAATACCACAGCAGCAGCTGTAATAGCTTTCACTTGGCTGATGCTGTCTGTACGCACCAGACAGCCACGTCACGGGAACAACATGACACACAACAGACTCTTTCCAGAGGTGCCCAGAGCAATTCTTTAGACTGTGAAACCACCGCCGTCACCTTGCAGCAGAACCAAATTCTCATTTCTGTACAAATGTCCCATTTTCTCCCTTCCTCTCCTCCCATGGAGATGTAAAGCTGCACTTTGGCATAGACACAGATCTATGTTCACCGGACTCCACCTTTTTCTACCAAGAGCTGTCAAACCCATTTTAACTTTTCCTGTTGACAGGAAAACGAGAGCTTTTTGCATTAGAATTCAGCCACATCAGCCCATCAGCAATTTTAACATTTATTATACACTCATTCACCAAAGGAACCATAAGGCCTTATTATTCCCAGAGTATTATTTAAATTACTTCTCCCTCTAGCTAAGCAATTGGCAGGCCTTTGCAATGGAGATATCAGGCTTCATCTGCCTGAAAATATTCAGATCAAGTAATAACCGATCAAGATCTCACCCTAACGCATTTGTACTCTCCATGCCTGAAGGCACACACCCCAGAACTCAAGTACGTTCTTCCATCTTCAGTGTTCTACCACTAGTGTAATGATGGAAGTTAAGTTAAGATTATTTTTTTTTTCTTGTTCTTAAGAAAATCAGAATTAAACTTAACTGGACGTATTCTCGGTATTACTTCTTTTCATATTACTCATGAACAAATCCATCAGCTAGAAACAAATGCAGAAGGGCTTTGCAGCACTTTAATTGTTCCTTCGTATCCCAGACCTGACAACCATCGGTCCTTTCAAGTAGTTTTTGTAGCTGAGAAATCCTTGCTAAGTACCCGGTAGCTTTTTTTACATAAAGTTTTCAAGGGCGATCACTTACTGCAAACCTAAGTAGAAGGCAAGATTTCCCAACACCGGAGTCTCCAATCAGAAGTAGCTTGAATAAATAGTCACTGCAGAAGGAAAAAAAAAAAGATTAAGTCAGTTAATGAAAAACACTACTGAGAACCAAGTTCCCTCTAGCTACTACATTCTGATGTTTGAGAAGGATAAATTAACTCATTACTAGGGAAGCCACCTACAACTCCAAGCTTCTCCCCTCCGTGTAGACACTCCCAGGATTTACTTGATTTGCTGGGTAGGGCAGGTGTGAGGTAGATGCTCCGAAGGCAGCATTTTTGTGCAGAACTGCGCTTCCCTAGGAAGTTACTCTGGGGATGTTCGGGTGACTACCACCAAGACCAGCCCAGTCCTACTTCAGCCCTCTGTGGCCTAGCCAATATTAAAATCCGGCTTCGCAATTAAGCGCAAGCCTCGCTGCTTGGTTGAGTGACTCAGGTAAGACACAGATGGCAGTAGCGGCCTGCTGTCCACCAGAGCCATTATCTTCAAATCCCCTTTGAAGTCAGAGGCTCAATTCCCCTGCCCAGCTTCACAAACACCACCTCGCTGGCTAAAAGCGGCCGATCCTTCCCTCAGGTTAAGTTACCCAAATTTAGGTTCCAGCAGAATCCAGTAGCGCAACGTGCAATACAAACGTACAAGCTATTAACGCCGTGTTTAGTGGCCTTCTACAGCAGAACGAACATCCACCTTCCGTGGTAGACTATAACAGCCCACCGCCACCACATACAGCCTTTCAGAAATTAAAACCAAGCTAAACCCCACTGCCAGATGAGGGTACATTCATCCTCTCGAGGGTGTCAGGTGTGCCGTTAGGAATCCTGAAGTCACACCAGCAGGGGTGACGATAATTGTTTTGCTTCATGTCGAGTCCTCCCAATATTGAGGGAGGAAGCACAGCATCATCAATGACCGACCTAGTCTTACACTTCCGAGAGCGGTGACGATTTAATTGTTTCTAGGTTTACAGCTTTCAGCCCTGTAGCATCCAGGATTAAGTCCTGTTCTCATTTAACCACTCGAGCACATATCAGACATACTTCTAGGCCCACTTAACCAAACTGAGAAGATAAGATTTATGCAAATGCTTGAAGTCAACTGTCCCCACCTATTATTTATTCCCTGCTAACATCACCATCGACTCCACCTGGTGGGAGTCCAGCCAGGACACGGCATCCATCCCCAGCTTTTCACCGCTCCTCTGCTCAAGTGCCCAAACGCCTGTCGTGTTGGCCGGTCCTGGGCTGCAAGAACACGCTCAACTGAAACCTTCACCGCTTTCCACAGCACTTCCCTCAAAACTAGGAAGAAGTCAGAAGTCATAAATGGAGCAACTAATAAGCTGATCCTTAAAAACGCAACCTTCCCCCACAGCGAAAAGCTAAAAGCACTCAAGGTATTTGGAAAAAAAAAAAAAAATCAAAGTCAAAGGATATCTAGCAGTTTATGGTCACAGAACTCACCACTCCACCTGTCAAGTCATGTACTAATACATGCGTTTAGCAGAATGACAGTTATTAACCCAAACTGTTCGGGGGAGATAAGTTACATTACATCATAACCCACATATCTCAACAGCTTCAAGATAGCTGAAGCACTGTTACTGCTCAGAAGCATTGCTCATGCTCTTTATGCTGGTGATCACTGACAAAATGCGTGTTTCTTGAAGCTTGGGCCTGCCCATAAGGTGACACCACAACCCCTCCTCGCAGCCTAGAGTCCCCAGCACCGCCTCCCTGCCTGCTTCAAAACAGCAGTTTGGGGTTTCCTGTGGCTGAAACGCCACCCCAGCCGCACCGATGAGCAAGGGGCTGAGGAGGCACAGTTGTGCTTTACCACCAAAAAAAAAATGTAAAAAAAATAGTGTGTTTTAAGCCTAAGGAGCACTGAAGTGGGACTTTGTTGACCAGCGTGAATTACCCTCAGCTACCCAGCTTTGCTGCCTCTCAACCACCAACATCAGCCAGGAACCGAGGCGAGGGGCTACCCCATAACCACCCTGGCAAGAGACATTTAAAACTTCTTACCCCCACTAATAATTTAGCTCCCCGAGAGAGAAACTCAATGTAACCTGGAGCCCAAGGGGAGGTACAGCACCTCTGAGACCTGGTCCACTGTTAAACCTACATCATCTTCCCCAGGATTATGCATAAACCGAAGCCACAACTGCCTCAGCCTTCAAACAGCTCCTTCCTACTTCAGCAGTTTTGTTCAGTTCTCTGCAAAACCAGAATTTTCAGCCATCCTGAAGTTAAATTATTACTTACAGTGAGCACTAACACACTTGAAAGTATTAGAGCTTGCAGCATGTTATAATCCCCTTAAGAATGGTAACACATGAATATCGCCACTATATTGTCTTCATTAAATTAGAGGGGAAAAAAAAAATAATAATTCCTTCCTGGTGTAGGGAGGACTTCAGCTATAAGTCTTCAGGATGAACTTCAGAGCCTCCCCTCGCTTCCAAGGGGAATTCAGGCTCCCCCAGCCCCCAAACATCACGTAACTTGTCTTCCTCTGTTCCTCAGTGCCAAGAGCAGCTCCCAACCAAATCTGCCCTGCTATTAAATCTCTTACTCTTCAGAAGCAGACAAGAACGATAATGGTTTATACACAGCACTACTGTTAACACATCAAGAGCGCAGAAGCCTTAAGTAATGGGTTTGACATCTTTGCTGTTAAGACCTTCCCTCACTTTGGGCTTCTGTATTTCCAGAAGTGACAACCACAGGCTCATACGGTGACTTAAGCCATATATTCATTCCATATTCCCATGATATAGTGCCTTCCTTTCCAGGTACAGTTGCTTTAGGGCCTTTTAAAATACAGCAGGTGCCTTGAGAACCAAATGAGGAGCCTGTTACACATGGTGTGAGGCTAGAGACAGTTCTCAGGACACGGCGACAGTTTAAATCAAATGAAAAAAATGAAAACAAGCTACTAAAGTTTTGCAGAAATCTACTCCTAGACTGAACAACACTGATAAAATATTTGTGGTAACGGGTTCAACTGCAGCAATGTGTCCAACAAGCCATGCAGGTTAATTTTGGCATTTGCTCCTGAAGGGCCACACAACCACTTCTGAAGCCGCTGAATTTTACTCCGTAAACTTGAAGGCTTCTCAGCTCTTCCAGTTCAGGGAGCCTTCATAAAGCAGCGCGAGCTATGCAGCACAGCCTTCTCCACACTACTTGGAGAATAGTGTGAATTCAGACTTACCCTTCAACTATTTCTCTCTGTTTATATAAGCAAGTGATGGTAAGCACTCGTAAGAGAGAGCACAGTGGAGGGATATGTGCGGCGAGGCAAGTAAGTGCTGTCAGTAAGAGCGGGGCTTTCAAATCCTCCCCGTCGGGAAGAGGATATGGCAACTTCCTCTTGCCAAAGAGATAAAGGCCAGATATGCTATGTTTAATTGTCTTGCCAAAAAAAAAAAAAAAAGGCACCTCCAAAACGACCCTGAAATTTTTGAGCAGAGAGCAGCATCCTCCCTTTATGTGTACTTTCCATGCAACAGGCAGTGAGTTCATGCAGCAGAAGGTGAGGAAGTCAAGTTGAGGCCAAAGCTGTGTGGAACAAGGGACCTGGGGACCTCTAAGATACTATTATTTATACAGGCAGATGTAGGTTGGTTTTGTGTTGTTTTTTTTTTTTTTTAAATGCCAGGAAGGTTTTATGCCAGACCAGACAAGACTAGGTAGTCATCCATCTCCAACAAGGAACTGCTGGAATCAGCTTTAATCACTGATGTCAGCTGCAAGTTTACTGTAAACAGGTACTCACAGCAGCCTCAAACCCCCAGTCTTTGTTCTACCACCCAAGAAATTTTGAAGAGGAGCATGACTGTCGCTCTGATTACACACTGCTTGTCTGAGTAAACAGAATCCAGAAGACATGATGCCACTCTGCATGGCAGATCACTGCTCAGAAAGGTTAGAACACAAACAATTTCAGATGATTGCCACAACCCAGCAGCTGTCACTCGATTGTCGTCTACTGAACTCACACAAGACTGAAAATCCCCACACAGCTATTCTCTAATACCTCTGAAGAACGCAAAAAAAAAAAACCAACACCTGCAAAACCCAGCTTTACTCCAAAAAGCATTTCATTTCCTCATCTCCCCTTAAAGAAGGTATCTAGAACAAAATCCGGACACTATAGATCATCGATCAGGATTAAATCCAGATACCACTTGGCTGCTAGACAGTTCACCCCCCAGCGTGTTTATGCTAGTCAGCCTACCACCTGCAAGCTGCAGAAGGGGCAGGAAATGCCGAACCCGACATGATCTAGTCACAACAGAGTCAATATTGACATTTTGCTCATTTAATCACCATAAGGGGGGGGAGGAACACAGAAGGAATACATCCCAGTGCTAGGTGGGCAGGTGTTTTCAGAATTTAGCTCCTAAACACTAGCACTAATATCTCATCCATCCCTCCCTCTCGAGCTCCTTCACTCGAACGGAAAAGCACACTAACTAGTCCACTAGGCTGTCCCACAGCCCTGAAGTTTCAAGGAAGCTCTCAAGCGCACAGTCCCTGCAAACCCTGGCACCAGCAGCTTCTAATCCTATAACTTTAATAGGAAAATTGAAGGAGGCAGGTCTCTTCATTAAGAAATTTTAACTGGCGGTCCCACTGACCTCTGACAGAGCGTTCTAGCATGCCTAGGAGAGAGGATTTGGGGCTGTAGCCTGATCTGAAGCTCTGATAAGGAAGGAGGAATGTGTTGCATTACAGGCACAGCACAGGTAACTGGAAGGAATAATGTTATAATCCCATAAATCTTATTCCCGGTTTAACATTGATCCACATATACATATCACCATGACAAATATTTTCTGCCCATCTCACCGCACCCTTCCCATCTCCTATCCTCATCCTGCAGGCACAACCCTTGCCAGGAAGTGGCAACTTAATACTACAAATTAAGATTAAACTACAGCTTTTCCTCTGTTTCACTTTCGAGAACTCAGCCGTCCTCACCACCAGGAATGAGCGCTCTTCACTGAGAAATGAGTCTCCCTCAAAACATTTTTCTCCGCCTTTATAGCAGCATTCAGTATCTCACTGCAGGGATCCACTCTCTGCATCAGTCTAGAAAACTGAGAAGCTTCAGGAAGGCCAAAAAGTCTATGGAAAAAGCCCCCTTCATCCTGTTTCTGCACACTTTGCAGGCAGTTTTTCACTACAAAACCCACCAACCAAGAAAGTAAATTGAAGTTAAATCCCAAGAGCCATTACTACCACAGAAGCACCGACAATTTGTTGGTCTTTCACCCACTGAGTACCTCCAGCTACTGTTTTGGTGTTTTCCAAAGCCACACGAGCAAGCTCGTTAGGTAATCTTGCCAAGATGTAACTTGAGTTCCTGGCTGTACCTCTTAGTTTTCACCAACTCCCTCAACACTAGGCTGATGATTACTTTGCCTTCTACTCCTGCTTGCTTTTCAGGTGATTTTAATGGGCCCAGAGCTCTTCCAACCATATTGCCATACACAGAGAGCACAAAAGCCATGACCGTGCAAGTCAGCAGCCTCAGCTGCCTGGAAAACCACGCTTTGAGGACAAAACTTGTTAAAGTGGCATCCACGAACAGAGCCAATGGGCACCCAGAGCAGTAATGCCATACCACATGTGCATTTCAATCCCACAACCACTTCAGTTACATTAGAGGGCACAGTGGCTTCATCATCCCAAACTGGAGTGCCAGCAAAGCCACCGTCGGTGAAAGAAACCTAAAAACACTCTTCAACACTAGAGTGTTGAGGACAGCAGCTGTTTGTTGGTTTTTTTTTTTTTCTTCAAAGTGCTTTTTAAACTAATCCCAAGTCTCTCCTCTTAATTCACTCAAAAAAAAAAAAGCCAAGAGCATAACAAGGTTTATTGTCCCCGATAGCCTGGTGGGCAAGCCACTGCTCTTACAGTTGCCAGGATACAGACAACTACTGACCAGAGAGCTCAGATATCCTTCCTCCCGAGCCGGCCAGTCAAGAGAAAAAGGCCACATACACACAACAAGGGACAACGACCCTCTGGGGGAAAAAAAAAAAACAAAAACCCACAACCAAACAAAAAACAAACCAGCCCAAAAAACCGTGCCATCACCAGGTTTTCTAGTCAAGTGCTATTTCAGCTCAAGACAGCCCCAAGAGCATTTCATTATCAAGTCCCAGCGTTGCAAAATCTACATAGGCAAGAAGTGTTTTGCAAGAGCCATGTGACACACACATGACTTGCAGCTAAAGTGAAGGGTGGACCTCTGACTACTAAGCTGCCAGCACCAAGCGGCCAGGAAGGTCGGCTTTCACAAAGAGCCGGGTTTTGTTGGGGTTTCCCCCCCCGCCACTTGTTGGGCCCCGGGCTCTGATGCGTATTTTCGAGGTCCGGGGAAAAAAAAAAAAAAAAGAAAAAAAATCCCCGTTAACACCGCCCATACTCACTTCGCCACCGGCAGCGCTCTCAG
>NW_009646517.1:562309-590316 GCF_000708025.1 Charadrius vociferus | reverse complement strand
CTGCTCGTTTTACCACTCGCCTTCGTGTCGGGTGAGGGGTGAAAATGGAGGTGTTGTCATCAAAATAGGGACAACGGGGAGCGAAGGGGCATCGATGGGCATCTGTTGGGGTCAGAGCTCTTCTCCACTCGCATTAATGAGTAACAACCCCTTTTTGCATCTTTCATCAAAAGCACGATTTAGTCACATTTCATACCGTTCTTTGGGCGCAGGGAATGTTACTCCGCTCGTTTCACTGCTGGGAAACAGGCAGGGAGAGATGCACAGAACCACAGGATGGTTTGGGTTGGGAGGAACCTTGAGGACCATCCAGTCCCACCCCCCTGCCCTGGGCAGGGACACCTCCCACCAGCCCAGGTTGCTCCAAGCCCCGTCCAACCTGGCCTTGAACACCTCCAGGGATGGGGCAGCCACAGCTTCTCGGGGCAACCTGCCCCAGGGGCTCACCACCCGCACAGCAAAGAATTTCTTCCTCATATCTCATCCAAATCTCCCCTCTTTCAATTTAAAACCGTTCCCCCTCTTCCTATCGCTACATGTCACACACCTGGGATGTCAGAGCAAAGGACTACTTAAAGAACTCAGCATATAGGAGCCTGGTTTTCCGGTCAACCACTTAAATTCTTACTGAATATCCCGTTGTATCACTGGCATTTTTAGTCATTTATGCTTTCAGATTTATTCTTAACGAAGCCCTACCCTGCTCAACGCCATCAGAATGGCCGCAACGCTATACATCATTCTAGATTCGTACACACAGCACTGCTAAACCTTCCAACTCTTTACATCTCCTTGTAATCAGCTTGGGAATTTAAATCCCCACTAAATACATATTATCTGACGTTAT
Organism: Charadrius vociferus; assembly: GCF_000708025.1. NCBI lineage: Eukaryota > Metazoa > Chordata > Aves > Charadriiformes > Charadriidae > Charadrius > Charadrius vociferus. The sequence continues at coordinate 589,469 of NW_009646517.1, read as the reverse complement.
TTCATTACAAAGGGCACAGTATAACACATTGACCAAAGTTTATCTTCCAGCCGGCTCAAAGGACAGGAGGAACAGTCCGCAAACGGATTGCAAGATCGCCGAAACGGCCTGTGTGTGCATAGGGCTTCGTCTTCCTACAGCAAGCGTTACCGCAGCCGTCTAGGTGTCAACCTTGTCCCATGCTGCAAGTCACCCGCTGTGTAAGCACAGCGAGGGACTGCCAGAATAACGGCGGTGAACGGGAGTGTGTCCCTTGGACAGCAACAGAACAGAGTGGAATCCCCTGAGGAACTGAAATTGCTCTGTCTTGTCCTTTCCCCCTCTCCGTAAGGTCGTGAAAAATCACTCACGCTCCACACATCTTCATGGCTTTAACACAGTTCCGTTAAATTCCTTAAAAAAAGTCAATAAACTGTGCCGACGATAGTTGAAAATATTGAGCATTGGTTAAAAAAGGGTTTGGGTTTCCTTTGCTTTCTCGCATTGCTCGTTAGGTAACATAATCTACCACATACATTACTGTACGTACTGCTGCTGCGGTGGCCATCGTTGAAGGTTCTACTTCCCTTTCCCTATTACTTTGTGAAACAATGCTCCGTTTGTCTGAGGTTCGCCATCAGAGATCCAGCGAATCCTTTGAATCCCTCTCTCGCACAGCACAACTCTCGAGATGCCCCGTGGAAGGTGACCAGATGTGCAGAAACATCCCAGATGACAAACTTCGTTTCGCAGGCGGCACCTCATTCTCTGCTGAATACAAAAAATGGGTTTTGCAGGGATCTTTTTAACATTTGTGCTTTTATTTTTCTCTTCCCCAGCGAAACAAAAAGCTCCAACCACCCCAATTCCTTATTCCGATGTGAGGAATAATGCGTACAGGCCACAGTACGTAGGGCTCGGCCGCATATTGCGCTGCACAAACGTCTCCAACAAAGTCAGAGCAGACACGGGGACAAACCAACACTAGCACTAGCTAACGATGAAAGCCGCAAATTAGATTTACTTCTGAAGTAGGGCACAGGTTAATAAGAGTGTGGGATGCTGCTTCATCTCAGAGAAATAATAACTTCCGTGTCTGAGAAGAGCGTATTTAATGTGTACGACTGAACCGGCGGCGTGGCAGGCGTAGCGCCCCATGGCTCCAGGGTGGGTGGAAGGGCGAGTGCGAAAAGTGGGTCTGCTTCAGCTCTGCGGGGAGGCACAGGGATGGCTTTCCGCTGCCCGTGTTGCAGGATGAGGTCATCTGCTGCTGTGATGTCATCTGCAGCCAAGTGTCTGCACATGTAGCCGTTTAACTGGATGAAGCTCAGGACCCCCGCCTGGTTTCTAGCCGGGGATCGGAGCGATGATTTATCACCCGTGTATCACATTCTGTCCCATTCCTCCTCCTTCCTTCAGTGGAGTATTCATAGTTTCTCGAACACCATGAACCACTGGACGGTCAGAGAGGCCTCGCTTGTCTCTCGCTAATAGGAGCGTAATGCAAGGAGCAATATCAGATGCCAGTTAGGGAAACATTATTCATATACCTTCAGGGCTGAATTCTGCCTGTGCCAATAGAGGCTGATTTTATCCTGTTAGTGAAATCAGCTGCAGAATTGCCTTTGGCTCGGGCTATAGCGCTCTACCAGAGCAGCCTGGGAAAAGCCGTGAGCACAGATTACCTTGAACTGTAACGGGGACCTGCCAGCCCCTGCTCCCATCGTTCTCCTCCCTAAGCCACAAAAGGCGTGTGCCAGAGGAGGCTCTGGGAAATAAGGGGACAGGAGACGGGAGGGAGAGAGAAAGCAAGCTGCAGTGCCTGCGGGAAGGTGTGTAAGAGGGGAGAGGAAGGAGGAAAACCAGCACAAATGATGGAGGAGGAAGGTTACAACCTCACGAGCACAGGTTTTGCATTGCAGAACGGAGCCCGCGTGCCTGCTGTGCCGTGGGGCTGTCAGTGGGACTGGGAGGGTATCGCCCCTGTGGATTGCAGCCTGCAGAAAGCAGCGAGCTGCAGAGGATTCATTCTACCTTCCTCTTCTGCCCTTATTTCGTATGAAATGGTCAATATTTTGTAGCTATATAACCACCCCACACAGTCACAGGGCAAAGGAAGGTTTCAGGTCTGCTCTCTACCACTCTACCGCAGTTTTTACCCTGTAAATGTCTGTCTGTCCTCTGCGTAACTGTTCTTGAACCAAAGGTTGGGGGAATCAGGCTCCTGACCCAGTACTGCCTCCCCATAAAGCTGTCATGTTAGCACAGCAGTGTTCTGGTATGATTCGGCTCCTGCCAGTGTCCTTTTCCCTAGACTATGTGTAAAATCAGAAAAAAAAAAACCCACAGTTTCGGTGTTTATTTCCCCTCCTGCCTTCCTCTGCTCTTCCTTTCCCCTCCCCCTTCTCAGTGTCTGGTCCGTGTAGTGGGAAGCTCGCAGGTTCACGGATGCACAACAGCCACGCGGAGAAGGTCAGGTACCAGGAATGAATACACAACAGCGAGCTGAGATGTTGCAACGGACTCTTTTGATACGGGGAGCGCTGGGGAACAAACACTGATTTTAGCTTATCAATAGCAGCACGTCTCTCTTGTATTGCTCACGGTCCTCCCATGCATTTCATCTCTCCGCAGGACTCGTCAGCTACCAATGTTTTTCTAACAATATAACCAGTCCGTTTGTGATGTGCTGGCAGCACACCTAAAACGATGGTAGCAAATTCTTCTCCTTATTGATTCTAAATTTAGGAAGTAAAAGGCAAAGGAGAAGAGAGCAGATGTCCAACTCTGGTGAGATAAATCTCTTCTGGGAAACTCCTAGAAGGAGATCTAGCACCTTGTTCCGACTCCTTTCTTCAGAATCCAGGCCCAGTTTACCTCAGTACTGTGGTGAGCACGTGGGAATTTTTGCGGCAACTGTCACCCAAATTTAAAGTAGAAAATAATTTTGAGCAGGACATGAAACACCGTAATAAGCTGGCTACCTATTAACTTGGGTATCTTTCTTTACTTTTTGCTTTACGCTGTCGCCACGGTTCAGATCTCGATTTCCCAACCTTCTGCAAAACTGACAATACCACATTTTGTGTTGCATGAGTAGCCATGGAGGAAGCGGAGGGGTTGGGTAGTTGGGGCTGTTGTTACACAAGCCTAGTGGGAGCAGCATAACGCTGCAAGCTTAGGACAGTAACTGAACACATTTGCTAAAATCATAGGAAAAAAAATTTGGTTGGGTGAGACACCGAGAGATGATGTAGTCGGTTCCTCTGCTTCATTTGCATCTATTTCAATCCCAACAGTGATATTCTTGAAAACGTCCAGAAATGACAATTCCACTGTTCCCACAGGCCATTCATGACAGCACCCACAAGAAAGGTAAAAAAAGCTCAGTGGTAAAATGATTCCAAGGATAAATTAAGCAGCTTAGGCTTTTACTTAAGGTTGCTGGTGAATTCAGTACACTTTACTTCATCTGTTATATCCTGGGCATCTTTTCATCATAATCTTCAGTGCCACAAGAGATAAAGAAGACGAGCACAAGCTAATATGCTGAGCTTCTGTGGCTCTGCACGAGCTGAGGATCCGGCCTGTTTGTTGTTTTTATAATGGCAGCTCAGACTCCGGACCACAACTGTGCAAACAGGAGGCTGGATTCTGAGGTTGCCATCTCCCGACGTCCTGCTTGCAGCGCTCGTTTCCTTCTAGTAAATGAAGCCTTTCTTATCGATGAAGACCTTGATTGAGTGCCACATAGACGTTGGGGCAGAGTAGTGCTAGAAAGCACGCTTGAAAAGGGCCCGGAAACATCAGGAAGTAAGAACACACGGGGTTTGCTTAAGCGGGGATCATAGTACTCACCACAGATACTGCCGAGGGCTATCTTCTGCCTCTGACTCATACATTTTGCAACCCAGCGGAGATAGCAGGGTAGTGCACCATGGAATTTGGTCGCTCTGCTCTTTGCCTAGGTATCTATTTGCTTAAGAGTTCGATTCATCATACCAGTTATCATCTAAATGCTCTGGCACGTATTTCATCCAGCTGGGCTGGCATCTCCCTGCTTGGCACAGGATGTTATTTAACACCGACATCGATTTAATACTGAAGGTTGCTTTACTGGGTTTTGCGGGTGGTTTTGATGCCAGGGTTCTGGGAGGGAGTTTCACGCCGTTATGCTGAAAAGCTTGTATTTTCTTATATATGTGTATGGCATCCAGAAGCGGCAAGAGGATACATTTATAATGAAAAACAGCAAAGCAAATCAGTGGCTGTACTTTCTTTCATTTTTCCTTCTACTCTCTCACCCCTTTTCTTCAATACCAGCTTTTGTGCCATTATTCTCTCTTCCGACCTCTTCCGTTTTCAAAACGTTTCTTCTCAGTTTTTCTTTGTTCATGATCCTCCTCTGTTTGCGCATCCTTTTTACACACCTGCCTCGCACAGCATCTTCCAGACTTTGTGGGTTGCACACTTACGGGGGCCCTGCAACATGCGATTCAACAACAGAATGCCCCCCTTGTTTCATGGCCTGACATTGATGATACCATTTTACACTTTCCATGATCTACATTTTTAATTTCTTCCTCATTGTTCTTTGTGCTTTTTCGTCTTGCCCCTTGGCGTTTTGTTCTCTCCCTACTCATCCCTTGTAAGCTTCATCTAATTTGGTTTGGGGCATTCATTAGCCGGCTTGTGAAACCGCTTGCACAGGCATGTACAATTGGGCTGTGTGTCAGGAGAGAGAGTCTCAGACCTCGGCAATGACATTTGGGTCTGCAATTGCATATTAGACCGTCTCCTGGAATTAATCTGTTTTCACAGTGGCTACAAGCGCAGAGAGAAAGGAGGAGCCACCTCCCACACTACCCAGGAACAAATGCGTATCTTCGTGAGGAAAGGACAAACAACTTTTGCCAAGCCCCACAGGCACTTTCTTCTCCCCACACAGGATTGATGTGGAGTCCTGCCAAGGCCATGGCTGGACACGCAGTTTGAGAAATACTGTTAGAGCTCAAAGATATAGCGCTAACTAGACCCCCCCAAAACCCAGCACATACTGATCTTTTCAGTGCTCGAGCCTCCACAGCTTTCTAAGCACAAAAGTCTTTCTTACAGCTCTGTGTGTTTCTTGTCCATTCTTTCTTTTCAGTTTCCTGCTATATATCATGCCTAAAAATGGCAACAGGCAAAGAATCAGTTAACAAGGCCACTTAGTCTACCCGAGGCTCTAAATGAAACGTCTATTTGATGCTGTATCTTTCTGTAAACAGGTGCATTTCAGCTCCAGAGTTTTACTTTGTTAAGTATTATGGGATTTGGGGAGACTTGAAAATAAGTTTACATAATTGGTTTACCCTATCAGTAATGCTGATAACTGCATACCTTCCTTGGCTGGCAGACTAAACTTCGAGTAGTCATACACTAAATTAAACTAACAATCAACAGAAAACCAGATGGGATCCATCTTTCATTATTGTTATTCAGCACGAATCCTTAATTGTAACAAAAGCTCAAGGAAAGAAGTTCAGGCTCTGGATCTGTTAAGAGTCATATGCTTTCATCTTCATCCTAACACAGGGCCAACATAACTACCCGAGGCTAGCTTACAGACCTGTCATCGATAACCTTTATTTAAAATCCTTCAGGTGTCTGTTCAGGATTAGGTATCATCCCTATTATTTCAGACAGAAGCTCATCATTTGTGTCATACGGGGGTACACCACTACAGTCCTGCGAGGAGGATGGTACAGATCAGTTTAATAGAAGTCTCTGAAGAAGCAAAGAACTGTCTTTGAACGGTGAAATACTGTGCTTTTTGGTAGCAGATTTGGAAAAAATGAAATTAACAAAGGCTTCATTTTGCATAAAACATTACCCAGTGAATTCAAGTGGTAAAATTCTGTATAGTAGTAAACCCAATATGAGAAGCAAGCACCTTGTGAGTTTTTTAGTCCTCAAACAGTAAAGAACCTCGCTTCTGCTTTACTGAAACAGGTACACCTGTAGGCTTCAACAAATAGGGAATACATTCTCTTTTACACAACTTACCCCTTGCAAATTTTGAAGACCCATCTGCGAGTGAAAATGAGTACAGACGTGAACCCTTTATCTGGATTGTACAAAGGCAAAATTAGGAAATTACACTCAGGATTCAGCTATGTGTGGAAAATTTTCCATGCAATTCAAAGTTTTAACGATTGGGCGAATTTGTTTTCCTTCTCTCACTTTCTTACTCTCTTCTTTCTCCCTCTCTCTTTTCTTTCTGCCTTTTTTTTTGGGGGGGGTTGTTTGTTTGTTTGGTTGTTTTAAGATTGCACTGTGCCTGTGCTGACCTGGTACACCTATCCATACTATTTAGACACACAACCTATATAAAGCAAGAAAGTCTTACATTCCATAAAGGTGTTTCATTTTAAGCTAAGAGGCAGCAACATTTAATTACTAGCAGGCTAATCCTGGAATCATTATTCACTGGAACCAGTCAACACAATGGAAGGGTGCTAAGTTGATTGTAAATGACATTGTGTAATGACTGACAAAAAACAAACAAACACGAAAGCAAAGGTATTAAGATACAAGACACATTGCTGAAACGTGGTAGAAAAGCAAGACTAAAATAGCCATTAGCCACAGTGGAAATTCATTTTTCTTTTTTGTTTTTTTGTTCATAAGGCACATCGTGTTAAATTCCAAATTCTGTATTTAGATGCTTAATTTAACTTAATTTAGATCTAGACTGATTTCCAGGTATACCAAAACGTTTCTCCCAGATCTCAAAAGACTGCTTACCCCTGTCGGTGAGGGATGACCAATCTGGCCTATTAGTCACCTATGGATTTTCTTGTAAGATGTGTTCTTCCATGGCTGGGAGGGTTGTTGCACTAATTCATCAATGCAGCCCTTTTCTTAAGACCAGTCACAGTATGGAAATGGCACTGATGAAGCAGCTCCATTTTTTTCCCTAAAAGCAAACACAAGGAGAGAGAACGCATATATAATTTCAGGATCTATAAATTCTCTACTAAGAAATGAAAAAAAAACCAACACGATTTACATTCCACTGGCTATTGTGGTGAAAAAGAATTAGAAAGAATGTTAATCAAGATAGGGTACTGAAGTTATTTGCTCCTTTTACCTCAAAGGAAAAAAAGCTATTTAAAGATCAAATAATTCATAGTTAAATGCAGTCACTTCCTATACACTGCATGCATTGCCTATGTTCATTAACTAATGAGATTCTTTTTGTACTGTGGAAAAAAAGGTCACAGTTTGAATACATGAGATTAACTATTCAAATTTGGCTGTTATCTAACGCAATATTGCCCTATGTAATATTCATTCCATAGCTGGGGCTTTATGTCCAAATACAAAATCTGCTAAAATACATGGTTCAGAAGACATAGTAATATCATATCTAAATCAACAGCATCAAAAAGCAGGGTGGGGCAGAAAGCCACACAGGCTTATTACGTGAGATAGCACTTGAAGAAGAAAAATAACCAGGACAACTACATTTGCTTTCCTATCTATTATCCACAGGAGACCCTCATGGAAGAGATACAACACTCGTGGGAACAAGGGTGACAGCTTCTGCTGTGATGATTTTTCATTGCTTTTCGTCTTAAAGCTATAGTTCAGAAAGGGCAATGGACTACTGTGCTTTCCATCAAGATGTAATTAACATTATCAGAGATCCCAGCATCCCTCATTAATTCAAAGCAGTCCACCTGATCTTTTTTACAGTATGCCCATGTACTAATCTAACACTTGGTAAACTGAATGACCACCCCACTCCGAGCAGCTATTTTGGTAGACATCCAGTTCTACAAAACCGTAAGGCCATACTCTCCCCCAACTCCTTCTTTGAGTAGTCATTCAAAACCGTGCAAAATAATGATCCGCCCTATTATAGTGGTTACATTTTATGCCCCATGTCATAAACCTGAAAGATTACTGAGGAGGGTGCAGCCTCTCTAAAATTAAGGGGACATGAGAAAACAGAGCAATGGGAACGTGTAATGTTGTGATGTACATTGCAACCAGGGGAGCAAAGAAAGCTAAAGACCTCCATGACTACTTTCTATTCATGGATACGACAAAACCCGTTACAGACCTTTCTTATAAAAGCTGGAAGTGATGCATCTTCATTTTCTTTTGGTGGGCAGTCACTGTACATGATGAAAAGAGCTACATAAAATGTGGATATGGCATTTAGTCCAGCTATAGCTTTTTCAGTCCTGATAAACCCATTAAACTGAGCCAGAAGTGACTCACTCTTCTCAACAACGTTGGTCCAAAACAATTGACTGCAGAGAACCAAGATACCACCTTACGATAGCAAGACAGAAGAGAGTGTTCCAAAAAAGTTCCAATTATACCTTTATGTTCATTGCAATTATGCCAACTGCAAACACATTTCTTCTCCTACTGGCTGGACTGTATCCTGAAGGAGAGTCTGGCACGCATCCAGTGAGAGGCAGACCCTGAAAGAAATACAATGGGACGCATGTAGTTTGTCTAACGAGACATGTCCATTAAATGTTTAAGTCAAGGTTGATCTTAATATCCACCACTTGCTTAATAACTGAGATTGATAAAAGGGAACGACAGGATAAAAACGCTGCACTTTGCCCTTCGTTGTATCTAGACATGTATGAAAGGCACCCAGTACTTTAGACTCCTTCCCACAGCTAAGTGTTCAAGGCAGAGCTGAACTGTAGGGAACGAGACTCCATTTTTCTAACAAGATTCCTGTTGCCCTTTCCATCCGTTTCAGTTAGGCTCCACACGTACACAGCCCGTTTGGCAACAGAATTCTTTACAATCCGTTTACATTTTTAATTAGTTTATTGTAAAGCTTGATTATTGTAGTTATTTTTTTTATTTTTTTTTTAAAAAAGTGATTGATATAAAAATGGAGACTGAACCAATATCACGATCAGTAAGTTTCATATTCACTGAAAGAGTGATAATGGCTGATGCAATCCGCTTGTGCCTACCGACATCATCACAACCCGCTCAGGATGTTTCCTTCCATTATAGCAGCACTTGTATGGACGCTGTAACACTTACAGAAATGTTAGTTTAGCAACAATTTGCCATCTAAAGCGAGCAAAAGTTGTTGCATATAAAAATTACGAACTATAATGCCTTGGTTTCACTTTTGTTTCATAGTTACAGCACTGCAACCGTGAAGCTGCAATCTGAAAAGGCTCCATCGTGCTTCTGTATAGAAGTCGCTGTAGACAAGCTTGCAAAATAGGTCTCCCAGGAATATATTCTGATTAAGATGGGAAGAAAAACGATATATCGATGGCCTATTTGTTTAACCAGATGGGGCACAGATATGCCACCTGAGAGGAATCTACTCATTTTAACTAGCAATTTAAATACCAGAGATTTTAAGAGTGTGGCTGTTCAACTCTGAAACAAATCTATACATTATATGAAAGGAAAAGTGACCAAAGAAAAAGGAGACATTTGAAGCTGGACTGTTGAACATGTGTAAATGAGATGCGTGAAGGGAAGTAAGGACAGGTGGGAAACCTCCACATTTTGCAGGGTGTTCAGGATCTTTTGGGGGACTGCAGTCTGCTTCCCTTGTAAGCTAAGTCCTGAAAAAAGTGGGTCTGAAAGGTCCATGTTCCTTCCACAGGCTAGAAAAGCAGGGAGCGAGTTTAGTGTGTGCAGAGAGTGAGTGACTTGGGGTTTCCCAGCGGGCTGCAATCACACGCCACCCCTCCGATACCACAGAAGGAGATCGCATGCTGAATAAACCTTAACTCGTCTAGTTCAAGTTTGAGATAAATGGCCTTCTGCATGTAAAACGCGACTCGTATCAGTCTGTATCAAAAGCTAGGGGAGAAAGGAGGGAAAAAGGGAACTTTCAGTGGTTTGATTTGATCTAATGCATGTAAAAAAACCCATTTGTTTTCTAAAGAATGCTGTTCTACAACAAGATAACAATGGATTGTAAATTACTGGATGTAAAGAGAAAGCTTTGACATATACTGGCAATTTATACTGCCTGCATGAAATAATAACAAATGCATCCTTTTACTGATTTTTACACAGAATATTATCATATTCTGGCAGAACAAAGTACATCTGCTGAGAAACTATCTCACACTGTGTGATGTCTAGTATCTGTGCCAATATTAGCTTTATGGACCAAGTAGTAATATTATGTTAATAATTGCTGATTGCTATTTGTGTACCGGACTGTTCCAATACCATGGTGATGAGCATGCTGTTGGTGTCTGGAACAGATGGAGAGAACACAAGAGATATTTGCCTTGATTTTAAGACAAATAGGATTACCTATTTCGTTAATAACGCTACATGAATGCACGGGCAAAACCACACGATTTTACCTCCATCTCCAGTAACTGACAGGAAGAAAAAGAGTGCACATTTATAAAGACATGCAACAACCAATTTACCCCAACGTTCAGGAAGAGCAAATCTTTGAATCACTCGTAAAGCCAATGCAGCTGCTTTATGCTGTTAAGAATGGAAACAAAATTCACCGCCTTGCTGTCAGCAACATAGCTTCTTTGCACTTCTCTGCAAAGGTGATACTTCAGGCTGGAGATGAGGCAATTGCCTGCGTCCTCCCCAACACCACTGTTTCCCTACCTGCCGATTTAAACAACCCTCACAAAGAAGAAGTCGCGACAGTTTTCCATCATTTCTGGAGAAGAGAACTGAAAGAACACTGAATGCCACTTCACCTCATCTTTTTGATATGACAAAGAAATAGGGAGAAAAGTACACTTCGATTCCACTATGTTGTTTCTTAAGCCCTGCCACCAGATAGCCACTTTATTCTGCACTCCCTTTTTCTTTAACAGATATAAGGAAGAAAGACCAAGAGGGAAATATTTTCACCGTAGGTTGTGCAGTTCTGTTTAGAATTAAGCCCGTGATATTGGGAAAAAGTGATCTCGGAGCAATCCAATGCACAATACAAGATATGATGCTGTGTACTATTGACAAACTGTTTCTGAATGACTGCAAAAGCAGTTAGGTGGGGAAGAGAGCTCTGACACAGAGCACTGGGACCATAACAATAACAACTCCTTTCCTATCTCAGTGAAAAGCCAAAAGAGGAAACTGGAATCTACTGCTTTCATATGAGAGCTGCCAGTTTCCCACTGGTATCAGAAGCCAGTCGTGTTTGGAAGGGAAATGACCTATTGCTGCACAGCAAAGCTAGCAGGTGCAGATGGCACGTGAACAACTTTCCCAATCACTGATCTGCCAAGGTCGCAAAACAGAAAGTACAAATGGTTTTAAGGACAATCATTCAGTTCCTCCCAGGTCATCCACAGATACAGAAAGCACTTTATGCACTTTTGCATCCCAAAAGGTTTGAAATAAGGCCACCAATGTAGGTGAGGTGTCAGATCATTGTGGTGATATATTCCTCCCTTCCAACACACACAAACAAAATTCTCTGAATTGCATATGCCAACAAACACTAGCATAGCCTGAAGCACCACAGTCGTTCACTGGAACACAGTGGCAATGCCTTGTCTTTAAATTTAATCATCTGTTAACGCAGCCAGAAATGGTATTGCAAAGTGTCTGCGTCTCCTGCAGCTCTGTCTGGCCTGCAGACAACTTCCCAATGGCAGACTGCGGCAGAGGTGTGTGAAAGGAGCTGCTGAGTGCCGCCGCCAGTGCCACAAAAGCAAACCCGGACCGTCTCACTGCGTGGCCACGCAAAGCGTGTCGCGGCATGAAAGGAGCAACAATCATGCAAAGTGCTGAAAGTCTGAGCAAATGCGATTTAGCGCGCAGCCTCTGCTGAACATGTCGAGCAAGGGCAGCACTGGGGAGGGCTGTTAGCCACAGTGTGTTGGCGGTAAGCATCAAATCCTCAAAACTAAAACGAGAACGCTTTCTGCCATGCTTTTGCTTTCCATTCCCTTTTTACTGGCAAGTAACACCCATCTACATCTGTCCAAGGAAAGATGTCATACCACCATAAACATAAAGAGATTTTAGGTAGGTCCCTGTTCACATCTGAAACATGCAGCTTGAGAAAATAACAGGAAATAGCAGAGCAAAGACGGTTTCCAAGAACCACAGAGCCAAATCAGCACTTTGTTCTTAGTGGGTAAATTAAAGAGTCTTCTCTTGCTGCTCTGTGGAGCAGGGTGAAATATAGCAGAATGACTCCTATTTCTGCAGAATTTTGCATTTGCAAATACTGACTGCATTTTCATTTGTTTCTAGTAACAGCAACGGGCTGGATAGGCTAGTTAGAGTGGAATTAATTTGAAAGCTAAGCAGTGATAGCTGCACATACAAGACAGCATCCCTTCCTCATTCTGAGGCATGAGTTCCTCTATCCTGAAGTAGGTATTGAAGATAGATGGAATGAATCATTTTCTGAATTGCCTTTATTGACTATTGACCATTTGCTGAGACAAGCTGGCTCGGATTTAGGGTGTGATACATTTTACTTTGTCAATTACTTCTGAGCTATCTTTAATAAGAAAAGTAAAGCTGTGTGCAATACCATCGTGGGACTCCGTTTATTGTCTCAATAATTCAGTCTATTCATTTTCATTGGGAAAAAAAACCCAGACTTTCCATGCTTTGGCACTAAATTTTTAGCCTGGGTCCTAGAAGTTAAACTACGTGGCTTTTTGTTAACGTTAATATCCCCGTATCTAGCAGAGGTACTGCTAAATGACTACCACAAGTTGATCTGGAATTATGAGGTCATATTTCAGGGCATGAGACCAGAGAGTAAAAATCCCTATATGCAAGGCTTTGGCAGCTTCAAGGAGAAATGAAAAATGGGGAGGAGGAAATAAAATGAAATTAAATGGAAGACTGTCCTGTTCATGAGCTGTGGCTTTCAGATTTTCTTAGCTATTCATGAATGAAATCAGCAAAATACTCTTGAGCAACAATTTTTAAGCTGACAATATTCAAAATACTACCCAGGGAACACTGAAAGTGCAACTGGAAAATGTGATCTGCAATGCTGTGACTTACACTAAGCGTGTTAAGAGGAAGATCGTGGCTGCTATGGGCATGGTCTGTGCTCTCAGGCAGCAGGGTCACACTCTGCATAGCCTTTGCGGTTAAATCTTGTTTTCCATGACACAGACGCTTCCAAAGGAAGTCAAAGGAAGTCTATTCAGGCTAAAGTAAACATGTAGCGATACTTGTCACAAGTATTCCCCCAGCCTCCAGCTTCCATAACCATTTGTACCTCCCACAGCCATGAACACATAGCCATGTCTGCTGCCAAGGTCACACAAAAAGACCTCTTCCGCTCACAGAATCACGAGAACCATTTTGTTCGCATACTGCGCCAAGTACAAAGAATACCCCAAACTACTCATTTAGATGCCCACAGTACATAAAGCATTGACATAGACAGAAAGAGGGCACTTAACCTTTCTGATATCTAAAGGAGGCCTCAAATTGGAAGACAACTCCTGTTCACCATACGTACTCAGCAAACTCATAAATGATACCCAAGGCTCAGTTCTAACCAGCTCGCAAACATTATGTTCAACACAGGAAAATGGTCTAAGGAGCCCAAAACCCCACCACTACTGCCTTTCTTGGCCCTAAAGTTGATTCAGATGTTGGCTAAGCTTATGCAGGCACAGATCCGAACAGTCAAGACACCCGTGCTAGTTTACAACAACCCCAGTACTGCTCAGGCAGGAGTAATTTGAACACACCAGTCACGCCACCTGTATCAGAGTGTTGTGCAAGAGTCATTCGACAGGTTTGACACCACCTTGAATTCCTTAAAGAGGGGAATCCTAATCTACCTACCTCAGTAGCGTTCAGTGTTATAAACTGCAACTGTTGAAAGCAGGGCCCGTGCCCTGCAAGCTGACTGCTCATTAGAATTGAAAAAGTAAGGCTTGGGAGGCCGGAACTGAACACAGAAGTCTACCATCTCCTAGAGTAATATATGAAATTATATAAAAGCGGAGAATAGAAATTAACTTCCTCAGATTTAAAAAGAACTTATCCCTGGATAAGTTCTTTGTTGTTGTACAACACATCCTAGGGTTTAGTCTACATATAGTTCTCGCAGAAGCATTACTACTTTCAAAAAGCGTAAATTACAGTTTGTTTAACTGAAATATTAGTTACAAGCCCTAGTGGCTGGTGCACTCCTACTGAGAATTTCATCGAGGCACAGAATTCTTTTTATCACACCTATCTACATGGATTCTCCCATCCTAGTTATCTCAACAGATATTTTTGATTTGATGGAAAAACTTTTGCGCTTGGATAAGCACCTAGATAAAGCATTTTGTTTTGTGCAGTCAAGGCTTGTATTTTTTTTCACGTGCAATGTCATAGTCTACGCGAAACCTGTTTTTTTTCTTACTAACTCTGGTACAAGGTATACATTACTCTGCGTAGAATAAATTTTCAGCTGGTGTTAGCAAACATGAGGCAGCTTATTCAAAGCCATGCCTGGAGCTAAATGAAGTTTTCAGAGACAGAGGGGAAAAACACCCAGCTGTTTATTCTGAACAGTTCTTCTGATAGTTTCCTCTTTCATTTTCCATTTAAGCATTTTATTTCCCTAGGACAAAAGCATAGCCTGCCACTGCCGCGTATTTCAGCTACAGGTTCTCAAATAGTCAAAGGAGGGTTATTTTTCAAGTCAACCAAAGCACTAGCGAAACAATGGAGTTCTGACCTACTGGCATGAAGATTTGATAAAAATGTTGATAAGAACTACAGAAAATTGTTCTGGTTCACAAAGTGTGCCTATTAAAATTGATCTAGATACATGTTCAGGTAGATTGTTTTATGCACCTGTTACTGGATTTTGTTTTCTCATTCATACACACTGCAGCTCCCACCTAGGAAAAAAATGTATATTACCGTGGAATGACTAACAGGTTAAGCAAAATTAATCATATCAGTAATGCCTGCCTAACAAATAGTTAAAAAAATGTAATCTACATATAAATTTCAACCAACACCTGGAATTCTAACTATACATACTTTCACCTAATAAATAACCAAGTTCCAAATAAATGCCAAGAAACCCACTACAAGAGTACAATGTTGTAAACCTGTACCCCTACTCTCTATGAAACAGTTTCAGGAGCTGCAACGGGAAAGCAAGTTTTAGTGCTGCTTCCATTTACCCTATCTATGCCCCAGTTTGAGATGACCTTGCCAGTGCTGGAAACCACCAAATCTGGAGGAAGTGCCTTCTCCAACTGTTCTGATTTCCCAAGGAAAAAAAGGCCTTTGTCATCATATTTTGTGTGTCAGTGCCTGTTCCGCTGTTTTCACTTCCTCTTTGAGTAACTTTTGAATCCATTGTCTGCTTTTCAACTAAATTTGAGAGTGAATCACAGGTTTCAAGATACAAAGTTGCTACAAGTTTAGTGGAAGTAAGCAGCCAGCTAGGAGGATGAGGAGATCCAGCCTCCAACCATGGAAAAGCATGTAGCAAATGCCCCGTTCTTATCAGTCAATCCATCTCGGACAGACACAAAGACCATCCAGGCCAGGGGAAAAACTTGCATGACACACAAATCCATTGGAAAGCAAGCTTCACTGATTCCATTGCTCATGGACATAGTTGCTCATTTCTCTTAGACTTTCCTAGCACACAGACAGCTAAGGGTTCCCTAAATATCTGCTCATGCCATTCACAGTCCAAGATTATCCCTTACACTCCAACTACCTCTTCTTCTTAAAAACTCCAATGTACATTTAATGAGGACTTTTTTCCACACTCAGAATAGATATCTTTAGTGCCTCAAACCACTAAACAGATCTTCAAATACCGTACTTCCACCTAACTACATTTTTTTCTCAGTGTAAGAAACCGTTTTCATAGGTGGCCTTGTTTAAAATGTGATCCTGCTCACTGGCATTAGTTTGTAAAAGTATACGAGTCAGTCGTCTTCTTTTTGTTTGTTGCGCTTGGATATTCAAGTACCCAAATGGTATTCATTTATCTTTCGTGCAGGCAGAAGTCTTGCCCACAATGCCATATGCCTGTGCATTATCACCAGGGCGATATAACCTCAGGTTATTATCAGGGCTAGAAATTATTTCTTCTACATCTAGCAATGCCTGTGAATAGGATTAATAATCACAGAAGTTCCTCACCCCTCTTCAGACATGCTAACAAGAGTTTATGGGAGTACTGCTAACTCAGGTGAGGCAAAGCCAGCTGCCATATCTCAGACCAGGATTTTAAACTGCTTAAAATAATCTACCTAATTGTGCTTAATATGAATTAGGCAGAACTCACAAAACCCGCTCTCCGACAGGTCAGTCTGTAGCAGCCAGAAGGACCCAAGTGGCTGTGGATGGAAAATCTCTTTCCTCTGCACACCTGGATCTGGAACAAAACATCTGTCCATGTTCTAAACTAGCCAAGGCTGCAGCTATTATTGTCCTAAGAGAACCAAGAAACAGAAATGGAGTCTTTAGGACTTCAAAAACACCTCCGTAAAAAAAGGAAACCGTATTTCTCCAGCAACACAGACATTGTAAGGCCCAAGTTTATTGCACTTTTTCATAGAGCAAAATACCTTTTAGTACATTCTCTGATCCCAGAAACATGACTGTGAAGGAGTGAAAATTAAACTAATACACAGAACAACCGTTAAGACACAGCCTTCAACTTGAGAGTACTGATCAGTACTGATCAGCTGTATGAAGAAAGTTTTGCATGTTATCTCACAGTTTCAGTGGCCTTATTAAAAAAAAATGCACACAAAGAGACAGGTGCTCATCTTGACCCCAAATAAATTCTAAAATCGCATCATTCTGATATTTGAAACTTAGCATGTATCTTCTAAATGAACAAACACCTTGTTCTGTTGCAGACATACAAAAATCATGTGCGTTCCATACCTCTTCAGCATCAAGTATAGTACATTTCACCTTCAGAAGGATACAGGAATGATGAAAGACAGCGTTATCTGGAAGAGCGCCGTGACAACCATACCCAGGTATCCCATCTACACAGAAGAGGCACAGCCTCATATTCACTACAAAGGAGAGGCACGTGGTCCCATTGTGACAGCTATCATCTCACTGCAGAACTTCCACATATCCAAAGTACAAATATTGCCCGTGCCTTGTCTTCGCTAGTGTCCACTGACGTTAGAGCTATCCCCACGCGAATAAATTCTCAGCAATGCGACTAGTGAAGACCGGCGACTCGGACATCTGTGCCTCAAAGGACAGCTTGAATGAATTTTCAGTTGTCTAATAAGAAATGAGTTCACACTGCAAGCTTTCCCTTACTAGAAGGTAGTAGTAGGATCTCTTTCCTCCTCCCAGCCATCCATTTTCATAAAATTGCTAGGAAGCTGGAAGGCTGGAGTCCTCCGTCTCTCTTCAATCTGAAGAGAAATGGCCAACAGGGTTCCATGTTATTAGTGCTGAATGTTGGGACAGACGGAGTATGATCACATAAGCCTTATTTCTTTAGGGAATCAGGCTCAAAGAATCATCCCCCACCCCCTTTTTTGCACTAAAAAGACAGCTATTAACTCACTGATCTATCTCTGACAGACAAAGGAGGTGAAGAAACAAAGCAAGTAAGCGATGATGTTAACTGAGGAATAAATTACTCTTTGGTAGTCAGATGGAAGAAAAGCCTCTGAGGAAATTTAATTGCCACACCCTGCTAGTTATTAAAGGACTGTGTTGAAGCCATGGCTGGGCGACTGCTTATGCAAACTTAGGAAAATGTTTGTTCAATAAAAAGATTAAACAAAAGGTTTCATGACAATGCTGCTTCTAACAGGACTGGACTGCTACAGAAAACCTGATCTTGCATTCGGATCCATCCAGGTAGACTATTGTGTCTGTGTGGAGCAGACAGATTTGTGCATTCACAGGCTAACTGAAGGATTCAAGCCACAGGGAAAAAAGAAAAGACTGTATTTTTTGTCTACAGGCTGTGGTAAAAAACAAGCTTAGAAAATCAGTTCTGTTATGGATCGAGGCTTACATGCATGTACACTTTCTAGGTAGAGTGGAGTTGCAACTTACTCTGTTTGAAGGATTTGTTGCTTTGAAACCTTTAAAGGAAGACTTTTCATGTGCATCTGAATGTAAATTGAGATTTGGTTCAACGTACATATTTTTAAAATGTGGGGCTGTAGCAAAAACCAATCAATAGATATAAAAAATTTACAATGAAATTTACAAGTAAAATTCCTACTATGAATACCCAGTGGAAATAAGCAATGCTGCAGGACTCTCTTGGTTACATCTCGATCATCCCAGTGAAAGGTACTGTTCACATTCTTCAAAAAGATTACAAGTGGGATGTTGCATGTAGCTGCTGTGATTCATTTAATCTTTTTTTGTCTTTTTCCAACTAAGCATTTTCACAGGGGAAAAACAATGACGTCATCAAGTTCCCCTCCCTGCTGAGACCGGGTAATTGCAAGGTTTTGTGCTGATTTGTTGATTAGAAAATTTCAATCAGTGCTATTATTAATAAAAGTCGGTTCTCTTGCCATTACTTTGTGGTAGTGCATGAGGGAGATAGAAGTACCTCATGACCTGCTTGTAGACCACAGTCAGGGGAGGAAGGATCACCCAACCTTCCAGGATACTTAAAAGGAGGACAAGAATTAGACACACCTCTTATTCGAATAAAACAATACAGTATTTTATTGGGAGTTATTCCTGTTTGCAACATGATTTTCCTAGTCAAACTAAACAAACCCAGATGAGACTGAGACCGATTAAATTCTGCCTCTCCACGGCGCGGCAGTCTTTCCCTCTACAACCTCCAAATATTCAAAAATCTAGGAAAACTCATATAACTCCACATCGAAATTATTAAATAACTTAGCTACATTTTTAATTATCAGGCACAAAGGACAAAGCTAGTTGTTGCCATCTTCAATATCTAAACTGCTTGTCATTGCGATGTTTAAGGAAAAGGGCTCAGATCCCGAGTTATTTGTGCTCAGCTCTGACTCCAATTCGGGTCTGAGCTTAACTAGGCAGAGACAGCAGTGAGTTGCTACTCAAGACTGCCACCTCCTGTCTTATATCTCTACTCGTTCGCCGGCTGATTAGTAACTTGATCAGGGTGCTTCTCCTAATACTCCCTTTGCTGGTAAAGCTAATTCTCTGTAGCAAGGCTGCCTCGTCAAAAAGAATCAGACACAAATATTTACATAAGTTACAGGAAGTAGAGAAAGTATGCAATACGTTGTATCTGTCTTACAAATAGTTATATTTCCATGGATATCCACAGGTATTAGACCTAATGAAAATCCCCAAGAGAGATTATTTCCTTCTCAAGCAGCACTGTGCTGTGTCTCGCTGTCTTTCAACAGACAGGCCCATCCATTTTATTATGCACATTAATCAATTGCTAGATAAAAATACATTACTGACATATGAAATGTGCTACTGCATTTATAAAGTATTGATTAAAGGGAGAAAGATTAAAGGGAGAAAGGTTGCATTTTTTCCCCCAACGATTAATGCTGACTTTAAGTAAAAGTGGCGGCAAAACTGCCAAAATTGAGAAATTAGGGGACAGTCTTACGCTTTGCACACTTCAGATTGTCTGAGAGTTCTTTGCTTCTAATCAATTAGGTGACAAACTCACAGTCCTTCACATCTGAGACTTTCTCTTCATGAGTCTGGCTATTGGAATCCAAGCATATGAACACACATTCCTGTGTTATTATCTACTTTGAGACCTCAATATCCTCCTTGTAAGGAAGCATAAAAATTCTCATACAAAGTTTTGACTACACCTAATCTTCACCTGCAATTTACAAATTAAAACACCTTTATTTCCTTTCGTTTTCCTTCCGTTTTGCCTTATTTCATTTGAAATACAGGGCAAACAACCTCCACAAAATTGAAAACTGAAAGTTTCAGGTATTTTTCAGCGTAACAAGAGAAGAGAGGTTTTCCTTATTTTAAGCTAGTGGTGCATTCACTTAATGTGAGCTACTTCCCCATTTTCATTCTCTATCTTACTAAATTTTTGGCCTTCATTTCACCAGGGTAGCTTCTAGAGGCCTGCAGTTAGGAATTTCAAGGGCAGTACTCACTAGTTCTCACTTCAACACTGAATGCATTATTCCTCTTGTGCCATGACAGTGGGAAGTAAAAAAAAAAAAATAGGCAAAAAAAAAGGAAGTGCAGCATTTTTGAAGCAGGTCTTGGGTTGCTTTCATATAATAAACTCCTTACAACTAAATGGAATATGGTAAAAAAGTAATCATGCTGACCATCTGCACTGCACATAAGTCAACTGACTTTGCAAATGTCCAGCATTTCTGAGAAATCCGTTTGGCCTTTGTTAAAAACAAAAGGCTTTAAAAAAACCAAGTCTTTTGAAAAAAAAGTGAGAGGTGCAATTCAAACCACGCAGCACCATATATTGACAATTCTTATGCCTTCTGGAAAAGCTACTTAATGAAGGACAGTGCAGTTCATTCTGAAATGTCTCTCATTTACTCAAACCTCCCGGTCTTCAAAATATTAAAGAGAGCTCTCCAAGCATTGCAGGACCAGCATTGTCTGGCAGGAAAGCTTGAAAAACCCTGCAGGACAGCAGCATAGTAGGCTTTCCTGCATCCCATAGACCAGGAAACCAAGGTACAGATGTTTCCATCTCCTAACCTCTTGCACACTGCATGCTTGCAGGACAGAATCAATCAGAACTGAATCTCCCCAATATCCTTGCACACGGCCTATTTACTAAGCCCACATGTCCTACTGCCATGGTGCACTCTGCTCGGAAATTTCTGGTCGCACCTCATCTTGGTTCGGTCATTGCAACTCATAGAATCACACAATCACAGAATGGTTTGGGTCGGAAGGGACCTTGAAGACCATCTCGTTCCAACCCCCCTGCCCTGGGCAGGGACACCTCCCACCAGCCCAGGTTGCTCCAAGCCCCGTCCAACCTGGCCTTGAACACCTCCAGGGATGGGGCAGCCACAGCTTCTCGGGGCAACCTGCCCCAGGGGCTCACCGCCCTCACAGCAAAGAATTTCTTCCTAATATCTTGTCCAAATCTCCCTCTTTCAGTTTAAAACTGTTACCCCTCATCCTGTGACTCCACTCCCTGATCAAGAGTCCCTCCCCAGCTCTCCTGGAGCCCCTTTAGGGACTGGAAGGGGCTCTAAGTTCTCTCCGGAGCCTTCTCTTCCCCAGGCTGAGCAACGCCAACTCTCAGCCTGTCTTCATATGAGAAATGGAAAAATTCACTGTTTTCTAGTTTCTAGTATGTACAGAACATATTTTTTTCCTCGAACAAATTAAAATAACAGATCCTCATAACACACTTCCACTCGCTCCATAACTCATCCTCATGTGCAACTAGACTCCATACGGTCCTGCATACATCCTCAAATATAGACTGGATCTTGAATTACTTATATCTGTGAAACACGGCAGGATGGCATCTCTATGAAAACTATACATGAGCTGCTAAGTACGTAGTAATTGTTACAGATCTATCCCAGTGGGGTGCTGACAAGAACTTTTGATCACAAATTCAATATCCCTGTTGTCATATATACACGTACACAAATGCAAGCTAGCTCGATTACCAGTGACTTAATTTTGCTCAGGTCATATTTTATCCCAAAGTCATTACTGCAAGTAAATACAGATTATTTCAATAATACACATAAATTACTGTTACCTCAGTTGTCACGTTCTCTGGAGCTTTTTTCCTTTCTACCTATTTCTATTAAAAAGAACATCATAAAGACTATTCTTAAAATCCAATAGCATGTAACAATATTTTCTCTCTAAACAACAGCATTTCACCATTGTGTTTTTATAGCAACCAAGCAGATACCCATGTAAAAGTATTCTGTAAAAACTAAATTTGAAAATGCAGAAAACAGATAAGGAATGGTAAAAAAAAAAAAAAGACATTAATCAATTTGTTTAAAAGTAACGTTCACTCGTATGGGGCATAACTTCACAGCAATGAAGAATGAATTGATTTGAAAGCACATTCTTTGAAAATGTGAGGTGCAAATAGACTTCAGCAATCAGAATTCTACCATCAGGGGATTATGTCAAAACACTATTTTGCATATGTTGTGGATGAGTTTCGAAAACTGCACTTATTTTTTAACAAGTCAGTATTCAAGCTCACAGTATTAAAAAATCAGTGTTGTAGTTAATGCACAGGACCGGGTATCAGCTGATTTAGATTCTAGTCTTGGCTCTGTCTCAGACTTCCCCTATGAGATAGTCACTTACAATTATCTTTTCAGAGGTGGCATCTAATTTTGGATAACCCAGCTTTGCCTGCCAGACTTTAATATCTGGAACCCAGTTTTCAGAAAAGGGTTCCATTGACTTCAGCTGGTACAAAAAGAACTCAAAATCTCTGCAAATCAGACTCCTCAAACTCTGAATTTCCATTGGTTGTCATTTATATCTCTGCAAAGTGTCCCTAAAATGTTACCAGTGACATAAGTGGAGAATTCAGATTTATTAATACTTTGCATCTGCTGCACATGCCTAAACAACTACAAAACATTTAGGGCAATGGAGAGTAGGGTCCAGAGCATCCAGAGGCTCGCCATGAGTGAGGTGGCCAACGTCCAACACGCCTCATCTGCACATTTCAGTGCTTCAGCTTAGGTCGTCAGAAATTAAAGTGTTTCAGATAAGAAGCCAGAGCTGAAAAGGCAGATTTTCTTTACCATAAAACTATTTGTGGCTCCTAACTTTCAGTGAAATCAACGTAAGTATATGCCCTGCAGGGATCTGGATATTTGTGACAAAGTATCGTCACATATACAGTGATCAAAATTCATTACGATTTCCAATGTCTGAACTCTAAAAGGTAACTTTGAAGTTGTATTTTAAAAACTTTGAATGGCAGACGCAATACACGCTAGAGATGCTCCACAGAAACAAATTTGGGTTGAATTTAGAAAACAAAGTGACCTTTACATGTGTTCTTACGTTTCTCTGGAAACGAGTCAACAAAAATAAAAGTTCATACTCTGTAATCCTGTGACACTAAAGTGGAAAAACATTTTATCCACCTCGTGAAGAAATGTTAGTGAAAAATCCCCAACAGTAAAAGCCTGTCGCTGTCGTATTTTAATGAAACAGCCAAATATCTCACTCAAGAATCCTAGTGTAACCTACACTGGAGCATACCATCTGTGGGAAGCTGTTTTGTGATTATGCCAGTACTTCCAGCTCAGATGACTCAGAATGGGTGGCGCTTATAGGGAGGAGAATCCAGACCCTTTTGTCCTTCACAGATATCCAGGCCTGCTGAGCACTCTCGTCCAACAAAATTTGACACCAGAGTTGTCTTTACTTGGCAGGAAAATGATCCTGCAGAGGCTACGATGACCACGCTGCTTCTGGCACCTGAGCGAGGTTGGTTTTGATAACCAGGGAAGTTAGATATTCAAGATTTGGTACAGGTCAGAGTCCCTTAATGCTAACAAGGTAGTCATACATTGTTGGAGGTGTGTCTGTTGAGGGCTTATCTGCCGTTTAAACCATGATCTATTTAGAAATGTTCAGACTTCCTGAATGATTTTAACTTACGATATCCACTGTTTCATAAATCCGGCAAATGACACCAGCGTTTAGTTAATTCTAAGGGTCGCTTTCTGTGAATATTTCTAATCTTCTAGTTTTGGTAAAGTAATGAAATAATTCTGAGACAAAGGTAAAGTGCCTCAATAAGAAACAAAACAGATTAATAAGAGAAAACATTAATACTAATACTTATGTAGAATGTTTTTCCCCTGTTCTGCCAAAACAACATTGGAACCGGCCTCACCAACACAGGAACTGGCCACAGTCTCCCAGACAGCACAGAGTTGGCATGTGCAAATCCTGTACACCTACACTGAGAGAGAGGGCTCCGTAGTAAGTGAAAGTGGGACTAAGAAAGAGGCTGTTTGCTGAGCTGCCTGTGAGATGTCATCTGTTGCTCCTCAACACTCCTTCCTCTGCTAAAATGAGCAGAGCTGTGGGACAGCTGTCCCAATAACTCACTTTCCCTTCCTGTTCTGAGTATTTCCTGATTCTCTTCGTATGGTTTCTCTATGCCTGCACATTAGGATAAGCATGGAGCACTTAATCGGCAAATTCATAAAAATCTATTAAAATCAGTATAAGATAGTCGTAGTACTTTATCTGATAAGCTTCAGCACTCTGCTTAGTCATCATACTTTTATTATCTTCTATCACGAAGACTTGCTCTCTTGCAAAAGTCACAGCAAGTCACCACACCTTCTCCTACTAGGAAACTGTGAGTAGCTCTCTCCACGGCTTTACGAGCAGTAGTGAGTGGACATTACCTTTTTGGAAAAGAAATCTTCTATTTGCACAATATTATGCAAAGGTTACTTTTCAACTTACTGCAAAAAACCTGAGTTATGAAGCAAACATACACAAAACTACTCTGAAAATAGAAAAAAAAAAAGTATTATTTTCTTCCGTTTGCTTATTTCTTTACAACCTTCTAAGCAAGTTACACTAACTAGAATATACACAGAATGGAATATGTGCAATATATACACAAAGAAAATAATTCAAATGCATATGGTACCCTATATTTTCACCCATCTATTCACTGATTTTTAAGCTTTTCCACCACAAGATTTCTTTGCATCATATGACTGACCTACAAAAGAAATACCAATGCCTGTGTATTTTGGGTGTAACTAAATTAAATCTCTGCAGCCGTGATTTATTTATAAGTACACTGTACTATTAGCACAGTTCAAGTACTTCACAAATACTGACACTCCACAGGATCTCTGGGGTGTTTAATTAAACACCAGTGGATGCACTGGCATGGAGAAGACATTCCCTGTTACCCTGCTCGCAGCAAATGACACTGACAAGTCCAGACCATGACAAAACTTCCCTCCCTGTTGCTAATGAGGTTGCTACCATGGTCTGCAACTTCCTTCCTACAGACACGGCTTTGGTTTTTTTTTTTCCTTTAGAACATGAAGTAATATCTCAGTTCAACTAAACGAGTAAAATACGTTTTAAAATAGATTTCCGTTCAAACCACATTCTATTTCCTCTCCTGCATTGTACATGACCTTTAAGAAAACACCAAAATCTTTTAAGGCTATCCAACAACTGACAAGCAAGAGTTGGTAGCAAGAACAGCGATGGATTTACTGACTATACCACACAGTACATAAGTTCCTCCTTAATAGGCCTATTTCCGGTACAGCACTTGTATCCCTTTGATATGTAATCACATATGCTATGCTAGAAGCAGCAAATTAACCATTTATTTTGCAGGGATTGGCAGACTTCAATATCACTATTTCTCGACTGACTTTATTTACACTGTAATTTCTGATCGCAGTTCTCTAACCCTTTGTCATACAGCATTTTCTTTACCTAATAGTCTAAATCCCTGGTAGAAAAAGGCTCATGTGGTAAAGGTTACAAGGGATGTATATTAATGTAATAAAATTAAAATCTTTAACATATATAAGGATCTAGCAAATGTCTAATCTCAGAAAATTTGGTGAAGACAGTTTGCTCTTCAGTCTGCTCTTTTTTTCTTCAGGTCTGCTGAATTAAAACATAGTTTGCCTCAAAGCAGGGTAAATTTTGCCATCACTGTACATGGAGAAGGCATGAAGCATTCTGTCTGACATCAATAATAGACTATTTGAACCCAAAATGAAACATTGCTCATTCAGAGACTGCAGATGCTTTATTCATGACCATTAGTATGACACGGCATGGTACCATATCCAGCCTATTGAAACTAAGACATAGGCAGGTTAAGTGATGTGTCCACTATTACTAACAGCAAAGCAGTTAACGCGGTGTAGTTCCCCTGTCTGAGCCCTCTTTGCTGTGTTCAACAAGCTGAGTGATTTCAGATATAGGCAATTGCTTTATGTATCTGCTGTCAACCAGCAATGTAAACCCTTTACTTGTATAAATATCAAAACGTCATGCCCTGAAAAATAGATTAAAGTATGAATATTAAACATATCTATATTAGAAAGCAATTCATACCCAGGTAAAGCTACTACTGCTCCAGAGTGACCAGGATGTCCTTCCATTATAGCTGCATGGCACTGCATTAGTCCATGTTTGTTTGCATAGCCTCTTCATCCTACTAGGTAATGCCCTGTCTTCTCATTCTCAGTATCTGGATGTGACTAAAGTAAAAAAAAAAAAAAAATTAAAAAAAAAATCACCAAATATTATGGTCTATATTCTGGTATTTTAAAAATTTCTTATTGTTCTCACTAGTCTGTAAAATTCAAGGCAGAAAAAAAAACATTACAAGCACCATTATTTACATGTAACTCATATAACTACACCTTGGGCTTATATAATTTCTGCTATGCCTAATTGTAACAGGACATTGTTCATAGCAGATTGACATAGCTCACAGCACAGAAGTAAAAAGGGGGTTATTCCTGAGTTCTCGAGTCCTGCGGAAGTCAGTGGAATTTTGGGCAACACAAGAAAAAAATACTGGGTTGTGAGAGGCAAGCCAGAAGATCATACTTATTCTTTCTTTCATTTGGAGTCCACCAGACAAATGCAAGCTGTTTGTCAAGCAGACCTGGGCAAAACCTCTTGGGGACAGTAAAAGCTCTTCTGGGATGTCAAGCTATGAAATGACACAATATTAATCACAGAATGGTTTGGGTTGGAAGAGACTTTAAAGACCATCCAGTCCCACCCCCCTGCCCTGGGCAGGGCCACCTCCCACCAGCCCAGGTTGCTCCAAGCCCCGTCCAACCTGGCCTTGAACCCCTCCAGGGATGGGGCAGCCACAGCTGCTCGGGGCAACCTGGGCCAGGGGCTCACCACCCGCACAGCAAAGAATTTCTTCCTAATATCCAATCTAAATTGCCTCTCTTCCAGTGTAAAACCGTTCCCCCTCATCCTATGGCTCCCCTCCCTGATCAGGAGTCCCTCCCCAGCTCTCCTGGAGCCCCTTTAGGCACTGGAAGGGGCTCTAAGGTCTCTCCGGAGCCGTCTCTTCTCCAGGCTAAAATGGTAAATAGTTCTTTAACAGCTACCTAATGTGGCTCTGCGCAAGGAGAGCTGGCGGATAAACCCACTAGGGCGCAGGCTGCCGGGGAGGGGAAGGTGCGGGGCAGGCCCCGGGCCTGCGGCCTGCTCTCCTCAGGAGGCGGGGGACGCCGCTCCC
>NW_009646517.1:501452-561478 GCF_000708025.1 Charadrius vociferus | reverse complement strand
AACCTCAGCAAGTCTCTCTGCAGCGACGAGTACTTCACCAAAAATATATTTTTAAAAAAAAAAAAATAAATCTGAATTGAGCCCATTATGCACTGAGCAATCAGGGATGTGTCCCCTGCATGCAGGATTATTCGTTTTAGGGATGATTATTATTATTATCTTATTTTACAGCTACTAGTCAAAATGGAGCATCATCCTTTCCATATACCTTCCTGATCTGCAGCGTACCCAAAATGGGCATTTTTTTTTTTTAAATCAAGAGAACCCCAAAGGTTTTCTCCCCGTCCTTTCCCCTTTTCCGCCCTCCGTGAGCGTGCAGGCACCCACTTGAAATTCACCCTTTTGTCAGTGGTATGCAGGCTTCGAGGAGCCTCGACAGGAAGAGAAAAAGATAACCATTTTAAAGCAGAAAAAAAAAGAAAAAGAAAAGATGCTATAGGTGGATATTTCCCCTTGGTAATTTTGTTCAGAAATCTCGGGTTTCCCCCAGTAAAGAAATATTTTGTGGGGACTTAACGCAGCTGACAGCATGTAAAGATCTCTTGAATGGCAAAAAGGAAGTGATTTTTTTTTTTTAATAAACACTTGGAATAAAGAAGATATTTTATTATTTTTTTAAAAGCCAAAGAGGGAATAGCTGAGACAAAGGATGCCGTTGTTAGAGATTCAGCATTCTGAATTAGAGGGTTTTCCAGTTAGCATCTGAAATTATTAGATCGGTTCGGGAAGAAGAACATTGTATTTGACAGTTCTGGGGTCTGACAGTTCTGATGTCTTCTCGATTTTCCTCCTGTAGCAAAAATTATCTTTAACAGGGCTGGGGTCTGGAGCCTTTGGGCACTTTTTACACTATTATTTAGAAAAATAAAAGGGAAAAAAAAAAGGCATTTACTGTTTTCTTCTTACAAAGGGATGTGGAAGCTTTTTTGTTGGGTTGTTTTCTTTTTTTCATTGTTTAATACTCTTATTGTCAGGCCCATATCCCCAAAAATATTTTCGAGCTTCATCCTTTAGTGTGGTTCTTTACGTAGCAATAAATCTATGGGTTGTAAAATGTTTAATGTATCAGCAGTGACAGCAGTGTTGTGCTGCAGCCGGTCTCGGTAAGGTGCGAGGCGTGGGGTAGAAGCCATTATTTTTACCCAATTTCCCAAGCGGAGTTTGCAACACAGATTTTGTACAGTGTAACATATCTGTGCGCGCTTTTAAATTAAGAGACTTCTTGGAATGATCCTTTTTTTTTTTTTTTTTTTTTTCTCTCTGGGAGTTGTATCAGCAGGATATAAATAACTATAACAGTGGAAGGTGCCTGGACAGTGCCTTTGCAGTGCCGAGAGGAGGGGCCTGTGTCAGTTCTGCTCGTGCTGCTTTGGGTTGTGTTGAGCCTCTGAGCAGAACAGGACGCGTATGGAAGTACCCTGGCCACCGAGCGCATTGCGTGGGAGAGCCAAAGTATCAAGAAATCGTTGTTAAATCAATAAACTCAAAATATTTAGGTTGAATCGGGATAATTGAGCTAGGATTGCGATAGTGAAACTTGAAGAAAATTCCATTAGGTAAAGCTTTCGAGCCTCAACTGTGTGTTGAGATTATCAAGTGGTCCTGTATTGTCACACTGGTATTTTTGTAATAATACTTCTGAATGACAACGAAGAGCTGCTTTACATCAGAACCACGAGATTATCAAGTGGTCCTGTATTGTCAAACTGGTATTTTTGTAATAATACTTCTTCTGAATGACAACAAAGAGCTGCTTTACATCAGAACCATTTCTGATACACTGTGATATGTCATACTTAAAACCACGATTGAAATGAAAGCTCTTGCCAGGTGCCAGAAATATTACATAAAAACGGAGAATAGAAAAATCTGGTGCAATTTTAGCTTTAGGCTTGTCTTTGAAATTTACGGGTCTTGTTATGCTGCAGTGGGACTTCTAATGTATCTGGCTGCAACGGATCTGTGAGGAAGAGGTGGTTAGGAGGAAGTTCTTGCAACCCGTAGTGGAGCAGAGAGGCGGGCAATGGCATCTTCAAGGTCTAAAGCATTAGAGATGGATGTTCTTATTGGAATAGGATAAATGGTGAGTTATTTGCCCTGTAAAATTGCCCTAATTGTGTTTAGGGTTTTTGTTGGAGAGTTGCATCGATGGAAAGAATCGGGCACAGAGACCTGATAAGAATATTAGTATTCATCTTAAAACTTGTCACGTGACCTGTTTGCGAGCTTCCTCATTCTTTTCGTTTGAAAGAATACTTATACATACAAGTTCTTACTGTTTGATGACTCAGTAGGAAGTGAAAGAGTCGGTATAAACCACAATGAAACGGAGAAGAAACTATATATGGTAAAACTTCTTACATACGCCGTCTTGCACACAGGCAAGCTAAGTAGCTATTCTTAAAACATTTCAAAGCGTGTATCAAATGCTTGCAAAAATGAATGGTGATGAACTCTTGGCTTCCTTACAAAGACGCGTAAATTCATTGAGTGTTGGTGTTATTGTTCAAGATATGGTGTATACTAAGCATCGTACGGAAATTACTTGATAACTGTTCCAAGGGGTGTGCACAATTAAGGGATGGAAGAGAAACAAGTGCGCATTTCCCTGTTGGTAGTTTTACCAAATCTAGTTCTTCAGCCATAATTTCCAATGTCATGTCACGTCATGAACCTACCGAACCAGCTGAATATTCAGTAAGGTGTCAGGAAGAATCCTGCAGTGGGGATTCTCTCGTTGCTGGGAAAGCTGATGTACGATGCTGACTTGTTCTCATCTTCACCGAACTTTCATGTAGCCTGGGGGGATAAATTTCAAATTTGAAGGGGAAGAGACAGAGTTAACATTTTGCCCCATTGATCTACTGTTGAGTTTACCAAACTTTGTTAAAATGTCATTTTTAAGGCTGTCCCTTCCAGCCTGGAAGAGGTAGGGAACAGACCACGAATGGCCAAGCTTAATCTTGCTTATTGTAGTTTACATGGAATAAATCTGGTTTTGATTTTGTTTTAGGCTGGTTGGAGAAATGACAGTCTGCTTTTAAAATCTAGGATTTATTAATTGCCAACATTGTTAACTACCTGGGAAGGCGTGTCAAGGCTTTAACGTGGAAAGGGGCTGGAAGTTACTATTACAGTTCAAATAGTAAGAACTTAAGAGTAGTATTTTTGTAGGTTGGGATTTTCTAGTTCAGCGTTGTTGTCTGTGATTTCAAGAAGTATTTTTAAGGGTGGCCAAAAGGCACCCACTGATTTTGCGCAGTAGTTGGTTTGGTCGCGTATCTCAGTGGTTGCTATGTAGCCCTCAGGGTTTATTTGCGCGGGCGGCAGGATTTAAAAGTGTGGGTAGTGGAGCTTCCTGAGGGATGCTCCAGTAGCTTGGGTCCTAAAGATTCATTTAGATGTTACAGGTCCCGTTGCTTCCGTTGACCAACACGGTTGGTGATGGCTGGTAGGGAAGTTGCTTCATGCTGGAGGAAGGAAAAGGAGGAAAAGCTGTAAGCAAATCATAGAATAGTTTGGGTTGGAAGGGACCTTTAAAGGCCATCTATTCCAACCCCCCTGCTGTGAGCAGGGACATCTTCAACTGGATCAGGTTGCTCAGAGCCCCGTCCAACCTGGCCTGGAATGTTTCCAGGGATGGGGCATCTACCACCTCGCTGGGCAGCCTGGGACAGTGTTTCACCATTCTCAGCGTAAAAAATTTTCTTCCGTATATTTATATGGGTGTAAAGGTACCTGGGCTATCTGGAGGTGCTTATGGTTGTAGTCAGAACGATTTATGAAACCCTAAGCTGGAGGATGGGATTGTAGGAGCTGTTTTCTCGAACTTCCTTCTAGTTGAACCAGGTGCTGCGCAATGAAATTTATAACAAGCATACCCAAATATTGTAGTCACAACAAAAATTGTGTAATTGCCCTGAATTCAGACTTAGCAAATTACTGCAAGGGAGCTTATTTTAAAAAAAAAAAAAAAATTGGACACCATTATTTAGACCTAGCTCAGTCCTTCAAAATGGCTCATATGTTTCCTCTGGTAGAGCCTTCTGGTGTGTTCAGGTAGTGTGATCCAAAAATACTTGTGGCTGCTCTTTGCTTTCTCATAGCAGCACTGCATCCTTGAATGCACAGATAAGATCTATGTCACTCCTAGGTACTTCTGGCCTTAATATAAGCAAAAGAGTTGATAAGTACTCGCCTTTCCAAAGAAGGTGGGTTGAAGCAGAAGGAGCAAAATTAGTTGTATACTCGGTGTCATTCCTCAGGTATTCCAAACAGCTCTGCTTTTGGAGACAGCAAACCCTGAATGGGTGAAAGACATTAGGGTCACAAAATGCAAAAAAAAATCGCTTCCCCCCTGTACTAGCCCAACTTTAATTAAAATATCTCTTGGTTCTTTCCGTATCTGGCTTTATACATTTCTTTCCAAAACAGGTGCCCTTTTTACTGCAGTCAGGCGAAGAATTTAGAGCAGCAGAAGGTGACTTTTCATGTTACCATTCGTGTAATGGCAGAACTCCCCTCAGCTGCAATTAGCTGTACTCTTTGCTGTGATAATTGTTTCAGTGGCAGTCTTCAGGCTTCACTTCAGAAAACTCAGTGAACGCTGTGGAAATTCTAGCAGATGGCTTTTAATACAACCTGAAATGGAGAATTAAGCTTTGGGACAGGGTCCCAAGTAGGCCGTGAATTATCTGTCCTTGGAGGCTTCCAACATCCAACTGGTGAAAGCCCTGAGCAACCCGCTCTGCATTCAGTGCTGACGGCTTTGAGCCCCGCGTTGGCCGAGAGAGCTCCTGAGGTTCCCTCCACCCGGAATGATCCCGTCATGTCGCGTTACTGCTGTTACACACCTAGATGGTTGAGTAATTTTGCAGATGAGAATGCGTAAGGTTTAGTTTGGGACTGCAGGATGTCGTTCTGGCATGTAGCGCAGTACACTAAGTATGCATCAAAAAAAAAAAAAAGAGAAGCCTGTTCCATATGAGCTGCAGGCAGAACATCAGAGCGTGATACATGAACATTGAGTACGATAGCCGAAGAACATAATTTGCTGATCCCCGTGAGCTAAAATTGTACCTTCTTGCTGGTACATATGAAGTACTTGTTTTATGACTCTACTTCCTCTAGTGACTGTATTTTTATTTTTATTTTTTTTTATGCTCATTTAATCCTCACTGTTTTCTTAGCATATATACTATCTTGGGACCCAGTGATATAAAGCTTCCTTTCGTACATATTTTGGTAACAAATACTCTTTCAGAATATCATGTTTGGTGCGAACTACCATCAGCTGAGGTTTTGGTTGTGCTGTTGGTTTCAGAAATGCGTACTGAAAACTCATAGCTTTATCCTTAAAAGAAACCCTGAAAATGATGAAACTGAGAAATCCATCAGAATTGCGCAGATTATCTGCTAGTTTGTTGTTAAACGCTTCTTCTACCAGCATAACACCCGAATTCACAAGGTTTTGGTTTTTTCTAATGAAGGTTTTGGTTTTTTCTGATGTGTAACTTGTTATGCTACTGTGTGCTCTAATTGGAGAGGCAATTTAATTTCATCTCATTGAGTACGCATTATAAGGTGATCCATTACAAAATAATGGGTTTTGGGTTGCTGGAGAACTTTTTTATAGAGTGGCAGGAAATCCAAATTCAAACACTGGACTGTTACACCTCTGAACGTACTTAGTCATTTTAATATTGTTTCTCAAAAATCTGACAGTCTGATTGAGAAAACATTCTGGAAAATACTTTAATTCAATTTTACATCATCGAAAATGTGTTAAATTGACTTGAAAGTATAACTCCATTTGGTTTCCATTGGGACACATGGTCTTAAATTTGGGCTTTTAATGTTTTACGCCAAACCAGGTTTCTATTGGTAAACAAAAGTAATGCATATTCTAATAAAATTATTTATTCTTTTTCAGTTTGTGAAATGTGGCTACGCAGGCTCAAATTTTCCGGAGCACATTTTTCCAGCTTTGGTTGGAAGACCCATTATAAGATCAACTGCTAAAGTGGGAAACATTGAAATCAAGGTAAATTTTTATTATTATTATTATTATTATTATTCATTTCTGGCAGATAAAAATATTTAGGGCAGCTTTTGACTTATGTAATATTTGGAAGTGCTTTTTCCTTAATTCCACTTTATGCTGTTTCAGTATCTCAGTTCCTTTTTGTGTATTGGGTTTTAGCCTGTCACAGACGACAAAGTTATTAAGAGAGTAACCTGAAGCGCTGGAGGCCTTCAGATAGTACAGCTGAGGAGGCAGAAGGTAGGGCTCAAGTGGTTCTGGGCAAATAGGGGCTTCAAATGCCAATATGGACCTGATGTCAAGATCAGAAGGTAGAAATCAGGTGGAAATGGTTGATCTTTGTCACCAGGCTGTACCATGGGATTCTGAGACAATGCTGAAGAACTGCCGGAGCTTCCAGGTCTTTCTATACTGTTTGCTTTCTACTCACGGTTGACCATCTGTGATCTCGTATGAGATGTTTAACCTTGGTTGTGTTTGCATTTCATTGTTTCTATTGTTTTTCTTTTCTTTTTGCTGTTGGCAGACGTGGGTACTCCACACCAGTTAGAGATGGAGAGGCTGTGTTCAGGCTACTTCGCCTTAGGATGTCATTCCAAGCTTGGAATGGAGGGACACACCACTGTTTGCGAATCTTTCTCTGAAGTCTGGGGAGCTATCGTTTCTCACTTTATTTTGTAATTAGAGAGTAACACTTCAAATGTTAGTAGGTGCTTCTGCAATACAGGCTTCAGTAACTGTCTTGGCCCTGCTGTGGTCACGTCCTACCTTCTTGCTTCTAGCCACACATTCTCACCTTGTGCTGGTCGAGGTTCTTGTGCAGTCGTGCGGTGCCACTAAAGTCGCCACTTTAGCGAGCTGATCCAGCTGAAAAAGAGTGTTTTCTTTGTCAGGTAAAGTTCTGACTGCTTCGCTAGACAACTGTGCAAGCTCCAGTTTGAGAGCAAGGCAGAAGCAGGAACTTGAGGGAGAAGCAGGAGGCGATGCAGAACTGTAGAAGCCCTCACTTAGGCCACTGAAGGTCAAGTAGAACCACACATGTACAGGCTTTCAATTTTGCTTTCCTTGTTGCTTCTGAGCAGCAGCTTAGTAAAAAGAAAAAAAAAATGTGCACAATTGTTCCTTGTTTCCAGAACCTGGTGGGCGACAAGGAGAACTTCAGTTGTCTGATTTCTGCTGCTGCCTGTAAAAAGTCAGTAGTATCAGCAGAAGGCCATACTAGAAAGTCAAGAGGATGAAAGACATCAGACCTTTCCAAAATGCTCTTGGTTTTGGTTTGGTTGTGGGTTTTTTTTTTTAATATTGCAATACTGCTTACCTGGTCTCAGCTAGGACAATTTGGTTGAAATGATAGAGATCTTTCACTTTCAGAGTAGACAGGAGTTTTTGTAGGGAGAGGGAAACATCCTCCTTTCTCTTGCAAGACTTGGGGAGAGGTGTTTCTTTGGATATCTACTTAAATTTATTGTGACAATTTCTTCAAAGAGGTCCTGGTAAAGTTTTATGAAAGTTATGCAGTGATTTACAAGTCTCAAGTCCAAAAAAAATTCTGTTGCATGAAATCTCGTTGTTGAAGTCATGTTTTTCTCTCCAGCTGATCTGATACAGCCTGTCCTTCCAGTTTTGGTATCCTCTGATTGTCCGATAATTCTAATATCATTACAGATGACAGTGTTTAATTGGAAAGATAGGAGGTAGAAGTGGGTAGTTGCTATGAGATCAGTGCGAAAGAACCAGTAAACTATAATTTCACATGCATTGCCCGTCTTCTGCTTGAGCACGGATCACACGGGTGTATTTTAGAGAGCATAAACTGTGTCTAGATTCCTCCTAGAAGTTTTATAGCATCTGCCTATAATAGGTTGTCCCTCTTTCTTAAGGAAACCACATCAAGTGAATAAATCCCTGCCACAGATACTTTGGGTATCCCAGTAGGATAATACAGTGGGAAGACTTGTTAAGTGTGAGTGCCGTTTTTCTTTGTGAGATTCTCGCAGATTTCCTAAAAAATGTATTTTAGCAGATGAGTTTTATGCCAAAATTTAATTCTAGCCATTCACTGCAAGTTCTTACGGGCGAAGTTTAAAACTGAGCAAAGGAAGCTGGCAAGAAGATTATCGGTTTAACTTCTCAAAACTATTTAGAAAGGCTGTCATTCCCATCAAATTCAGAACCTCTGTGAAAAGAGTCTGGAAGCTGATCAAAACTGGTTGTCATCCATCTGTCGAGTTACCGAGTTCAAGCTGCTTTGTCCATGTTTTCCTTCTGGAGTCTCATTTCAGTCAGTAGCAGGGATGTAGCTTTTTCTCTTACTCAGTTTCCCCGGTTTAGGACATAAACACAAAAATCCTGTTTTGGGGGATAATAATAAATAATCCCTAGTGGGATTATTTTGCTTAAAGCTGCAACCTTGAAACTCTAAAATCAGAAGCATAGGTGCTGCTCTAGCTTTTACTGAGTCACTAATATTTGAAGCAGGTTTAGGGGTTAATAACCTTCTCAGGAAGGGAGGACTGAGGAGTAGCTTTGGCTGGTTAAAACAACTAGGATTTTAGGGCAGATCAGACCCGGTGACCTGCTGAGAAATAGTCCATGTCCTACAGTTCTGCTCAGTTTCTGCCAAAGACAGCCTGGAGAAGGTCATTTCATTCTCTGGATCTGAAGTGAGGAAGAGGGCCACGCTCTGATCGGCCTCTTTGTTGCCTGCTCAAAGGCAGCTGCCAGGAACCCGACGCGCTTTTCCTCTGCCACAATTTGCAGAATTAAGTAGATTTGCCTTAATGGCGCTGATGGTTATCCTATGGCTTTTGACGGTTTAGGTGACTCAAAGTAAACTTAATCGAAGGAGGAAAAAATCTCAATAATCGTGAAAATGGCTTTAGTATAGTTTTAGACAATGTTTGTACACATACACTTCCAATTTCTCATAGTGCTTCCCGGCAGCTTTAATAATCTTCCTACTTCCATAGCTTGCTACAGGGAAAGAACTTTGAGACACTGCTCTTACTACTGCACTTCATGATCACGTATTTTCATTCTGAGTGTGGATGCCATAATTTAAGTAAAGATCTCTTATTTGATTCTTTCTGGGTATTTGTTCCGTGATATATGAACAGATTTGCCTGCTTAGAGGTGAACGCTTTTCTGTTTTGGTTTTCAGTTCTTGGGTATTTAAAGCGGGTTTTTCAAAACAAAATTGAAATTCAGCATTTGTCAGAGGTAGTTACGGTCAAATGCCTCGTGCAGAGTCTTGTCTAGTGCAGATAAACACCTTGCCCAGGGTAAAACCCCAGTGTTACAGACTATTTATGCACAGAATCCTATTTATGAGAAATAGGCAGACATACTGATCTTGTTTGCAACATAAGATGCGCGAACATGACACGCCACTGGCATGTAGCAGTAGCTTCCTTTAAAGAGATGTTTTAACCTGAGATCCTGAGAACGTTAGTTTGGCCCTAACGAAACTAACTCAGATCATTTCCTGCTGTACATGCATCTCTTTTCAGCCTATTTCTACTGTGTACTGAAAATAATTTGAGAATTTCATTTAGGCCTTTTCTGACTTTCTTGCTTCTACCTTCTTTCTTCACATTTCTTGGCCTGTTGAAGTAGAATAACAAAAAGATGGTAAGTGAGGTGCCCCTGTGCTGTTTGTTTACCATTTTTGCTTGATGGGACCTAGTACCTGTTACGTTATTTTTTGATGCTATTCATTGTTTTGTCTTGTTTTACATTTTACATTTGAATACATACTTATTTTGGACGTTGTTCATTGCTTTGGTTTACTAGCAACTAATTTGTGAGAATATTTTATGTATCGCTTCTAAATGCCACATAACCTGTAGTTTTGCAAGATGTAAGAATAGGTCTTAGAGATCAACATAAGCTCAGCACCTTTAACAGTAGAAATTGCTATATTTAACATTACAAACCAAGAGCTTGAAAAAAACCTTCCAGATTTCAATTAGAGAAATATTACTGAGTACCGAAGTGGTGGAAACATTGAATGTCATGATACGGGTTCCTCTCGGCAAATTCAGTTGTGCTGTCCCTCTTCCCCTTCACCTACCAAGTGCGCCTGTTTGTTAGCGTGCTCTTGACAGCAATTGTTCTGCCCTTTAGCGTCATTTTAAAAGGACGTGAAAGTTTTGTGCAACTTTCATTGCACATTTGAATAGCGGCTTTTCCTGGGCTGTGTCCTCTTTGGCAGCATAGATCCTCAAAGAAAAGCGCACAAAAAAAGGCTTCTGATTCTGTTAACTGGTGGAGTTTCTGTTGTCTTAAATTCTGAGTAACGTGGCTGCGTGGTGGAGTTTTCAGAGTACCGTTTCACCTAGCGTGCATTTGACGTAAAATGTTAGAGTCTTGACTTCTGTCTTCTGTACAGTAGAGAACGGACGTGTGATCTGCTGTGCAAGGGAGAACAAATGTCAGGCAGAGGGAGTCGAAGAGGAATGGTTTGCTTTAGATTATTTTCATTTAACTTCCTTTTTTTATAGGCAACAGGAACTGTTTAGGTTACTTCTAAAAAAGGATACCTATAAACCGGATGCTGGATTTTTCACTGTGCATCTTTTTTCCCGAGCATTGACTTAGTTGGCTGAGCAACCTTCACTGCAAAGTTTTCTGTGCCCCAGTAACTGCAAACTGCCGTGGCATATTTTTGTATGAAGCAGCTGAGTTTTTTTGCAATGAAATAAATGTAATCCTAGTATGAAACCGGCGCCATTGGAACCTAGAAATACGCTCTTGTAGGCTAAATATAAATATAAGCAAGTCAGTTAAGGTTTCTTTAGAAAAGTATGGAGTATAATAGGGAGCAAAGATGTTACTGTGCATAATTCCTCTGGGAAATACGTGGGAAAGGAAAAGATATGATGCTACTAATTTGAATGTGCAACGTTTGCATAACTAACTTTAAGAAACAGATTGCTTAATCAGTGTGAAATGACTATACAGACTATGCATTAGTTGGTTGTATTGGTGTAAGAATGCATTACTGGTGGTTTTGGCTTGGGACTTTTGGCATGGAACAGACGAGGGTATATTTTATATTTAGATATGTCTCTTCGCACCCTACTGACATAGGTAATATGTAAACCATTGTTTCTTTTAATGTCTAGTGTGGAACTTCTAATCCCTTATTTGCTTTTGCTACTGTTCGGTATGCTTATTCACCACTCATTATTCCTTTTTTTTGGTATCGTGCACAGAAATTTGCAACTTGCATGGAAAAATATTCTGCCAATCCCACCTACTACCCTTATGTGCTATTTTGCATCTCGGCCTTTTGAAAATAGGATTTGATTAAAAGAATTTTGGAGGTGTCAGTGGAGAAACATCTGTACTTTTAGAGGCCTTTGTGGTATCTGGCTGTGGCAGGGTTTCTTGGTTTGTTTAAGGGTAATTGGAGAATGGAATTAACGAAGCTTATTTTGGAAAAGGCTGGGGATGGGTAACAACTAAATTTAAATGCTGCATGAAATATGTTCTACTTTTCTCCTAAGTACCTGAAAATTATTCTAAAATGTGGGCATTATTTAAGAACGCAGTCGGACACAGGCTGGAGCAGTTCACTGTCATTCGGGAGGATTTCGGTGTTTGGAAAACTTTGCAAGCACTGACATGTTTCTGTGTTTAAAATTTTACAGGATCTCATGGTTGGTGATGAAGCAAGTGAATTACGCTCAATGCTGGAAGTTAATTATCCGATGGAGAATGGAATAGTTCGGAACTGGGATGATATGAAGCACCTCTGGGATTACACGTTTGGACCAGAAAAACTTAATATTGACACAAAAAATTGTAAAATACTACTTACAGAACCTCCCATGAATCCAACTAAAAACAGGGAGAAGATCGTGGAGGTATGTCTGTCTAGTAGAAACTGATATATTCTGTCATTGAAGCATTGCCACGAGATTTTAACTTCTTGGAACACCTGGTAACTGTCTGAGGCAAAGCAGTTCTGTTTTCTAACCGAAACTCATCCTCAGCCATAGCCGTGAAGGCTACTGTGGTTAAATTCAAACAAACCGACCTTATTCCAAAGCTGTAAGCAGGTTTCTTGTCTCAAGCCGTATCGCCAGTAAGACGCAGAATCGGAAAAGTGTTTATCTTCATGTATCCAAGATATATTGATTACTAGCTGTTGGATGAATGTTAATTACTTTAAATGACTGGGACTTCCGTAAGCCAGTGATGCTTCAGAGGAGATTGAGGCTTGAGCAAGATGATGCTTAGCAGATGGAGCAGTGTTGTTGGAGGTAGCTGAGACAAAGGTGTGATGACAACCAATTCACTGATCTTTGATTAATGCTAGGGATTATCAATTAAAGCCTTCTAAGAAGGAAAGGCTGGTTCTTGGATCCTCGATCTCGTAGTGCTGCCCTCGTCGACCTAAGCTCCATCTCAACCTTGCATTAATGCAGGTTGTCAGACGTATATTGTTTAGCTCTAGTACCACGTGACAAAGACTCAATTTTGGAGAGCAGTAATGCTTCATGAGAACAAAAAGTTTAGTTTCCCATTTTGGTGGGGTGTTTTTTTTTCAAGCATCATAGGTATTTTCAATTAATGTGAGTACTCAGTGTAGCTGATAGGGCAGGAAAAATGGGTTCTTAGTCTGAAGACTCATCCATTTATCAGAACTTTTAATATGAAAGCTTTGTATACGTGTATTTTTCCCAAATCTGTTGCTTAGTCTAATAAGAATTTGCCTTTATCAGTACGGTAGACCTTTGCTTTATAATCCTTTTGTTGTCACAGCTACAGTAGTGCTTTCTGCAGTGTGGCAGGGAATATGTTTACGCTCGTCTTTTTCTTTCACTGACTTGAGAGCAAGTGAAGTATAGCAAAATTGGAAAAACTTAAGTGAAGAAAATCAAACTGTGCAATCTAAATTCAGCATTTCTTAGCAATTGCGGACATTAGGGACCTATTACTGAAGTATTATGCAATGCAACATTAGTGATACCGTCTCTTGTGTATCAAGTCAGCTGTGGTGTGATAGACGTAGCAGATTATTCTGGGTGGCCTCCATGTAGCAGGAATTGTTGAATTTCCTGTTCAGGCTTCTTCGCTTTTCAGCTGTCCACAATAGTGTTCTTGTTTCTGTCTTCCTGCTAAACACGAAAGGCTGGGTTTTTAGTTATTCTGGGACTGAGTAATTTTATACCATAAATTGAAAAATCTTGTCTGGCTTCTGAAGTCTGATAAAATATTTGTATTGCTCCATTTGCTTTTTTTAAACCACTCCAGAAATTGTAGATACTGAATCATAATCCAGAGGATTAGGGAAACCTAGAATCCATTATTGTAAATTTAAATTTGAGTCAGAGAAGCTCATTGTTTCTATTAATATTTTGAATGGATCACAGTGTTACGAAGACGAGCAATATTTAGTTGCAGCATATTTATACTCTTTCCATTTTTGACACGGACTCCTCCTTTTCAGGGAGGCTAGCCCAGTATGAAGCAGAGGACTGAATTAAGATTTTTCCTGAAGCCCACAGTAAATATAATAATGTCTCCTCATTTTGTGATACAGTGCAGCAGCATTTTAAAAGAAAAGCTTAGTCATCTGGACCATATCAAGATGACAGATAATTATATATGCTGTACTTCATTCTAGTTCTCTCTCCTCACCCCGTCGCTGCATCAAACTCAGCTACATCGTAACAGCAGCAAGTGACAGCTATATTGTAAAATAGCT
Organism: Charadrius vociferus; assembly: GCF_000708025.1. Classification (NCBI taxonomy): domain Eukaryota; kingdom Metazoa; phylum Chordata; class Aves; order Charadriiformes; family Charadriidae; genus Charadrius; species Charadrius vociferus. Next base: position 547,718 of record NW_009646517.1, on the reverse strand, counting down.
ATTAAAAAAGGGAGGTTTCTTTCCTAGCACGTATAAGACACTGGTCGCTCCTCAGCTTAAGTGAGTGTTGGCCGCTTGTTTGTCTCTAGTTATCTGCTGCGTTCTCGTTCTGTAATACCCCCAGGAGCAGCCAGACTGTAATGGCATACCGTGTAGGTGTGAAGATACACTAGCACACTCACTTCTCTTAATCCCAACCAGTAGGCTTTACCTTTTTTCCTATTTTTTAGTTCTTCCTTTCTGTGCCCAATTAGAACATCACTGTGTAGGTAATCCAAAAGCTGCTGGCATGAGAAGAAGAATCTTTTCAGGAGAACATCCTGCTCAGTGTTTACATCTTAAGTTTTGTTAACATGTACGTCCCCTGTCAAGGCATTTTTCGCGTCAAATAGAACAGACCTAGATGTCTTGAAAGAAAAACAACCCTCCAAAGGCCTGCATAGGGGTTATAAAAGGGTTTTCCAGTAGCTTCTAGGCTTTAGTACATGTGAAGGCAGTAACTAATGCCATTTGAATATTGATTTTTTGTTTTATGAAGATGGTAATTTAGATTTTTCTTAAATTAGTTTCTCATTTTGTAAGCACTCAGGTTGTTTGAAAGACTGATCCATTGGAATAGTGCCGGTTTTGGGCAATGACTACTCGAATGGGATCTCATTTTCAATTGCTGCCCTTTCAACTGTTCCTTTTCTGGCAGATACTTCTGCTTCTTGTTTCTGAAGGTATTGCATACGTGCTAAATTGTGGCCAGTACGGAAGTTACTAGCCAGCCTTGTAATGTCTTGCTCATTCTTAGCCCATGCGCCTGACTACTGTATTAAATTTCCTTTTATATTACCCAGTTGGCATTGGGGGTTTATAAAAACCCAAAGCGTGATGTTCTCACGGCAGGGTGCCCTGCAGCTCCCCCCCTCCGTGTCCCTTTCTGCTTGACTTCTGCTATACTGCGCGCTCACAGCAAATATCCCGAGGAGGGCGGCATCAGCTTTCCCAGGGGTTTTGCGGTGTGCTTGATACAGCTCTGAAATAATTAACTTGACTTTGCAAGGATCAGGTTTTTGATATGGGCCAGCTGTTTAAAGTCACACTGTTCTAAGAGAGGAGGTTCTTTAAATAGTTCAGAATTCTAAAATTGTCAGGCATCAGCTTTTTTTCTTTAAAAATATTTAGATATCTTTTACTTGAGCTGTGGGAGTACTTAGGATTTAATCAGTTTCTAATCCTAGAAGTTGCAGAAGTGCTCAGGAGGCTGCAGAGTAGCAAAAGCAAAACTTCTGTATGCGTTGGAATAATCAGAGTTCATCCTTTTTTCCTGGTAAAACATTTTGAGGGGAAAACTACTGTACAGTATGATTTGTTTACTTGGCCTTTTTTGTGTTTATAAAGAAGCTAAGATCCTATAAACTCTACATCCTTTAAGCTTCGAGACTCTTTCTTCACTGAAACTAGTTTAGTGGTTAAAGGGAACATAATCTACAGGAAAGGCGGTTGTTTTTTGTGTTTCCATAAGAGTTCTGCAAACCCCTGGTGTTCTGTATGTAGTAACAGAGTTAGCTCTACCTGTACTATTTCAATTGAAGTGGATTTTGCACTGATTCTGGACGTTTGTCGTCAGTTGTGCTTTAAAGAAGGGAAGAAGGCGGCCCAGATGCAGAGGACAATCTGTGACACTGGGGTGATTCTGGACCCATACACGGAGGAGTCTGTTTGGTCTTTACTTGACATAGTCTGCAGGGCTTGATATGAAGAATAAAAAAAAACCAAAAAACCACCAAACCCTCAACTTCATTAGATTTAAAGCATACACCTTTAACAAACACTTCATTCCCAAGTCACACTTTAGTAATGAAGTACTTGGCTGGTCTACAAGTACTGCCTCCCACTCATTAAGCGCTTTGGAACACGGCTTGGTAAAGCTGCAGAAATTGGTGTGTGGGTTTCTTATAAGTATTCAGTTTCGTTGCTAAACGGATGTGGAATATTTGATATGGCTCGTCTTGCGTGAACAGGTAAGGTATAGAACTGAATGTACTACTGACTGCCAGAAAGCAAAGAGGTTTCTAATGTTTGTGTAGAATCTGTGGGATGAAATTTCTTGGAAAGTGTTTTTGATTAGCAAAAACGCAGAATTCTAGAAACACGGTTTTCATACTTCTCTGAAATCTCTTAAATATTTGGCCTGTTTTGGATGTTAATTTTTGCCTTCATCTTACAGGTTATGTTTGAGACATACCAGTTTTCTGGGGTGTATGTAGCCATTCAGGCTGTTCTTACTTTGTATGCTCAAGGTAGGCAAAGATAACTTAACATCTATTCAGTTTATAAATGTGTTGCTGAGCCACAGTACTAATATGGTATTAATGGGTCTTAATTCAACGCTGTTGTAAGCAAGCTCAGCAATGACTTACGGGCTTGCTTTTTGTTTTGAGGAATTATTGATAGGTACCACTGTCGGTGTTATTTTCATGAACCAGCTTGTGGAGACAAGCTTGTAAATGCAAAAACCTGGTTTATCACAACTGTCATTGTTTCAGGGTGCAGTCATTTAGCCTTTGGCACCAAGTCTTAATGACATGCTTTTGATTTTTCTGATAAAGGAAAAAATTATTACCGTAAGTGAATTTCAAGAAGTTGCCTAGGTGACTTTTGCACTATTTACAGTTTAAAAAAAAAAAAAAAGTAGTTGATTCTTTTGCTGTAGGTAAACTAGAGTAAATGATCCTCAGCCTGAGGAGAGAATTACGGATTCACTGAATTCGACAGAAATTCTACTATTGACTGCAATCCGGCCAGAATTTTAAGAAGTTGCTCAAGTACATCAGTTCTAATAACATGCCTCCTTGCATCTGTTCACCAGTGTCTCGGTGTATTTAGCTGTCACATACAGGATGTAAATATTCTTGTCCATTAACATGTCAACATAGTTTCTATGTCCAAGAGGAAAAGTGATGGGGTACTGGAAGGATTGTTCTCTTAATGCAAGTCATTAAAACTAGTTGAATCAAAACCACATTTGCAGACCTGGATATTAATTTTATTTGCTGCAATCTCTGCTATTATTCCCCCCCGACCTTGATTTTTCTTTGGTGTGGTTCCTTATATGTAGTTAATTGACTAACATGTACGGTCTTAAATTTTGCTGTAATTATACGTGTATTTTAGCACATAGCGCTCAATTACTTTCTAAATAACAAAACAGGAAACACCTTAGAGCAGTCCACACTGTTTCTACATACTATCATCTGAACCAAAGTTGAAGACCTTCTAAGATATAAAAACCAAGTGACGTATAAATAGAACATTTACTTTTGAAAATTAAAAAAAAGCCCTTTAAAACATCTTACTTATAAACATTACATTAAAGATTAAAGTAGTGGCTAGAATTACATGCCTCGTTTCAGTGCACCGCATTTTGTTGCTGCTGTTAAAACTCTCTTAAGACTAATTTGTTGCTTTTACCTGGAATTCTGCGTGCCTTTTAAAGGCATAGGGGTTTATATATCAAAACCTAGTTCTAATTAGGAAATTCTTTAGCAATTCCTCACAACAGCCTTTTGGAGTTAGGTGTAGTCCCTTGTGACTATTTCCTTCCTTACTGCGTGTGTCCGATTGCAAGACTTGTTGTGTTTGCGTAGCGGTTATTCCAGTTCACGAATAAATCGGAAGATCTGATCACACAACCGATCCAAGGTGTGTTCTTTGGCTCGTTCGAGGCAAATAACCAATTTGTTTGCCTCGTCTTTACAAAGCTTGAGCAAATTACAGTAGCCAAACCAATGCACCTTGCTATTACCTATTAAATGTTCCTTCGTTGTTTTGAGGTCTCCCCTTAAAATACATTTTCTTGCTTTATATAGCCTGTGAGAAACTATAAAACTGTTTTCTAATCAACTTTTTAGTGGTAATTCTGCTTCTGACGTATTTTGGTAGCGAAGCACAGACGCTTCTGTCCCTACAGGCTTATAATATTTCAGTTTTGAACACCTTAGAATTTAATGGGTTTATGGTAAACTTGTTTCACCAGAGTTCATTTCTTTAGTCTATGAAAGTGGATCTGATTCAGCCTAATGCTATTTCTGTGGGGAAAAAAAAATTGGATGCGTGCTGTATAGTCCAAATATTCTCTACCTTATGAAAGCATTGTTTTGTTTTTTTGAATACCAGCCAAGATCAACAAGTCCTAACAATTGTAACGAGGTAAACTTGCGGCCTGAATACCTCTAGGTTTCTTCATATTTGAGAAATTAATATAAAGTTGCACATATACAGCTGAATCTGAGATGGAATTTGTGCCCCAACAAGCCTTTAATGATCTTATCTTAGATATCCTCTTTAATTTGAGTGCAATTTAAGATGTCAAAACACCAGATAAAATTGGGAACGGTAGAGTTCTAAACATCTAGGAAAAAGTGGAGGTAATACTTTTAAAAAACGTATATGAAAGCATTTGTTACTATGAAAACCTGAAGTTTAAAATCCAGCTGAATGGAAATAACTGAATTGTAAATTGTGACTTTTTTTCCCAAACTGATGACTGAGGGATCAGAGGTTGTGTTAAGATTACAATGAAAAAAATTATCTTAAACTCACTACTATTTTGCTCTATTTATGAAGGTGCTAATAAAAGTCGTACTGTTCCCCCCCAATTCTTTTAGGTTTGTTGACTGGTGTTGTTGTGGACTCTGGAGATGGTGTAACTCATATTTGCCCAGTTTATGAAGGTTTCTCTCTCCCTCATCTCACCAGGAGGTTAGATATCGCCGGGAGGGATATCACTAGGTACCTCATTAAGGTAAGCTGGAAAGAATTTTGAAGGTTGAGGCTGATTTCTGTGGTATGTTGGTTCAAGTTAAAATCCCTTGATAGCAAGAAACCACTATTCGTTTTTCCCTTATTATTTATATGTTAATTACATAAAGAGTACTGTATTGTATTATGTTAATTACATAAAGAACTCTATTGTATTCTCTGTATCACTTCAGTCTATCTATTATGTTTCCCTATTTAAATCACATGTGATATTATTGATATTATTCAGAGACTTCACATTTTCTTAGTGGCAGTCTTGTAGGAAGGGATTTTAGTCCATATTTGGGAAGGAAAAACTCAAAATTTGGCTTTCTTGATATATAAAATGACAACAAAATTGTATTCTATCAGTTCTACTCATCTATTTTCAGAAAGACTTTTGCTTACAGAAAATAGTGTAGTAATTCTTACCTGATTGTTAAATAAGAGCATATGTTTTATAGAATATTTGCTTTTTAAAAAAATATAAGCAACATTCTGGATTGACAAAGCTGATGGTTAAACTGGAACACTGGAGTGTTCTGAAGTGAAGTCCTATACATAAGAATTCTTTTGGTTTTCTGTCACTTGTCTTTGTAATTATTATACTGAAAATTGAAGAGAAAATTTCCAACATGGAGTAATGCTGCTGCTATTCTACTTTCCTGGTAAGAACAGATGCACTGTGATAGAGTGGACTTAATACTAAATTTGCAGTTAAAAAAGGGAGGCAAAGTTTTAAAGATGCATGTTTGAATGTACACGTTTACTGATTAAACGAGATCCTGACTGTTCCTGTCATTTACTGCTAACCTGATGCGTTCGCTCTAGCTCCTCTTGCTGCGAGGGTATGCTTTCAACCATTCTGCTGATTTTGAGACTGTTCGCATGATCAAGGAAAAACTATGTTATGTGGGATACAACATCGAACAGGAGCAGAAGCTGGCATTAGAGACCACAGTACTAGTTGAATCCTACACGGTGGGTGTCTTAAGACAGCTTTTCTTGTCCTAAACTTCGTAAGTTTAAATTCGGGCAGCGTTTAGCTTTGATTCCTTTTACATTTTTCTTGGCAGTAGCTCAGTTTTTCTACCCCTCCCCCCCCCCGATTTTCCATAAGACTTTTTACTCATTTTTGTCATTGTAGATCCTTGAAATTTGAATATTAAATTACAGGAACTTATAGAGAAAGTGGTCTTACTCTAGCATGTCAGATTGTTTCAGCTTCATCCATGTGGCAGTGACACATATACGGCTGATAGCTGGTACCATAAGAATGGTAAACTTGCTCCTAGTGGAAACTTCTGTGATCACACACGGAAGAAAAGATCTTGCAGGAGAGCGTTACTCTTGCTGTAAGATCATCTTTTAAATCGATATTAGGAGCTGTATCACAAGGAAATGCGTTTGCTGCGTCGGTATCTATGTAGCTGGTCCCTGATGTCTCTAAGTAAATTGTGTAACGATTGAAGAATTTGTATCTTCCTTCGGTAGTACTGAATGACTTCTTGCAGTGGTGACAATTATCAACCGTTTCCTGTTTTAAAACATTAGGGAACGATGTAGGTCATTTCCTCTTGGCTTGTTTAGTATCCAAGTGGCTAAAAGTAGTCTTCTAAATGGTGGGTTTTTCTCTTCACTAGCTCCCAGATGGCAGGATTATCAAAGTCGGTGGAGAACGGTTTGAGGCACCGGAGGCTCTCTTCCAGCCTCACTTAATCAATGTAGAGGGGGTTGGCGTGGCCGAATTGCTGTTTAACACCATCCAGGCCGCTGACATTGATACCAGGTAAGAGCAGAACACTTTAAAATCCTCTGTCAGGGTGCAGTGTGACGTGAAAACTGCATTCAAACAAAATAACATCTTTTGCTTTAGACACAAATACGTGTGCTGCTGGGGGAGAGTATATACTGGGAGTGGGGGTCAATCTGAGATGACTCCTTGGAACTTTGCGGGTTTTCTAGAAACTTGACTGTTTTGGTATGAATGAGCAAGGATAAAATCTTCAAAGCACAGTGTTTTGTTATTTTTTTTAATGCTGCTTTCTGGGACGCCTGGAAAAGCATGAGCAAGCCTGCCAAACTCATGCAAAAGCTGTTTTTATGTAGCAACCAGTTTTTAGATTTGTATTTACTCCCCTGTATGTACAGGTACCTGTACTCTGTTTGTACTACAGAGTATACTATACGATACTAGAAAGACTATTTTTTTTGGGTCAGGTCTGAATTCTACAAGCACATCGTGCTGTCTGGAGGGTCCACCATGTACCCCGGGCTGCCTTCGCGACTGGAGCGGGAACTTAAACAGCTCTACCTGGAACGGGTTCTGAAAGGAGACGTGGAAAAACTCTCGGTGGGTACCGAATCCGCTGCTTTATTTGTGTGGGGCAGAGATTTATCCTGAATCTCCACTAGAGGGAACCAAGCAGTCAGAAATGCCAGAAGCTGCTGGTGGCCCTCCACGCGACTTGCAAAACTGCTGCCTCTCGGTTGGTTTCTAGTCGGTGGCTTGGTGTGCGCATATTTGCAATAAAGCCACCTTCTAGTCCGTGCTAATAGCAAGTAATTCCTGAAGTCTTCGGTTAGTCTGAATGTAAAATGGGCTGTTAAATGCTAGGGCGCAACTTGTAATATAGGTCTAACGAAGCTAATGAGTTCTTGTGCCTTACAAAGTCATCACCATTGAGCAAAAATGATTTTATTTTTTTTTTAAAGTTTTGGTTCATGCTATAAGTGAAATACTCAAAAGTAAGAGGCTAGAGTTCTCACACACACCTTCAAGTGGAATAAATGTGCCTTGTTCACTGGTTACTGCGATAAGCAGACAACAGCCACACACACGTTACAGAGGTAACACCACATTGTAATGCTATCTGCTTTTCAAGCAGGAGATATTTACAGAGAAAATTCATGTGAGTGGAGTTTCTAATGTCGAACTGCATTGAACTTCCCTGGTTCTTAATACAGCATTCTCTAAAGATCTGTTGTAGCTATGTGGACCGTTTCAATTATACAGAATGTTTTAAGTTAAAAACCAGTATTTCGCATGTAGCTTTGACTGTACTCATTTTTGCTCTCGAAGTTAGGGCTTTAGCATCAAAGAATTTAGGGGAATATTAATAGTTAAACTGGTTTAGATTATGTAAATTTTAAACCTGTTCTGTCTGCCCTTCTAAAACTTGGTATAATTCAAAATTATTTTGTGAGCTGGTAAATTCTGATAATTGTAGCCAGCGAACCTTAGGAATTATTTTACTCTTTACCGTGTTCATGAAATGCAAAAAATACAGTCTTTAATTTTGTATTCTGATTCCTGGGCTTTTTGTGGATACCCCGAATGTATAATTTTGGGGAAAGTGTAAATAGCCGTCTCTAATTTCCAGTGCAAAGTAGTTATTTTACTTTGGTTGCGCAAGCTGGAAGCTCACGTAGAGTGCCCTATGCTAGTGTTTCAGTATTCTGGTTGCATTTTTCTCACTAAAGGGTTTCCATTTCATTGTTCTGGTGGAAAGCACAATTTTATTTTGAAAGGCTTTGTTTCAAGAATCCTTGTAACAGTTTCTTTTCTTCTTTCTTAGAAATTTAAGATCCGAATTGAAGATCCACCTCGTCGAAAGCACATGGTGTTTTTAGGCGGCGCGGTTCTAGCAGACATCATGAAAGACAAAGACAACTTCTGGATGACCCGACAAGAATACCAAGAAAAGGGAGTGCGTGTGCTGGAGAAGCTTGGTGTGACTGTTCGATAAATCCCAAAGCTTGTTCCCATCACATGTCTAAAGCTTTTTTTTTTTTTTTCTTTCATTGCCAATCTCTGAACTCACTTGGCTACATGCTATGGAAAGGCCTGTCTGCGGCCTTTTGACCCAAAGGTCAGGTTTTGTTCTGGTTTCTTGGGGTAGCTTTTGTTAAATGTTTCTTAATGTGGCTAAATTTGACTATTAAATTTGACCACTTCCCTGCAAACAAAACAAAGCAAGAGCAGCCTGTCTACTTCATTGTTCCTTCCCAGTAGGCAATTGGGTAATTCTGGTAGGCTTTTTCTTCTGGGTTTATTGCTGTAGTACTGCTAGCTTTTGTCTCTAGTTCACAAGGGGTTTGTGTGCCTTTTTTAGCATAAGAAAACCTTTAAACAGGAGCTTTTGCTATTGGATCATGGTGGTGGTTATCTTTGCATCTTTTTGCCTCTCTCTACATTAAGGTTATTTTATTTTTTTTTTCTTTCCTGCAATTAGGAATTTTGATTAAACATTTTTAGAGACTAGTTTAACTAGCTGGAATGGCTTTAACACACTGTTTCGATGTGATGTGGTTCTGTACGCACTGCTGCCTGAACTGGCTTCCGAGGTGGTTTATCCTTAAAGGGGGAGGGGGGGCGCTTTCATACTGTAGTTCTCTAAGTGGGCATGTACACAGTTGCCACAAACGGCGAAACATCTGCTATTCTGGCAAATGTACATTCGTGGCCTTAGGTGTCTTTTTCTGGAGGGAGGAGACAGGTTGGAGCTGTGTTGCTTTTTTGTTAAGGGACAGCTGGGGGTCAGTCTGACCAAAAATGCCTCTTTTTATAGCTAAATTTTGGTACCGTGTTGTCTCAGCATAGGGAGCAAGAATGTTAAATTAGCTATTCTGTAACTGGTGAGAAACTTAGATGTGCTGAGACAGGAGCCTCTAAATTTCTGAAGAGAGTTAATACTTTCAGAAATGTTTGTGAAAACTGTAACTATAGATATTAAAACCCCCAAACTAAGTTTTAAAAGTCTGATGTTTTAAGTGCTTGTATGTACATCAGAAGCACTTCCATTAAACTTTACAAGTATATTAACCTAGTGCCAAGTAGTTATTGCAAATGAATATTTCAATGACCAGTGTTTATTGCAGCAAGCAGATATTTATAAACAACCACTGGCAGTAGGTTATAAAGAATGACCTGTATTTGTTCCAGTTAAAAATAACATTAGAATATGAGATGTTGTTGGTTGGTAAATACCCACAATTCATTTTGTCCAGTCTTGATTTTTGATACTTAACGTGTGATGGGGAAGGAAGTGAAAACCAGTGATTAAAATGCTGTTTCCAGAAAGTACATTAAAGCTGAGTTATTCTGAAAAAATGGAAGTTGTCACTAGTAATTATCAGCCATCTTCTCCGAGTATAGTTGCCTGTATCTTTTTTCCTACTAGCAGACCGGTAACTATCTTTGCAATAAAATCTGCCTTACGTAAAGCATAGCAAAAACTGCTTGCATACAAATGCCAGTTTGACTTAGTTCTATTTTGCTTTTCATGAAAATATTGTATCACTTCTTACTGGTTTTCCAAGCCTACCATAACATTTAAGCGTAAGGAAGTTAAGTTCTGCTTTTGACTTCCAAACCTTGGAATGTACGAGATATGCTTTCATATACTTGCCATTTGTCTACATCTTTACAGTAATAATTAACCCCAGGAACATGGAAATATTAAACTCCCTTGGACTCTTAAAATTTGCTTTCTTTCTAAATCGGGCAGACAGCTTCCTTTTGGCTGAGAGCGCCAAACGGGCAGAAACCACGTCTGCATTTCTTTAATAACAAGACAGTCACTATAGTATTGCTAGTAATGACCATTTAATTATAGGTGGGTGGGGTTTTTTGCAGCTATATTTACTCTTAACTTGAACAATATGAATTTACAGGCATGCCGGTCATGCCTCAGTGCATGCACTTCAGCAGTTACTAGATTTTTGGGGACGTGAATGTAAGGGGTACTCTGAATTCCTGTAGTCTTCTGAACATTTAATACGCAAGATTTAAAAATGCTGTGGGCTTGCTTTAGAGCTATGGTTTCTCATGTGACTGTCTCTGGGCTTTTTGGACAGTGTTGAGACTCATGGAAATAAACCAAAGAATGACTTAAAAACCTTTTTTGAATGACAATCTGTCATGTGATTATTTTAATATTTTTAAATTTTTTTTTCCAAATCTAGACCTTGACCCTGCAACCTCTTTTCTAAACCATCTTCTCCCCTGTTCATTGGCTTCGGTTAGGTATGCGCACGTTTGAGTAAAGGTTTTGGAATTTGGCCCTTTCACTAGAGAACTTCACAGCACCATGAGTAATACATGTCAGTTGATTGTGCAGAATCTTGGGTTTCCATGGAAACTGTGTATATATATAAAAAAAAAAGGCAACTAGCATTTTAAATTACAGCAATCATGGATTCAGAAGAAGGCGTACGTAATCCAAATAACTGAATGGGGTGTTCCAGTTGTGCTCATTGTGGTTCTCTGTGTGTGTGTGTTTGCACACATGAGAGTGTGTTTGTGTGTTCTCTCAGCCGACAGCTTCAATATTGCTATGAAAGCAATCTGGGTTTAAAGCGGTTTTTCTGAAGACCAAATAACTTGAGTTGTATTTGCAATATGCTTCAGTTCCTACAAAATTAGAATAGAAGATGCCGCAGCAGTTGTAAGTTTTTTGGGAACATCCTATTTTTAATGTTAAGCTGCTTCAAACCCCGCCCCCCTCTTCCCCAAGTGTTCTAGGATGTTAACCGATGTAACACAAATGGCTTTTTATACAGTTCTGAATAATGTTAACACACAACACTGGTTGAGACCATGAATGGAAATAAACATCTATTTAAATTGACAGGTCTTTTCAATACAAAAATAAAATCAGATTTTTTTCAAAGTAGATTACGTTTGCTTTGTTTCCTTTGGGAAATCACAGTTCTGTCAGTTTTTCTGTAACTTCCATCACAAAACTATCCTGAGCTGCTTATGCTGAGGAAATCTGACGTGACAAAATAACACATTCCCTATTGATTGCTGTCATGGAGTGAGAAAAGCAGCCCTACTCCATTCTGTAGCCAAGACTCCCCTCCCTCCATCCTAGTTTCTTTAAAAATAAAATAAAATCCTTATCCTTGGACAGGAATCTTTTCTAGTTCAAGCTCGGTACTGCGAAATGGGAAGAGCCCTCAACTTCTATTCACTTCAGCATCCCTGGCTAAGCTCAGAAGCCACATAATGATGCTCTGTTTAGGAAAAATCTCCGTGATTGCGACCTCGTGTGCTACATCACCTGCACTTGACCTGCTATAAGAACTATGCGAGTGGTTAACGTGCAGCATTTAGGAAGATGCACTCGTTTGAAGCAGCTCTTGCACCTGAAATTTTGTAATTCAAACATGCTGTGTGGATTAGTGGCTGACCCGCTAATTGCCATGCATTTATCTGGCTTTTGAAACGAGCTCAACCAGCATCTTCCCCCCAGCATGTTGTACATGCTGTTCTGTATGTATGTTCCTCATGCATCATGTCCCCAGTAGGATAATGGCTTTGGATTTCTCAGGGTGACCCAATATGGGCGGTTTGGCTCTGGGTGTGCCTGTCTTGGTGACTAGATCAAGCACATGCCATCTTAGATACTGGTACAGGTAGAAAGGATTTTAATAGCAAAAAAAAGCCCCCCCAAACCCAAATCTTCATTCCATTACGGTGCATTCTTGGGGAAAAAAAAAAAATAAAAATCAGGCTTTACCTCCACTCAGTAATAATTCATGTTCCCCGCTCCTCCCCTTTGGCTTGTTTTGCCTGACGTGGCTTTTGTGTGGAAAGGACTAAATACAGCTCAGTCGACATTTGCTAGTCAACTTTTTCAATAGTGAATTCCTCCCTGCGGGCACTTCATCTGTTTTCCACAAACAAGCTTCATTAGCTGTTTCAATACTGTGAAAAATCAAGGGGTTTTGTTGTTGTTGTTTGTTTGGGATTTTTTTAAATCCAAATATATCTCTTCCTGTGTTCTAGCAACCAGAACAGTCTTAGAAAACAATGTTTTGGACCTTTTCAGCAAGTATTAATATCTAAACTAAAAATGTGCTTTATTCAAGTCCTTCCATGTAATACTTGTTCCTCTCTAATGGGTTGGTCTGTTGTCCTGGTGGTATAAGTCACTGTAGCTTCGCCTTTATAGGCCTCAAGAAAAGAAAAATAATCTTCCATTCAGAGTAGGCTGCTAATTTTACCTCTTACCTTCACTGCATTCCAACATTAAGATCAACTTTAAGTAACATCCTCCAGGTAAATATCTTACCTTTCTGTAACCTGTTGGTGCAGCCTGTTGTCACAGCCAGCAACTGCATAAACTGAGATTGCAGTGCACATCTGGTTGTCACCCAGACAGCTGGAGAAGGGCTTCTTGCATTCCTTGTGCCGAGTTCTGCTCTGGTGCTGCTGAAACAAGGAGAAGTTTGGAGAGGTGAGGAAGCGTGGGGTTTTGCTTCTCAATTTATTTTTTTTCTCCCCTTTGAAAGCAATTCCATAACATTAAAGATTAGGGAAACGGTTTCTATTCTGGGTGATGAGTAAAGCATATTAAGAGTCTTAGCAGAGACTTGGGATGATGCTAAGGGGCATCTTCCAACTGCAAAACTTGTGTTCCTTCCCATACCTTTTCTTTTTTTAAAAAAAAAAAAAAAATCTGTTCCCCAGAGCCTAGGAATGGTAATTAAATTGTAGCTGCAGGAATAATGACAGATACGGGCCCCTTGCCTACACCTTTTCATCACCGCGCCCATCTCCCATCTGGTTTTTGTTTGCCCTAAAGCTTAAGTGGTTTCAAGATCCTCCTTTTGCACGCATGTTCTCACCATGTGCCCATTTTCAATCTCTCCAGGTATTTTAACGAATTAATTAATTGCCAGTTGCTGACCTCAACACAAGTACATCCTGTAAGTCCTGACTTGCATCAGGCATTTTTCTTAGCACAGCAGCCCTTCTGAGGGCTACTCCAAATCTAAACCTTTGCATTGTCCAAGAACTTTCCGTTCTAAACCGCTCTGTGTCGCCCTGATGTTGGCTTTCCCTGCCAAAGCAGGAAAGGCAAGGGTGGCATTAAGGACATGAAAGGCAGTATTTCGGGAAGCGCCCAACCACGTAATCTCCTTGGCATATTTTAGGGTTTTCCCATTGTAGTGGGTATCAACACTACTTCAAACGACCATACAACAAGTCTGGTAAGAGCATGGGGGATTTATATTAGCACCTGTCATGCTGGTTGATTGTCCCCTCTAAAAAAGTCTTCTTGTAAAGGGGGTGCTAGTGCTTCCCGTAGCGTTACCGGGTACAAACACGAAGCCTTTGAAACGTGGTCAGTGCTGGAATCCACATAGTACCACATGAGAACAAAACGCTGTAATGATAATTGCTCATTATCTAATTATACAAGAACTTATAGCCCCAGAGGGTGAACAACTAATTAAATGGTTATCCGCTTTTAAAATGGCAACAAAGAAATGAGGAATATTCGTTCTTTTGGCTCTTGCTCCAGTACTGTCAGTGAAGTCACGTGCGCCTCAAAAGGTGAATGCGGCAGTCCTGGACAGGCAGAGCTCTCCCCATCCTCATCCTCTGAATACCGTAGGGGGTTACTGAGGTTGGGAACTTGCTTTTAGGAGAGTAGAGCGCATACTCAAAAGCAACTCAACTTTTGAGCAAAATTAAGGAGGATTCACTGTGCCAGGTCATCCAGGGAGGCAGCCGATTCCAGCCTTCAGAGCACTATGGGTCCTCTTTTACATTCAAGGATTCGCTCGTGCAGAATTTTAAAGAGAATATATCTGGAGCGCTTGGTTTGTTGGTGGGGATGCAGTGTGGTGGGGACAGGCCTTGGTTTTACCTCATGTCGGGACATGCTGTTACCACCTAGGAACAGAGCTGCCTGTCAAAAAAGCAGTGGCATTTCCCTGTATGATTAAAGACCCTGCAGCTTTTGTGCCAGCAGCAGTAAGACCCCTGTGAGAATCAGGAGCGCTGAACCCACCAACAATAAGCACCCTAGGCTCTAATTTCACTTCCCAAAAAGTACCAGACAGCTTCTACCTCATCTCGAGGCACGTGCCTTCCTTCAGAGCCCTCATTCCTGCCTCTCAACATTTGTACGCTATTGCCCCTCTTGCAAAAATACCAAGAACCCCACTGCTTAAACCCAAGTAGGAGGGACACACCACACTCTTCAGAGCAAAGAGAACATCCCTGACCTGCTGTTCTTTGCCGTCGTGGGATGTAGGCAGGTCTCCTCCCGGCAGTAAGCGTGGCTCAGCCGGTATCGTCAGGACAACACACCTCCCCACATGTCACAGCGGTCCTCCAGCAAGCAACCGGTGCCGAGCTTCTGCGGGATTTGGATAGGGAGCGTTCCTCTGCCTGTCCTGCCTATGAAACACAATACCGTAGGCATTCTCAAAACGCAGCCCATGGGCTATAAAACACAACCGCGCGGTTGTGGTGCTCCCTGGTAGCTCACAGCTCACACCTGGGACACGGCAGACGGTGGTTTAGAGCTGTTGGCTTTGGAGCGGGCTGCAAAGCCCAGTTATCTACCCCACCAGAAAAGCCCCCTCAAACATAACCACCAAACACGGCATGCAGAATTTGTGCCCTTTCCAGACCCAGGCATTAATGATTTTAATCAGAAAGGCATAATTGCGACTGGGAAAGAAATTTCAGCGAGTGCAGTGACACCCAGGCAGTTTCTGGGGAGCAGCTGATGTGCTCTTCTCCACATCCTTGCACTAACAGGGGTGTGTACGTTTTTGGGTCGCCATCAATTACAGAGCTGTTAGCTCGACATCTTTTACGTTCAAGCTGACTTTTCCCCCACTTCCCCCAAATACACAGTGCAAGTTTCTGCTGTTAAAGGGGGGTACTAACTTGGGAGGTAGGTTGGTCCTTTATAAATCAGAACGCTTGCTATTTTTGGAGGTTTTCTTAAGGAGCGGAGTGGGTCAGAAGGAAGTGACTTTTTTTTTTTTTTTCAATTCCCCATCCCCCCTGACATTGTAACGCAGTTGTTGCTTTCAAGAATATGCATAGTCTGTTTTCTTCAGACTATTGGCTCTTCTGGTAAAATAATTAGCTGTTAGGCAGACAGAGGGAAAGGATCACATCTGCACAAGACAGGAAGACTGGGACAGTAGAAAGGGGGAAAAAAAAATATCCCTGCTTGAATCACAGCTGCCCACCATGCATAGTAACAGAGCTTGCCAAGAATATTCAAATTGATTTAGGGAGAAAAGCTGAGGAAACCGTTTAACCCCAGCCTGCTTGGATCCATGACAGTATCTCTGTGGGCTGCTCCGCTCCCACTTTGGGCCAAAAGAAGGGTTTTCAAGCATTTCACCAACCATCTTTCCTCCATCCCCTGTCCCCTTTTGCAGCAGGAACACAAAACACAGACTAATTGCCAGGCTTGAGGCTGCGAGCAGCTTTCCACATAGAGAAAATAACCAAAGGTGGGAACATTTATTTTGTATTGATGGGATTAAGTTGTATTTGGATCATGTGATTAAAACCAAGAGCCAGGCAAATTATTTGTGACTAATTTCGGGCAATAGGAACCTTTTGCTGCCTGCCATACACTCCGAGTTGGGCCCCTTGCTCAACAGAAGGTGTCGGCACATGCATCATCTGCAAACACCCTTTTCAAGTGTGCCCGTCCAAAATTACTTGCTCAGGGGTTTCCGAGCTCACGCATCCGTTGCTGATTGTTCGCAAGCAGTTCTGAGGGTTTTGCCTTAAAAAAATACGAGTAGCAATTAATGTGGACATGCGAGTCATGCAACGAATCCCTTTCCCTACTTAAATAAATCTAAATCTGTGATGATATGCTGATTTAGCAATTAAAAAATAGGGTGTTGGGAGTATTTGTTCTCAGAACCTCTCGTCTCTGGGACCGTCTTTTCCTGCAGGAGTCCCGGGCTCAGTCCCAGCAATCTCTTTGGGATAAATCCACAAAA
Source organism: Charadrius vociferus (assembly GCF_000708025.1). Classification (NCBI taxonomy): domain Eukaryota; kingdom Metazoa; phylum Chordata; class Aves; order Charadriiformes; family Charadriidae; genus Charadrius; species Charadrius vociferus. The sequence goes on along the minus strand of NW_009646517.1, from coordinate 531,146 downwards.
AGATAAACGTAGAAATGCGCAGAAACCCTATCCAAATCAAATCAAAGTGCTATAATGCAGGTGCTTCAATACTTGATTTCAGGTGCTGATGCTCAGGTTGAAATCTGGAGCCCTAAACACCACCCAAGCTGTGGGTGGGCCTTCATTGCCAGCTGGAGCAGCAAACTCCGGCGTTCAGCCTCTCCAAACCTCCGCTCAGCTGCAACCTCCTTTACAACAGGAGGCCTTTGGCACGTAAGCTATTTTCCAGCTAAAATACTTGTTCCCTGGGTACCTAAATGTCTGCTGTGAGGCAAGTGCAGATCTGCTGAGACCCTGACAGCACTGAGCAGCTATGCGCTGTGTCCATGCCTAAACCACAACAGGCCCTCACCAGCAAAGCGTTCTCCCCCAAGCTCGCCTGCGGAGCCAGGCTGGAAGATGTGCGCGCAAGATGTTTTTGGATCAGGTCTCACACAAAAACAGCTGTGGGAGGAAATGGGCCCAGTAGTCAGACCACATTCACCATTAATATTCATTTATGCATAAATACTAACACAATTGTAGATGACTTCTAAAGGAATGGGCCTAAATACCTCCAGGAAGAGACACTTCTGTGCTCTGGACAAATGATTTGGAGGCCACTGAACGGAAACCCAAACCCTCTTCCTCTATTTCATGAGAAGGGCCTCTCTTGCAAAGAGTTCCTGCCTGTGCATCCTGACAGGGAGGAGACATCTCCTTTAAACACAGGATTAAGCACCTGAATGGTGTCGAGGGGCCGCAGCGGTGTCCTCAGCCTTTTGTATTTGCCAGTTTTTGGCAGCTCCTTGCACACAGATCCTCTGCACACCCTCACACATGCACCAGCATGAAACGGGGTACCTGACAGCCCCTAGCACTAGCAGCTCCCCCAGGATGCAGGGGAGCCGCATCCTTGCGGAGATTCAGGTCTCCAACTGCTCTGTAGCCCCTGCGGGAGAGAAATGATGCTCCCCTCCTGCAGCACAGGGGCAGTAAGCAGGTATCGGACATAAATGTACATCGCAGAAGGCTCAGATACTGAAGAAAAACAAGCTGTGTCTGTAGTTAGGTGGCTAGGTTTGAGGAGGCATATTCGTAGTTCAGTTATAAAAGGAGGAAAGAGGAGCAAACCAGAATCAGAGCGGTGTTAATTACATATTTTTCATTTTCATGCTTAATTGGTAGCTCCAAAATTGCATCCCCGAAAAAAATCAGGATTAAGCACAGCAACATCCCAAAGAATGACAGAGATCTAGAGCCCCAGACTTACGGCAGTGAGTCAAGTCATCAGCTCATGGCAAGACAAAAACGGAATAAGGAACATGCAACTCAAGAAAAGGAAAACAAACAGAATGGGGGAGAGAGAGAGAGAGAGACAGGGCAAGAGGGCCAAGAGAGAGAGGGTAGGTGGGAGGAAGGCAGGCAGGCAATGAGATGGATACCACTGGCTTACCATCCATGGTTACACAGGCAAGACCACTGTCAGAGATACATTTGCTGGCCACCATGCGATGAAGCATAGCTTGAGGATGCCCTTTAGAGGATGTGGTCTGTCCCTCCGTGGTTTGTGCAAAGTGACAACAGTCCGTGTGCAAATCTGTGGCCCTTTTTCACCGTTTGGAGCAGAGCCAGTGCTCACCCCTGGCCAGACTCCTCCTGCAGTCAATGAAATAAGGCCTAGATGGGATAAGAGAGGCATTGAACAGCGCTCTAAGGATCTAAGAAAAACTTTTCCTTGTTCTAACATTGCATTTTTATTTAAAGTACTTGATGCATCAAGGGTTACACCCTACCGGAACCAGCTATTTCACAGGGAGCACAGCAAAGATGGAGGTCTGCGTTTTCCTCAAAGAGACAGCTTCACTTTGAGGGGCAAAGCCTACAAAAGCACACAAGCAGGAGGAGACACAGAAACCTTTCTCCCCAAGGTTTGTTCAAGTTCCCTGCTCACGCCGGAAAAGTTATTAAAAGGGCTGGGAGTGTAAATCCACTAACACTAGGAATCTATTTTCTTTCAAACCAAATTCCTCTGTGAATCGCTGTGAAGAGGCAAACACAGAAGACCCAATCCAAAAAACCATGTCGCTGCCTCCTTAGGAGCCTCAGATAGATGATAAAGCATCACCTTACACTGATGGTCCATCTGACTTCCAATATCTGCACGCACAAGACGCTGCCTGCCAACTTCAAGGGAGATATTCATGTGCACAACAGGCAAGATGAAGCCTTAAAACCACTAGTAGTTACACTTTTACTGCCAGAAGCAACATTTTAATCTAAGTATTGGCTCCTGACATAGGCTGTGTTCTGAGGAGCTCCAACATCTTTGCTCCATCTGAATAATTGCGAATGCCTGTCTTTAATCTATTTTCAAGAATTGTTGGGTTTTTGTTTTGTGTTTTGTTTTGGTTTTTTTTTTTTTTAAGTACAAAAGAAAATGTTTCTGTGTATACATTCATGGCAACAGAGCTACACAGAGACATAAACTAATGGAAGGTCCATATGTTGAGAGAATATCATATGTAATGAGAACTGCTGCATTTTTGTAAAATGTAATGGGACAGATACGCAGCAGCTGTGGGTTACTCAAGAAGCAGCTAATTTAGCAAGCTGAATTCAAGGATATTTCCCAGATCTCCCAAACAATGAATAGCAGTGTTGTTTAAGATTACCATTATGCCTTACATCCTCCTTTGACTGGAAGCAGGGGGAGGAAGCCTCTATCTGTGCTTCTGGGGCAGAAGTACATGATTAGTGCCTAGCTATCATAGGAAGCCCCAGGAGAGCAAGGGGGTCTGGACTTGAAGGAAGGAAGGAAGGAAATTGTGTAGGATAAACAAAAAAGAGCCTCAGGAAAGCAGTCGAGATGGGCAAAACTTGGTGAAAAACAGAAATGAGAAAGAAAAAAAGGAAATGCTGAAGGGATCCATTCGAGTTCTAGCTAATATTAAACTTCAAAACAAAGTCGTCCTCTCCTGAAACAGCATTAGAAATTTAGCAAGTTCGTATTTCCATACATTTAGGTTTGCTCAAAGGCAAGGTATTACTCATTTCAAATATCCAAATAGCAAACCTTTTAAGGCTTGATTACCCTTAGACTTTATTCTTCCAGGGATTTTACTCCCCCTGCCCCCTGAAAAAAGAAGAAACATACAGACAACCTGGATGTAGCAGATGTAGTCACGGCTCCTCTTTACCATTCACCCCTAGATTCACTGAGAAGATGGGGCCAGTGGGATCCGTTGTCCCAAGGTGGCCAGTTTGCCAGCAGCCCGGATACCCCCCAGCCACCCCTGAGAGCCACAAACTCATTGCAGCTGTGGCTGCCCTGGCTCACAGCACAGCCCACTAGCCCCAGCTGCCCTAAATTCCCACTGCAGCTCGAGCCAAGTGCTTGGAAAGGTAGATACACCAGGGCACCTACACCAGGATCTGCTAATACAGATGTTAAAACAGATTATACCTCCTTGCTTCCAAAAAAAAACCAAGAGGAAAACATAAAAATGGAGCCAGTTCAAACTCTGGCTCCCTACAAAATCTCCAAACTCTTTATTGTGTTGCGGGGAAGGTCTCTGCGGTGACAGTGCCAGCGCTGCCAAGATCAAACTGCTGCAATTTGCAGCTGGGAGGCGGAAGGGGAGGATAAGGACCAGCTAATCTGGGAGCTAAATTTGTTGCACGTTTCACCCATGTAAACAAAAATGGCCAGGCCCTGCAGAGGGTCTGGGGCCTTGTTACATCAGCTCAAGGAAGATTTGTCAAGCATAGCACAAAAAAATCCTCCCCCTGCAAAAGAAAACCTCTCCCTCAGCAAAGTAAGAGATTACCTGAGCAAATAGAGTTTGCAAAGGATTTTCAGATATAGTAACTTGGTAGGAGTAACCAAAAAGGAGATTGTTGCGTGAAGACAGATTGCATTTATCTGGTTCCTGGATCATGATGTTAGAATTTCCTCTTGCTGTGCCATTGAGATAACCAAAGGCTCTATCTCCCTGTAAAAGAAAAACACTTTTAATTTCCATACAAATGGAATGAGCTTGCACAAGAGAAGTACCAGGAAAATCCACTTCTCCTGGCCAAACTCTTCTCTCTGCTCCACTGGTGGAAATCAGGAGTGAATGCCTGAAGCCTGGAGACTTGCTGTGCGCTCCTGGGGGCAGAGCAGAAACTCCTGCTTTGCTGACAGAGCCATTCCCACAAGCCCAGCTTTAGAAATTCATTATAGCAACAGGCTAAAGCCAAACCTTTTGCTTAGTTACCCAGAGAAGGGATCCCTCCTTCTGTTGAAATCAATGTTAAAACCACTGAGTGGCTTGTGTAATGTATTATCGGGCCTCCAAAGTGGTTTATGGCAGAGCACATCTGGAGTCAGCAAAAGGCTATCTCGGGCCAAGGACTTTGCTCTTTGCCATATATGATCTACACGTGCAAATCTGGGGTGTAATTCTGCTCCTTGAGTCACGGCTGAAGCGAGATAATGGAGCTAAAAGAAATAATAATGGAACTACCTGAAATAATTACACTTTAAAATAGACATTTTTTTCTTCTTAAAGCTTCTTGAGCTTAGCCTTTATGTTTAATGATAAATAAATACCACTCTGCTCTCATATCACAACAAGATTCCCGGAGCAGTTCATCCCTTTGCACCAGGACAAAAGCACAGCCCCTCAGCAAGAGGAGCCTGAATTTATTCAGGAGTCCATAGAAAACAGCTGTTGGTTTTAACCCAGCCTCTCCTTTATCTCCTTTATTGTTTATTCATGTCTCAGCTAATACTAGCCACTGTGAGCAGGTCAGGACTCTGCACTCCAAAAAGCTCCTCAGAAGCTAATGGAACTCAGCCCAGTACCAGTAGGATGGAGGAGCAGGGTTTTACATTATTCAATTCCCAGGTGGTGACAGAGGTAAATTCCTGACTTTGTTAGCTAATAGTGCAGCCAAGAGCCAGGCCTTTGCCCCAGATTTTTGCAGAGGGGGGCAAACGTTCAGTGAGTTGCATGAAGGAAACCAAACGCAACAAGCCAAAAATGGAGCATGCCTTGGGATGTTTCTCCCTTTTTTCTCCGAGGTTTGTTGACAATTCCTTTGTACTGCAAAAGATGTTTACTCCCCCTTTCCTCTGCAACAATACAGTGAGCAGGATTATGCCCAAACCCCTGCAAATCTTTATCTGTAAAGACTGTGGTGTGGCGTCACGGCATGCAAAAGTGGTCCAGAGCCCAAATAGGCTGGGGATATTTCTACAGAGGAGCAGGGAAAAGGCACAGAGCGGTGACCCCAACAGTCGTTTGCTGGAGATTTGCTACCGGGCAGTGGGAAAGACAGCAGTAATGAGCCCAGTGTGAAGAACAGGAAAATGGAAGGCAGGGCTCCCATGTCCTCCTTCTAACTGCCTTCATTTGTCTCTGTTTCCCAGCCAAAACGTGGGTGTAATTGTTCAGGCGTAGCATGAAGCTTTAAAGACTCACAGTGGATACGGCATAGCGGGAGGACAGCATGATGTCAGCAAGAATTGAGTTGTTTTCCTCAGCAGTGGAAGAATTAGCGAGCTAGAAATCCTGGGATGTCAGGACTTTAGTCCAAATTGGAAAGAGCATCTGAGCTCAGCAGATTGGCAGGGGACAGCGGGACAACCCTATGTCTCCCTTTGCAGAAAGGCTCGTTGATTTTCCTGAGTTACGAACCATCGAGAGCTGTACGTATCACTCACACTCTTTAAAGCGCTGCAAAACCCAAAGCAGCATCCCCGTGGGGAGAGACGCAACATGAGTTTGCCACGGAGAAGGGGAGAGGAGAGGTGAATGCCTGCTCGTAGCGCAGACCTCTTTTCATCTAACAGCAGATGACAGTGTCACTTATTTTCACAGACAGCTATTTAACAGTCAACATAAGGAAGCATCATGAATAGAGAACAGCAGACAAGGCATAAATTATACAGCTAACTAAAGAATATGGTTCCGACTCTACTTTAAAAGGCAGGCCAGATGTCTTCAGATACAGTCGACTGTTAGTCGGCGTGGCGAAACCCTTTCAAGACCAGCTAACTCAAGTCACAATGTGCGCCTGATTCGCTTGGCTGAACGGGGATCTTCCTGGGCTGTGAGCAGGATCTATGCGCAGCTGAAAATACGGTGGGAATGAGTCAGTTCCTTGGAGCTTGTGTGGGAGGCAGAGACAGAACTGTGGGTGGCTTCAAAGTGTTAAACAGCCTTTTAAATTCAGGCCCAGTTTCTCAGAGGAATAAGGAAACAGAGATATTCACCCGGTCTGGATTTAGTTCCGTGCCTTGGGTCAGCCTTGAGAAAATTGCTCTCTGACAGTAACAACCGCTTCCCAGGCGTGCAGGTCTGCTTGCTCCCGCGCCAGTTCAGCTTCAGATGTCATTCTGTGGAGTTTAACAGCAACCCAGTTAGTCCCTCACCCATAACAAGGCAGCAGCAGCTGGCCCTTCTCTCCTGACATCTGCAGGCTGTCTCCAAGGCAAGGCAGAGCCTCACCAGCTCCAGGTCAGGCGTTTGTCTGTCCATCTCTGCTCCCCGCATCTCACCCTTTTGCTCCAGCTGCCTGGGATAATAACTGCCAACACAGGCATCTCGGGTACCCGCTCCCTGCGATGACGGAGAGCTGCTTCAACCTTTCCAGCTCTATGCTGGCAGGAAGTTTTCCCGCCCCACAGTCTATCATTCCACCTCTGGCGCCAAGAGCTTTGGGATGTGGTTCTACCCACAACCGGTCTGCGCTTATGGGGGAAAGGGGATGCTGTGGGTTAAATTACCTGGCGTATTGGAAATTCAGGCCCCATCCAGTTCCCTCCTGCCAACTGTTTGCCATTCAGCCCCGTTCTCCTCTAGTGCAACCGGAGTCTGGTCAGCTCTAAAGAGGATTTATTGCTTTTACTGGATCAGGCTCACCCTTCCATTTAAGTGGATTAATGTGAGTTAGCTCTAACTTAGCCCCACGCAGCGTTAGCCAAGTCAACATGAAGTTCCCAATGTTGTTGTTTTTTCCTCGTCACGATGAATTTTTAATGGTCTTTATGTGCAAAAGCAGCTTTGCAAAATCTTAGGCTCCCGCTTTCCAACTTAGATGATTTGGCATGTGAAGAATGCAATGAATATTTAAACCTGTAGTTTGGCATAGCCTGCGCAGAACGGCTCGAAACCTAGCCCTGGTCTTTCGGGGACTGGTCAGTAACCATGCAAAACTCCCAGTCTGGAGGAACAGCACGGGGAGCCTGTGAGGATACATCAATCTTCAGTGCTCAACCAAAATCACCCTAACCCCATCATTCTTTAGATTCTTTTAATTAACCTCAGGATTCATATGGAGGAGCTGTACGCGGGTGGAGCTGTGGGTTATTTGATAGATGACTTGGATCACTCTGCCGGTCGTATTTTATTCACGTGAGAGTAACTGTTGAAGGCTGTTATTTACCACTGGGACCAGGGTCCCCATCCCAGTAGACAATGCGCAACCATGTGGTAACAATCTCTGCCTGGAAGATCTTACAATCAAACCAGATTAGACAAAAGGGTCAAAAAGGAAGGGAGCCCTCTTTTGCCCTCATCGTACAGATGGGTGAACTCAGGGTTCACACACACATTTAAGCTGCACCACCAATTAAGAGTTTACTGTAACCCCTTTGTACGCAACTTAGCCCACAGCAAAATCAAGGCAAATCAACTTAGCTTTATCGGCTGTAAAAGGGCACCCGGTTCAGGAGCCATCACAAGAAAACCTCCATCATCCGCTTGAACACACAAGGATAGATGCTGGAATTCAGCCAAGACGACGCGGCTTTCATCTTTTACATGAAAGGGGGCTCCCTTTGACTTTTTGAGGCCCACTTTTTTAAGAGCTGTTATGCAAACTTTGGCTCACATGAGCTCAAACAATGCGGAGACGCGTACAACCGAAACTTCCGAAGCAAGCAACACTTCCGTTACGCTGGACCCCGTTCTGCACAGACGTGTGCAGGAACGGTCCCATTGACTTTGGCTGAACAACTCCAACAGGTATCAGTTTGCAACCACCAGCCATAAAGGACTGCAGCTGAAAGACGTTTATTTCTGGTATCAATGTCCCCCGAGCCATGGTTTCGGTTTAGATATTAGCACAGAAAGATGCACGTTTCTTCACAAATCGCTGTTGCTCTCTGTCTCAGAGTGGCTTTCTGGAAATCCCAGATCTAAGTATTGGCAGTTCTGTGCTATTTAATTTGTGAAACCACCAGCCCTCCTGTAGCCAGGGGCTGTCTTCACATGTGATCATATTTAGGAGGCTCCACAAGCTGGTATGTCATTATCTCAGTGTGTTAATTGATTAAGTCTGGCCTACATACAGTCAGCTGGACTATTCCCTTTGGGTCGTTATTATTAGCAAGACTCAGACATCTGAAGCCTTTTGGAGCCCAGGAATCTCTGTCATCGTGCAAGTAGAAGCCCAAGGAAATCTCTTGGAGTCATTGACTTTCCAGCTACAATAATTTAATTTCATAGATGGAAAGATACTCAGATTGATGCACAAGCAAGTGAAGAAAAAAAGGCGAAAGCAGACTTCAATCTGGCAACAACAACAAAAAAAAGCAAATCATCCACCTACAGCCCTTCAGAGATACAGCCAACACTCCCAGCTGAATTAACAAATTGTGAAGCAGACCCTTTAGCAGCTAGAGCCAGACTGAAAAAACCCAGGGCATTACTTGACACATTTCTTTGCCCTGATTGGGAAAACATGTCACTTCCGTCCTAGATATCACTGGTATATGTTAAAACAAGTATTCCGCAAGCGATGAAAACAACAGCGCTTGGTTTCCAAAGGATGTCCCTCAGCATGAGCGGCTGTTTAAGAGAGAGGTATGGTGTGAAAGCGAAGTTGCTCTTGCGGGGCGGATGTTTAGTGTCCAGGAGGGCATGACTGCCAGCTGAGAGTTTATCCACAGGTAGGGCAGTCATAACAAGGCTTTTCCCACATTATTTTCCTGGTGTCTAATCAAGGATGAGCTCACACTTTGCTTTGCCTCAGCAAGAGTACTAACAGCTCTCCATTTTATCCGGCTGCCTATTTTTATGAAGCCCATAGGCAATTAGTTTCCTCAAGACCTCGGTTTGGTTTTCACTGGCCGTGTGGTTCCAGAACCACTACAGGAATAGGATAGGCAGAAGATTAATGGTGCAAATGCAAATCTGTTAGAAACCAAGCCAAAGCTGAATTTGTGTGTGTCTTTTTCCTCCAAGCTGTGATTAAATTCAATGAGGCGCAGAGCCTTAGGACCCACATCTTAAAAAAAAAACCCCATACCTACAATTTTCAGCAATCTGTGGCCTGATTTCCAGAGATGCTGATCATCTGTAGTTCACGTTGAAGCAATCAACAATTGCTAAGCAATCAAATTAGAAGTCTCAAATTAGGATCCGAACACCAACCAAGGAGATTCTGCATCAAAACCACTAAGTTTCTACTATTCGGCTTAATCGCTCACCTGGCCAGGCCGCGTTTTAAGCAAAGCAGGTCTTTCGTGTGTGTTGCTTGTGACTAAGACCAAATAGATGACCCTTAAATAGATTGTGATGGCTGCAGAATTTTTCTGTATTTCTTTACAGGGGATGGGAAAATGCATAGAAGAGCTTTGCATAATGAAATAAACACAAAGAGGCATTTTGGTATTGTTCTATGTATTAGCCAGGCTGTTACAAAAATAGCTGCCGATAATAAGTCTCCTAACCCTGTATTTTGCGGGTGATTGTATTTTACTGAAGCCAGCGGGCATTCAGTAGCCCTCAGTGGGGCCAATATTTTGTACCTACCCATCTAGGAAATCTTACGAGTTTCAGGAAGAAATTAAGACGTTCAGCATCTCTCAGAGCAAAGCCCCTTGTACTCAGGGGCCTAAATACGGACTTTACCCCTTCATCTCAGACACCCAGTTCATCCTAGTTTATATTCACAGCTACAGCACAGCCGAAAGTATCTGAGTCCCAGAAAACAAATATTATAAATCCAGCTCATGTCAGCAACCTGACAAATAAATAAAACAATAAATTTGCTGTCTTTTCACTACCTGCCTCATATCTTCAATCTGTTTGGTGTCTTTTGACACATAGGAGGCTTCAGAGAAACCGTTCAACAATAAGAACACAATATCAGCTCAACAATAAGAAAACTAAGGTTAAAGGATCCCTAAAAGGGAATTAAAAACCCTTGCCAGGAGAAGGATTTGGAGGAGGAGATGCTGGGATTTGCAAAATAGCAAACTGCTGCTATAGGGCCACAGTTCCTGAACACCATCACGTTTGCAGGGCTGTCTGTATAAAACCTGGCTGGGAAAGAAACCTCAAACTATCACTTCAGCGCTAGAAAAATCTCCAGAGAAAAAGACAGAAGGGTTATTATGGTATTTCAGAGAAATCAAATACATTTCCAATAAAAATTTTTTAGGCTTAATGAATAAACTCACATTGCTGTTACATTCAATTGGATTTTTTTTTAAGAAGCATATAAACTTCCCTGTTTGAGGGGATAAATCAATGACAAATTGTCTGATGTTGGGAAGAAATTTCCTCTGCTAGCAGATGATTCCAATACAGAGTTTCTTGTATTCTCTGCCTTTGAAGTATCTGGTACAGGCTGTGGTTAGAGACAGGATATCAGCCTGGTGAACCCCAAAGACATTTTCTTGTAGCTCAAAGTTCAGATGGTCACAAACAGCAGTTGTTCTGGTTAGAAAAAAGTATCACGCATTTGCTGTAAGTTCAAAAGCTCTCTGCTCAGCACCTGGATTTTCTGCTCTTCGTGCCACATCTTTACAACCACTTCCTTCAGGAACTGGCCATAAAATGTGCTCTGATGATGACGGCTCTTAAAAAGTTATGTATGTGAGTGGGTTTGAAAACACAGTCCTTTCAGGGGTGCTGCTTTGTTACAGGACCTTTTTCTCATGTACGTTAGTACATAGGCGCCTTTTCAGCCTTTTAAGCTTTGATTGGAAATTCAGCCTAATACTGGAAAGAATCGCTGCCAGCTCAAAACCCTGCAAGCTGTCAACATTGAGTGAAAGGTGGCTGAGGAATGTCCTTGCCAATTTGTCACTTTTTAAGTCAAAAACTGCTTACTCCTCCTAGATAAATTTTTTTCTTTTCCAAGCTGGTTTGTGAAGGTCCAGGTGAATGAGATGACCTGGCAACTGGGCTCAGGGAAAAAGGTGACAAGTTAAGGTGCTAAGGTTAAAACCAGTGATACTGGGGTCCCACAAAGCCCTTCCTCGACTGTCAGCAGGACGCTCTCACTCCTCACTCATCTACTCGTAACTGTGGGAGCAGAAAGTGGCTCCCATGTCAAACACAGCCCTTTAAAGACAGAATCAGGGAGCTGGTGCACTGTATAGGATAAGAAATCCCTTTTTATGGACTTAGGCTGTCATTGTACCTAATGTCCCTTAGGAGAATGGGGGAGGAGGAAAAAGAAAGTTCACCTTCAGGGAGTTGCTAGCGGAGGGGTACTCTTGGTGCCAAACCTTGAGATACTGGCACCCAAATCCTGCAGATCCCAGGAGACAAGTCCTGGCTTCACTTAAGTCTCTGGGATTTTGGCCGCTGACTTAAGTGGAGTCAGGATTTTACCCCAGGGAACTGGGGAACGCAATCTCCTGCTATCAAATGGTCTGGTCTCCAGTCTTCTCCTACCTGAGGCTGGAAGGGCTCTGTTCAAAGCGTAGGGAAGCCCAAAAAAGCAGCAAATAGCCTTGCATCTGCGATGGGTGCTAGAGCTTTGAAATTAAGTATATGTGGCATTTCTTGCTGTGTCTCTGACACGTTACAGCCCTTCAAATCTCTCTGCAAAGACAGAGGTAAGCATGAGGACTTTGCTCACCCAGCAGCCTGCTCCAGGCCTGTGGCACTTCTGGCCACGCGTGGAAGTACAACTATGTCTCAGCCCTGCGGCAGATGGCAGAAACCATATCTAAACTGTGGTACTGGTGTCATTGCAAAGGCTGCCTTGCTCTGGCCAAATGGTTTGCACCAAACCCCTCCATTTCAGGCAGAGGAATGAATGCACAGGCTTTCCTACTCACCAAAGTGCCCATGGTTTCCCCACAGCCCAGCCCCAGAAAAACAGAGCCGCTGACCATTCAGCCCATGACCCTCAAGTCACAGCAAAGCAGATAACTCCTCTGAGCAAAATATATCTCTCTCTGCTTCATCCCATTGCTATTTTGCTTTCTTCTTTGGAAGCTTTCCCATTTCTGGGACTGGCTCAACCGCTTAATGGGGTTCTGGGGTTTTCCCCACGAGGAGGATGTTCACTGAGGTCTATTCACTAAGCGAACAGAAATCCTGCAGCGATACCCAATACTTGGGGCCACTGCACAGAAAACCCCATTCATTGTTGCCAAGCCACCAGGGTCAGCCACACAGCTGGAGTTCTACCTGTTTATTTATTTATTTAAAGGGTAACTATCACTTGGGTTTTTAGCTCATGTTGATAATTTCAGATTTCTCCTCCAAAAGGATACGCGTGCGCGCACACAGGCAGACATATATATGTGTATATACATTTCCTGCTTGGCAGGCTGAGCCGCAGTGTTGGTCTGATCGCTCCTCTCAGAGGCACAGACCATTTCCCCCTTCCAGCAGGAAAACGCGGAAACTGCTGGGTGTACTTTAGCTTGAACATCAGGCCCTGTACCAACACATTACTGTGACGCTGGGAGCTTCATTTTAGCTACACCTCAAACAAAAAAAAAGAAAAGAGGACTGTATTTCTACTTATATTTCATATCTGGGATGAACCATATATCCTACATCTGCATTCCGTCCTAGCTTCTACTCTATCTTTTTTAGCTGCTCAGAGTTTTTTGAAATAAATTTCTCTGGGTTAGAATTTTGCAATGTTCAGGCTCATGAACAAAACCAGCAGTGCGCTGCTTCTTTTGGCTGCACACATCAAAATGCTCTCTGTTTTAAGTTGTGGCCAGCACTTTTGCAAAGTGTGGTTGAAAGTTATATTTTCTAACCTGGCTTCTATCATTGTTCTCAGGAAGTTGTAAAGAGTAAGCACTTTTAAAGTGAAATCACTTGAGTTCAGTAGTTCTGGAATTGGGCTTTTTAGGTTGGAAATGGCCCTCCAGGGCACAAGGACGTTAATGCTTCAAATTTTAGAAGTGTCTGAGCTTTTAGTTTCTTAATCTCAGATTAGAAGATAGGGTACATATGGGAACATACCAGACTTGATACTTCAACATCGAGGATTTCACTGTTTGCACTAAGTTCCCTGTCCCTGTCCTTTTTTTCATAAGACTGAAATCTCACATCAAGAGCTTAAACAGTTAATGAGCTAACGTCGGCACAACACTGAAACAGAGATTAGGAGTGTGAAAATCCAAAAAATGCTTGCTCAAAGTGGTAAGCCTGATACTAGTCCTGTCAGTTCCCTTAAAACAGATATTGGTCAATTCTGCAGCTCTTCATGACATAACCTTAGAAAATGCAGAAAAAGAAATGTCAGTTCATATTACGCTCTCTATATAATTAAGAATAATTAAGAATTCTAGATAAGAATTAAGTTTAAGGCTGCGTATGACTTCAAAATGTCTTGGCCATCCCAAAGTATGCATCAATTCTAGCTCCCCCATGCAATGATACGTATTCTTAACACCAGCGACTCCTTAGGTCATTACGTGAATTATATTAAGTCTGGAAATGACTTTGTGCTTTCCGTCACACCTCAGAGTACACATCAGTGCGGAGAGCTGTGATTGCATGTGCGGAGAGCTGGGGTGCATTACAGTCCTCGGAAACCTTTCTCTTTACAACCAGCCAGAGCGCTGCTGTGAGATCCTGTCTCACACGACGTTAGGCAGCAGGCTTGAAATCTAGCAGAAGCCAAACTGAAGTCTGTCAACTCTTCCTAAATGAATTTACAAGTGGGGAACGGGGGAATGAGATGAATGGCATGGGATGGTTGCGCATGAGTGCAGGGAAGCAACTAAAAATATTTGTAGAGATCTAAGTACGCCACCCCAAAAATACACACATACTTTCCACCATTTAAATATCTTGTCTCTGGGTGGAAGCCAAACATTCTTCTATTTATTTCCACGTATGCCACCAAGATACTAAGGAATTTAATTGCCTAATTCAAAATGTTAAGAAAATACCAGGAGGCTGAACATCCTGGAAAAGGACGAGGTGTTAGGAGGATGTTAACTCATCTAGCATGGTGCGCTGAAGAAAGGAAAGCGTTTCTGGTCGCTAGCACTGCAGGCTCACTCTCAAATGATTTGTGAAAAAGGCTGCATTTGCTCTGTATGAGAAGCCAAGTTCTGCCTGTGATAAGCATTGGGAACACATGCAATGATACCTCTTGTTTTCAGGCTCCTGACAGCTACTTCCAATTTGCATTTCTAAGTGGAATTAGGAGAGTAAGGAGATTTACAAATTCCTTGTTGATCGGGCCGACTGGTTTGGTTTGTGCTCCACACAGCCAGGCTCCTGCAGGAGCCCAAACCTCTCAGTTAATCTTCAGAGTGACAGGAGAGACAACCTTTGGATGAAGATATTGGTGGACTTGTGCTCAGGATTCTTGTGCCACAAATTCCCCATGTGAAATTATGCAAATCATTCAAACTCTCTTGGACTTATTCCTTTTCAAAACAGGTATAATTCAGTTTTGCCTATTTAAATTACAGATTTCTGAGCAGAGTGAGAAAAACTTTCTATCGCTGAGCAATTAAAGGAGACCGGGTGAACCCTCCTCAAGCAAAAATTCTGCCCCTGAAGGTAGTGCCGGGCAGCTGCAGTCACTCCGGAGAAATGCTTGACCCTGTTATCACGGTGCCTTGCAGGAAAACAGAGCTGTTGTAGCTGGAGCGACTCACACTGGTTATCCCTCGCAGTCAGCCTCCATTCCCCCTGCAATTCCTGACCTGATACTGCTATTGTGAGTACAGGCTTGTTGGAAGTATTTGCAGGTTTCCTGAGTGAGTACAGCCAAGCAAATTCTCTCCTTGCCCTCTGTCTCTTCAGTTTCACAGGCTACAAGGAGAAAAGTTCACAGAGGTGGGACTGCTGTGATAACATTTGTCTGAACTCGAGGATGCCTCCCCAGGAGAAAGGCCTGGGGGTGAACTGGATCGGCACTGCTCCTGCTGCCAAAGCGGGGAAAGGAGAGGCTGGAAGAGCCATTCCAACCCAGCCACGTTTGGTGTCAAGTCTCTTTGCTATAAAATGCCAAGCCGCATTTGTCAGCGCCTAAAGCTCAGCCTGGGTGAAAGACATCATTCTAAGATGCAATTTGTATAGCATTTACTAGTGAAATAGATTTATTTTTTTTTTAAGCCGTAAAATATCCAACCTTGTTTCATATGGTTGCAGCTTATCTGTGTCCTCTGTCCTCTCCAAACTCAATCTCCTATTGCACCTTGTCAAGAGGACAGTACCGGTCCCAGATTATCAGGAGTAAGCTCAGGACCTCTGCATTGATGAGGATGTGGAAGGTTGGCTGCCTTTCATGGTGCCTCGTTATCTTGGTGGTATTTGCACTTTCCACAGGTCCAGGGTCAAAATGTACCACTTAGTGGTTCAGTTCAGAAATCTCCAGGCATAAGTGACCCCTTTGATTCACAGACAAAAGCAAGAGGACATGGCAGGCTGCAAGAAGGTAACATGGCTTAGCCAGGCCTTCTGCAGGACAAGCTTAATTTGAATGGCCAGGGAACAGCGCTGAAGTCTTCCTGCCATAATTAGTCAAGAAGAGTACGCTGAACTGGAAACAACAGGCCGTCGGAGTCCCTTGGCCCTCGGCTTAGCTGTGGATGGAGCTAACACCAACGCAGACCGAGGGATATTGTGTTCAAGAGTCCTCCTGAACACAACACCTGACCCACAGCGCATGTGCTTATCACAAAGCCTGCAAGCCTGCAATCTTTTTTTTTTTTTTTAAATTTGTAACAAACAGACACCTGTATTATAAATGTAAACAGAAATCTATGTTTATATAAGCATGTAGTATTCCTAGAAATACACAAATACAAATATAAACGAGTAAAAAGCAAATGCGGACTCAGGATCTCAGCAAAGCTGTGGAAAAATTAAAGCGCCGAAGTTATTTATGCAACTAGCAAGTCACCCCGTGTGCTGGGGGGGTGCGGATGACGAAAAGCACTGCCATTGCAGGGAGCAAACCCTTTCTCCGAGAATGACACGTATAGTTTGGCACCTGTGCTCTTTGCCTCCCGTCTCACATGCCCCTCAAGGCAGCTTCGTTATTCAGCGGCAAAACAAGCAGCAGCAGCACACAGAAAAGTCGTGGCTGCCCCATCCCTAGAGATGTTCAAGGCCAGGTTGGACGGGGCTTTGAGCAACCTGAAACAACCGTAAAAATTCAAATATACTCACTGGTGTTGCTCCGGTTTCCTCCGTCGATCAGTGTCCGTTTCAACTGGGTTATTCCTCTTCCATTTTCCACGTTAAACCTCTCTGAGCAGGGACTCCCCAGGCGTCTCCCCTCAGCAGCAGCCGGCCAGCCCTGCACCCTCAAAAAGCAAAGGGGCCCTCGCTCAGCAGCCACGTCTGCAGGCCTTTCTCTCTGCATTCCCCTTTTTCTTTGGGGCCACTCTGCTTCGATGAAATGAAATAAAATAAAAAACGTCCCCCGCGGCTATTTAGCCCAGCCCAAAGCAGCATATGGGAGAAAAGAAGGAAGAGCAGGAAGGGAATCTCGGCCCCTGTCATGGCCGCCGGGGCCTCCTGGGGCCACCAGGCCCAGCCACCCTCCCCTCAACATGCAAAACACCCGAAAATCACCTAAAAAAACCCACCACCCCCTGCTCCCTGTGGCGTTTAGGGCGAGTATGGACCACGCCTGAGGCGTTCACCACCGAAAAAGGTGAAATAAGTAAATTTTTTTCCTCAGAAAGCCCCGAGGTCTTGGGAGGGGGGCAGCTCAGGCAATGGCCCCTGTGTTTCATCTTCCCCTCATTTTCCAGCCAGCCAAATAACAATAAACGGTGTCATTTTTGATATGATGTATTTATATTTACATGGTACATTTTAAAGCAATAGCTACACTGATCATACATATTAGAAACAATAAAAAAAGAAGTTAAGAACTAAAATGTACATCATACACTTGTATATATATTTTTTTTTTTTTACACAGAGGTAAAAAGGCTTATAAAAATCAATACAACAGGGTTTTAACTTTTAGTATATAGATACAATAATGATGAGGCTTCAGGCACTTTAATTTGTTAACGTGAGCGATAGCTTGGAAAAAAAACCCAAAAACTTTCCACAACAGAAAAAAAAATTTTGGTTAATGTTTTGTTACCACAGATACAAAAATAAAATCTGAATAATTTCTCTCAAATGATTGATGTCAGTATTGCAAAGCTGACTGGGAGAACGCTACACACTGTTCAGCAGCAGTGTGGAAATTAAGGAGAAATATTTACAAAAAAACACCCATTTCTATCATTGTGCCCTTACACCACTGCCTTCACAAACCAAATAACACACGCAGCAAAATCTACAAGTATTACAAAAACCCAAGAGAAGAGGGAGGAAGTAGGAGGGGAAGAAAAAAATTAAAAAAGAAAAAAAAAAGAAAAAAATAAGAGGGATTTTTTTTTTTTTTAACTTTTATTTCCAGACATACAGAAAGGCTTGGAGTATGTCTACTTTACTTAAATAAATAGGGGCACTTCAAGACCGGACAAAAAGCTGTAAGATCTTTTTGTAGTGTTGTGCTTTAAAGAGAGAAGATCTTACAGATGTTTGTTTACGTGAAACAACTTTGAGAACAGAAATAAAAGGAAAAGGTTGTTCCATTAATTTTATATTTTTTTTTGAGGCTGGCTTGATGTTTACTAGACACCATTGAGAGATTTGTCAACTGCTATTAGGCACAAAATATTTATATTTCATTCAGCAAACCCAGACACATCACCCAGAGTGTAACACTCCATCCCTTTTCCACTATCATTCTTTTTGTGGTTTTTTTTTTTTTTTCCCCAACCGAAAAAATCCCCAGCAACTGCTACGAATTAAGCCTACCAAACTCTATAGTGTATAAGCACATTGCATACTTAATTCATGGTTGACTAAAAAGCTGTGATTAACTCTCAGAGGAACCGTTGGGACATTCCACCAAGAAAGAATGGCAAGCATTCCTTTTACATTTATTTGGCAAATTAATTAAAAAAAATAAAAAATTCCTCTCTTTTTAAGACTGATGTCAATGTGCAATAGAGGGAGGGAAAGGACATGCGCCCACTGGCAATTTACTGCAGAAAGAAATTATGGCAGGAACAGCAGTGCCAGCTTTGACAAGCCAATCCCTAGCTGCCTCAAAGTATTCAGATTGTACTATGCTAGTTAGAGCTCACTGCGCTAAATCATTTTTTTTTTTTTTAATAAAAATTATTTGGCTATTCCTTGTAATATATTAGAAAAATACTCTTTTTCCAAGCTAATTACAAGCCTTGTACACAAGACAACATGACATTTAAAACAAAAATAAAAAAAAAAAATTAAAGTAATTTATCCTGCTGTTTGCACCTTTTGCATCCACTTGATAAATCTGGGTGGTGAACTGGGGAGGGGAAAGCCAGGGAGATGCTTCAGTCTGGTTCCTGCAAAGACTCACATGCTTAAAATCCGACATACAGAGTCAAGGAAACGCCAGCTGCACGCACAAAACGTTGAGACGTGTGTAAGCATCTGGAGGACTGGGACCGCAGGTCAGGAAATGGAAGTGGTGGTCAACATCCTGGCTTTTGATTTTAAATACCTGTTTAGATTGCTAAATGTAGTTTCTACCGTGGACGCGTATGTTCTCATGCTCATGTATTATACAGAAAACAAACAAACAAACACGATTTTCCATATAATCCACCACTTAATGCAGCATTTCCCCAGAATTGCCATAATAGTGCTTTTGACATTGCATTGTTAGTAATTCTTTGCATAACAACAATTTTCCTCATCTGGAACCTTAGTGTTTTATTCACAGATCATTACATGGCTGGCTAATAAAGAAGTTCCCTTTCTTTTAGGCAGAACTCTGAAAACACAGTTTTATTTTACCAATGCTATTTAGGGGAAAAAAGAAAACCCTAAAATTTAAGTTTCCCTTTCAAGTAGTGGTCTGAAATGATTACAGGTAAGGAGAACTACCAGATTCCCAATGGTTATGTGACTATGGTAACTGAGCCTTGCTTTCTGTTCACAGAGCTTAACGAACAGAGAAATAATTTAAGATGTTTGCTGAAGGAAATGACGATGGACTCTAGAAGAGAAACTGCAGCTTAGATGGCTATTTTGGCTTTAGAAAACAGAACAAAAAACCCAAAGAAAACCAGTGACAGAAATACTGTGTTGTGGTACAAGTTTGTTACTAGCACACCTTCTATACACACACACAATAACTTGACGGCAAGTTAAAATGTCTTCAAGTGAGATTTCATTCACTACACCACCCCATTTCTAGAAATGCCAAAACTTGCTAACGCGCTGATGGGACTGCGGAAGCAAGACGGACACAACCTGGAGATGTTCTACAATCCACCACCATTTAAAGCAGTTCTTGTCTCAAACTCATTTTAACTGGAAAAAAAAAAAAAAAGGAACATGTACAAGACAGTCTGTTTTGATTACAGATTAATAATACAAAAGTCTATGCTGTAGGTTAGTTAGTTAGAACACTTGATGAGCAAATCAATGCAGTGTGAGCCCCAGGCGACCGAATGTAAAGTGATCCGAACTGGTGGTTTCTGGATGCTGCTGGGCACAGTGGCTGCATCAAAATGAGTGATCTCAATGCTCCAAAACCAAGGTGTTCCTCGAACTACAGGAAAAAGGTAACACTTTGAATGCATCTGTAGTCATCCAGCAGCTTTGTGTTTTCCACCACAGCACCTGCACATGACCCCACAGTGGTAACAAGCCCGAAGCGGCAAGTAACAGCACATACATGGAGCAATGAAAGACAAGGCGATAAGGGCCATCCACCGGAGGCAAAACATTTCATCACTGGTGTCACACGAGCAAGGATCTGTATAGTCTCCTTCTGGATCGGACATACAGTGATAGAGCATAGTGTCTGCGCACCACATACAGCTCACTCGATGGATGCAAGTCTTGACGCGGTCTGGAGCATCCTGGCATTGACCCCGTTTGTTCTCCTCGTGGTTGAACATGTCCCTGCAGTACACGCACCGCGACCTCTCACCATCTTCCTTCCGCCTGGGCTTAAATTTGACAGGTTGAGTCTTTATCACAGCACCCTTGATATCTTCACCCAGGTCAAAGTCCGAGTTGTCTACGTAAGGATAAGTGTATTCGTGTTTTGAGGCCTCGCTTTTGGCAAAACGTACGTAGGAGTCCATGTCATCAGGATCAAAGTTCTTTCCTCGTGCTGGGGCATGGCGATAGTCCTCGTATCCAGTCATCCAAATCTTTTCCCGAGGATTGATGCGCACTATCTCCTCATCATCGTCTGGAAAGTTGACGTGCCGGTAGGATCGCGGTACTGACTGCAGAAGTAGGGATGGAGATGAAGAGGGAGAAAAGATAAATAAGCTCACTTTGCCATCAGCAATCACTGTCTCCTTGCTTTGTTAAATATTGGCTTTTCACTGTTTTGTCTTTCCTTCTTTGTCAGCCCTTCACCGTGACCCATCACAGAGTTTCAGCCTTTGACTGATGAACAAGTACAATTGTCACAGACCTACAACGGTCTGTGTGCACGTGGTACAACGTAACATATTAAATCACAGTGTAACGCCCGCCCCCACCTTTTTTTTTTTTTTTTTTTAATAACTGGAAGCCATGTAAAGCTAATTGAAAAGGAAAGGGGGAGGAAGGTAGGGAGGTCTTTCAGGGATGTGGGGGGAAAACCAAACACCAGTCTTAGCTATGGCAGACAGAGCCCTTTAGGTGGCAACACTGGGAAGAAACCTTACTTGTTCTAGATGGTAGTGGTCAGAGCTATAATGGTCGTGAAGGTGTCCACGAGTGCAAATTCTTCGATGTTCGCAGGATGCAGGAGAAGCCAGAGTTCGCACAGGCTGTTCCCTTTTTTGAGAGGAGTTAGAGGAGCTATCTGTAGCATTCTGTTTTAAATGGAAAGGGGGGGGGAAATATCGTCATACATTCAGCTGTTACCGCACGCAGTATTAAAAGACATGTTTTGCCACTCACTGACTGTGCGCACACCTGCAATACTGGCAACACCTGACAGCAGGCAGCTTCATAAAGTTTCATATAAAATACTTGAAAGAGGCAGATCTGTTGCCAGGCCGTAAAAGCTGTTGCCACACACATGGAAAAATAATATGCCATAGCCTACCCGTGACATATTCACCAACACTGCTTGTATTTGCTTGGCATGCTATTTGTTATACTGGGCATTGCGGGATGATGAGCGTTCAAGGCTAGAAGCTCCCTCTGAAGAGCAAATTTAAACTATGTCAAATGATGCAATCGTGTTAAGTCCTGCGGGCAGACTCAGACAGAGCATCTGTGTGCCCAGGCTGTGCCCCACTAGTTGCCCAGGCTATAAAAACACTGGTAATTTTGTTGACCTGCAGGCTTCCCATTAAGCCAAAAACTCCTTTACATGTTCTTCTCCATGCACTTGCCAAATTCCAGTTCATCACAGGCTACTTGAGTAATCAGCTTTCCTTTAAAAACTTCAGGGTTTTTTCTTCCTGTTTTGTCACTACTCTCTAATGTGCAACGAATGTTACTTCTGTTTTTATACGTTCCTGGCTCACTGTGAGCACCTTCTTTAGGTTAATTAGTTACATCATTACACAACAGCAATCACGGAAGAGTGAAATATCACGCAATAACATGCTGCTGCCAATACCCGCAGCTTCTTCATATACGTATATTTCTCCTCCTGGAGAAGTACACAGTGGGGTACCAGTCTCAGCCATCCTTTATCAACAGCCCTTCCTTGGTTAGAACGGCTTCCATACAATATCTAGACATTCAGGGGTTTGCCCATTAACCATCTTCATAGATTGATTGGGCTTTTTCATATTACCACGAATATCAAGAGGACAGCTGTTAAATGCACTAACAGATCAGGAGCAGGAAAAAGAGCCTCCATGCACAACGATAAGAAGAGCTGTAACATTGCACATGCCTAAAATATTGGTGCTTTGAACTAAGAAAAATCTCCATCCCCCTCCAACTAACAAGCTGTGTTGCAGCTACGACGAGTCCAAGGGAAAGGCTTCCATTTGCCACAACAATTAGCTAGAGACACAACCTCAAGAGCGGAGAAAAGTTGTATCGGTAGTGGGAGAAGACTGGTTTTACCTGAAAAACCTTCTCTCCTTGTCAAGAATGCCCTCTCTAAATATTATTTTCCAATGAATAGTACTAGACACGTCTCTTACTCCAAGAATACAAGAACGCTCATTGTGCACATTTGTTTATTCTTAAAACAACGCTCTGCAAGACTCTTGTCCAAAGGTGAGCACACCTTAAAGCATTACAACACAAAATAGATGTTAATCCTCTTCAGCCGGTACAGCACTTAAAAGCACTGAACTCCCAACTTACTATATTGAAAGCAAACACACAGATCTGTTTGCAGTGTGATGTAAAGCCAGGCTGGGTTATCCGAGAGGTACAAGCAGGATGAGTTTTGAATTGCTGACCCACCCATGCGGAACAGACTTTTAATGCATGTGTTTGTTTTGGTTGTTGTTTTTTTTTTTTTTTTTTAAAAAACAAAAGTACCTAGAAGCAGAACAACTCTTCAAGACAGTTAACACCACCTCTAAAACCTAACTGCGCTGGTATTCAGACTCTTTTTGAAAAGAAGTGGTTTCATCAGCCCTGTCTTCGTAACTTATTATACACAGGCACTTCAAATCTGGGGTTTAAACCCTTCAAAGCCAATTCTTGTGCCTGTAACTTTAGGTCCTACAATATCTAGCACATGCTGGGGATGTTTCAAAAGAAAACAAGCAGCTTCTACAAGCCTGTACTTCGCAATAACATCAAGCTCCCAATCTATGTGGAAAACCCGAGAAGAGTTAGGATTTAGTTACAACAGCCGCCTCACACGAGTACCTTTTTGGAGTGCCGTGTGTGGTGCAGACCCAGATGCGGAGTTGTAATTTAAGCTTCTCCGAACAACAACAGAAAGGCACACACCCCATAACCCTGGCAGCCTCAGCCAGTACTCTCAAAGTTAAACTTTGACTGGCATGAACCAAAAAGGAGGCAGGGCCTTAACACGGTGCCGTGCCAGCCAGCAGGACCCTTCACCTTCACCAGAAGCACGGCCGAGCCCTGCCGGGACAAGCCTTTCGTGGATACCCTTCCGAAAACATCGTGGGTGCTCACGGTCAAAATAACGAAGCCTGGGAAAATTACCCAACTGGAGGAGGTTGCACATATTGGCCTGCAACCTCCTCGCCCTTCTAGATGAAAATAAAAATCCCAAACTGGTTATAACTGCTAGATAATCTCAGCGGGGCAGCTGGGAGCTATAACCAGCCCCCCAAACCGCCTACTATTTGCTGCCTCTCAGGGAAGGCAGTATTTCTGCAACAGGCAATTGGAAAAGAGGCTGTAGTGATTTTTATCTCGCCCGATTCTTATCTACCCTTGCTTTCCTCCACACCTTATTCTCCTTCAGACCTGGCAGGGCAACCGTGCCTCTCCTCCATGTGTGTTGACATGGCTACAAGACCTGTTTGCAACATACCACAGGGGCTGCGGCTCCGGCCTCCGCTTTCACCTTATTAAAAATCGCTGCATTTCCATGTTCAATGTCCTCAGATTAGAGGGGCAGTTTGCCAACACAAACACTTGCTCTAAGCGCCCAGAAAGGGAGAAAGCAAGCTACCCGAGACTCGGTCCCTGCTCGCTCGTCCGTAAAAAAGTTCCTGCTGCCTCCTGGTTGGTGACGCTGAAGGCAACTGGTTGACACACGCAGCATCTGCAGGGTTACCTTCCTGACCATCGACTGGGATAAGCACTGCTGCTTTCCAACAAGGTCCCCCATCGAAGCTTCCGACTTCTGCAGGAGAAGAGAGAAGGCTCTCGACACATAGAAATGAATGGTTTGAAGACTGAGGGAGAAAAAGGTAGAAAATACCCTCCACCCGAAGGTCACCAATGAACTCCACAGTCTCCTCACCTGTGCTGGTGAGCACACTCATCACTGGTCTGAAGAGAGAGGTGAACAACAAGATCACACAGTTTTCTGATGAAACTTATGTTATTCAAGGGAGTAAAAATGAAAGCTGACCCTGAAAACTCACTTAATCTTGTAATTCTGAGAGACCGGATGTTAAAAAATAATTAAAAAAAAAAAATTACCCTTAAAGTGCCAAAAGTGACAGAAACACCTTGGTCTGACATGTACAGTGATGCACTCTGAGCCAGCTACAGCTGCTCAGAAAAGAGGCCTTGGGGTTAAAACTGACAGCCCTGTGACAACGTCAGCTTGGTGGCTCAGCAACAGATTTAGGAAAAAAAAAAAAAAAAAAGGAGCAGCAACAAAGATGATCATCACGGCCTTGCATTTATCTGCTGTGCTTCCCCAATCTGCCTGTGGTTCAGGCTCCCCCTCCGCCCTCTGTCAATAAGGGTATTTCCACCATGGCAAGCTCACAGAACCACGGACAGGACAATTGAGGACACGGAACGGCTTCTCAACAACAGCTAACGAAACAGCCCGGGTCTCTGTGGATGAGATGGAAAGAGACGATGGAAGGGACCATGAAGATGGGAAGAGAAGTAGTCTACCGAATCTTGAGTGCCGTGGGAATGTGAGTAGGAAGAGATTGTTCTTTGGTATCCTTCCGAAGAGAAGATCGTGAGGCATTCACTGGAACAGAGAAAGTTCAAACAGAACAGGGATATATCTAGGAAGGACGTGGTCTCCAGAGTCAGGATATATGGAAAAAATATGTCCCAAACCCTCGAGCCACCGGTCTGTCGGAGAAACACTGTCTTCCTTAAAGCCTGTTGAACCCAATCCAGATCCAGTATTTGTTTTTGAGGGGAAACTATTGAAAACATGCCCAGTAGCCACATAAGACAAATGAACCCAAAACTAAAGTTGTTGGAACAGGGAGTCCAGTAAGGAAATCTGTTTCAACACGCCCTCAAACGCTCAATTAGAGAAATTTGTGCTGCACGTATGAGAGCTTTGCGATTGCTATGGCGGTCGCGAAGTCTTGTGGTTTCACTGCTTGGATAACAAAATCATTAATCATGACCATAATAGTAATTTTATAAAACCCATGCAACACATTTCCTTTTGCAAGTGAGCTGTACGTATCTGAGCAAGCACAC
This sequence comes from Charadrius vociferus, assembly GCF_000708025.1. NCBI lineage: Eukaryota > Metazoa > Chordata > Aves > Charadriiformes > Charadriidae > Charadrius > Charadrius vociferus. The sequence continues at coordinate 505,815 of NW_009646517.1, read as the reverse complement.
GTACCGCGTGTTTCATATGGCCGATTTGAGAAACGACGTTGGGCTTCTACATGCAAATGATTGCACTGTGATCATTTTAAAAAAAGAAAAAAAGTGTCCCTATTTCCCCCTCAGACTTTCAGAAGTGACTCATTAAATTAAAAAACCCTAGTCATTAGTAAAGAAGATTATGTTAATCATTTACTGCAGTTTACTTCTCATTGAAATGGATTTGTTACACAAGAACGGCCAGCTAATCAGGTGCCTAAGTAATATTCTGAGATAAGCATCTATCATAAAAACCATTGAGAAAAAGAAAGCCTTCTCCTGCTCCTGAACTGGACTGATCGCCTTGCCTCTAATGGCTTTACAGAATAGGTTCACCTCGTGTGATGCAACATCCAAGGGGGACTACGAAAAAGAAGAAAGATTCATCTTCAAATTACAAAGCAATAAAATCCACAGCAGCTTGTCAGAAATCGGTTGCCAGAGGGGAATTATGGAGTTCTGTCACTTGTAACTTCCCGAAGTGCTCTCAGCCAGCTAAAGCATTCGCAAGTGTGCTGTAAAAAATAATTGTGGGTCAAGCAAGACAGGATGCTTTCCCCCCGCCTCTAGGATTTTAATGGTTACATGAGGCGGAGAGAACAAGGGGGAATAGAAGTATCATTATGTTGAACAAGTAGTTTTGCAAGTAATGGTCCTAAAGGAATCAAAAACCTGTGCCAGCCCAAGCCCCTCTACAAGCCAAGCTGCTTTCTATTGCCACGCTCTGCTTTGCTCATCTCCCACCGCCGTGCAAGCCTGCTCACGGCATCACCCGTATCTGAGGGGAACTGTCAAAACGCAGCATGGTAAAGCAAAAACTGGTGAGGGCTCAAGCTCTCATCTTTACCAAGGTAACAGCCTTAAACTTCTGCAACAGCCAAACCTCCTTGCAGCGGCTCCTGGGTTCACTTCGGGAAGCCTGGACATGTTGAAGAGGAGCCCACGTTCACCTGAAAAGACATCCTCACCATCCCCGGGACAAGAAACCCAGCTCCCTCACCAATTCACAGCTTGAGGATGAGCCTGGAAAAATGACAGCCAGCAAGCTGCATCCTTCCCCCGGCCACAGCCTGAAGACCTCCGGCTGAGACCGGTGCGACGAGCTCCCCGCAGGCAGCCGGAGCCCTTTGTTTGTGTGCTCTGCCCAGGTGCGATCCCCTTAGGAGCCCCGGCACGAGCCAGCTCTTCTTCGCTTGGCCCTTTTTCATTCGCTGGAATAAGGGGAAACACAGCTGCGCTATCAATTCGGAAAGGAAAAATGATAAAGGCGGCGAAACAGTACAGCAAGTGAGCGGTACTGAGCCAAGCGCCAATCTGAAGTTTTATCTGCAAAGCCTCTGCTGTTTATGAACTTCACAGAAAGGAAGTCTGAGAGCTATTTCGGACACATGGCAAAGAAACTTCCACCTTTCCAAAGAAATTAAGATAAAATATAGTCTCAGAGAACTCCCTCAGCTTAATCTTGCCAGAACAAGTCTTTCCTTTCCCCTCCAGCTTTTTTTTTTTTTTAAAGCCTAAAGAGATATAGCACTTTTGAATTTCACAGGGAGGGGAAGAACAAAAATCCTAATTTTTGTCTCAAAACACCTCTTTCTCTCTATTCAAGAAAATTAGAAAAGGAAACAGCTGACATTTTCCATCCACCTCTACATGTGCCCCCTATATTCAGGACAGCCCACTTCAAAGTGGGCTTAGATTATCTAAGTACTAAGAAAGAAAAAGGTTCAGTGTGAAAAATCAGAAACGATTTGAGACTCCTGCTTCCTGAGCATCAGCTTTGAATTTGTCATGGCAAGATAAAGCCACGGACGAAAACGCTTTTGTCAAATTTCTGTTTGTTTCCCATCACTGAAGGCAAGACAGAAATTGTATTGAAGAAAAAACACTTCCATACATTTTTGAAACGTTTTGACACTCTCCGTCCACTGAGGACCGCTGGAGCTGAATCTAGTCCTATTCCCTTGCAGAGAGCCTGAAGGAAAAGCTTCACATTAGATCATGTTCCAGTACAGTTCAAAGACAAACGAGCCGTGCACAACCATTACAATAAGCACGGATACAGATTTTTCCAAAACCAGAACAGGACTATAATTTCTCAAACGTTTGGCCTGTTTCCTAGTCACCACTTACACGAATACCAATATAAAGTGCAGAAAGCCAGCTAGTTTTACTGCTACCTTTTTTATTGTTAAATGTTGTGGTTATGGCTTTTAGTGCCAGAAAGATGCTGGTGGCTGTACTGTCTTAAGTCAGCAAAACTTAAGGAATGTTTACAAGGATTCGGTGCGCAAGACCATCTCTATTAAGCTAATGCTAAACCCCCTCCTGGCATCATCGGTCAGTTCTCCATGGACCACAGATGTGGCTTAACAGCTCACTTTGAGGAGTAAAAAGAATATATGAGAATCAGACGATATGGCAAATACTCAGATGTGGCGAGGGGGAAACCTCAGTGAGATTTTCGTGTTTCGCTACTTGCCAGCGATACACGGCATCAGGCGCACCTCTGCAAAAGTAGGCGTTTGAACAGATACAGAGAAATGCCTTCAAAAGCCAGAGGAGGAGTGAAGACAGCACCCCATTTCGCTTGGGCTCAGCCCAGGACAAGCGGGTCCACGTGACATCTCCTTCCCGTATGATACCCCTTTTCTTGCGCTGAACTGCACCGCTAGGCTACCATACTGCTGCAATGGAAGGAAAAGCCTTTGCATCAGGTGCTTAGAAGGGAAAACCAGAATGTTGTAAAGCAGGGTGGGGTGGGATGAACCCAAAACCACAAGCCCCAGTTACTGGGGCTGCTTCCCAGGCAGCACAGCGATCCCATGGTAGAGTGGTGAGAATGGGATGGCTCTGCCTACCTGCGAAGTGCTCGTGTCCTTGTCAATCTGCAGAGCCTCTCCTTACCAGGACTCTTACGTTTCCTTCCTCATTCCTGTAACTCTTCCTTGCTGCGGCCTGATTGGATTTCTCCATGCCGAGATGAGCTACATTGCTTCAGCGGGATGTTTTTACCTAAACCTGGGAAACATTTAAGCCAACCAATTGCTCAAAACCATCTAGGGACAGAGGCAAGCTCTTCCTTTTTGCATAAAGGGCTCTGTTAATCTGTTTATGCCTTGGAAATGACATCCCGGTGCGGACTACAGCATTGTCGGGATGATCAGCTGCCCAATATTTGTGTTTGTACTGCTCCGTGAAGATTAGCAAAGCCTCCCTCCTCTAACAAGTAATATTAACCACGCTACCACAGCTGTCCTCTGCAAAGGCCATGAGAGACGTCCACCGAGGTCCTGTATTGCCGTGGGGAGGCGATGGTGCCTGCTTCTCCATCCCATCACCTGCTCTGTGTGCACGCTTGGGTGGAGAACCACAGGAATCCAGCCCAAAACCATTTTCCCAGCAGCTCCCTGACCCCAGTTGATGGCACAGGAGGGTCGCCAGGAGAAGCAGGGGCAGAGACAGGGGGGTCTGGAGTGGAAAGTGGGTGCCAGCCCCTCTTTAAACTCTTCTGTCTTTGACCCGCTTGTCATCAGCATAGCTGCAATTAATTTGGAAAGCGCTAGCTCCTAATTTTAAGACACCAACAGGGAACTTAGCACATCCGATGCTGCCAAAAAGCTCTCCTTTCGGAAGACGGGTAGGGATGATAGGAAATAAAATGACGCTGCCGAAAAGCTCTCCTTTCGGAAGACGGGTAGGGATGCTAGGAAATAAAATGATGCTGCTGAAAAGCTCTCCTTTCGGAAGACGGGTAGGGATGCTAGGAAATAAAGGAGCAAAGCTCAGCCCGGGGGCGTTAAACACTGCACGTGCACAGGGGATGGCGAGAGCCTGTGCTGCTGCTGTGCGCAGCCGGGAACAGATGGCTCCACATAACTCACCGCTGAATCTCAGCTCTTCTGTACAGAAATTTCCAAGGGGTGGAGGGGAGGAAGAAGGTAACATGGGGGAGAAGAAAAAAATTAGATTAGCTAAGCTAAAAGAATCAGTGTACCTCATCAGTCTTGCATGTCTTTGCTAGGTACAAATTCAACACTTCGGCCTCTACATTCAGCGGCACGCTCCTCCTATATAATACACCAGGTTACAAGTGGAGGGGAAAAAAAACAGTTAAATGCAAACTTCCCACAGCAGACTGATACGATATTTTAAGAAGTCAGTTAGGGGTCATTTATTCACACAGTTATGAGCATCCACGTTATTTTAGCTGGAATCCATCACCAAAATAGAACCCAACAGCTGATGCAAACTTTTAAAATACCCTCTTCACATGCACTGCAAATATGTCAGGCTCCACTTAAAAATGCAATGGTACTTATTTACTTCTGCCTTTCCT
>NW_009646517.1:473371-501412 GCF_000708025.1 Charadrius vociferus | reverse complement strand
TAATCACTTCTGATTTAATTTTCGTAAAATATTTATGAGATACAGGGCGAGCAGAGCCTTGGCAAAACACATTAGGCAGGTGAGGGAAGGAAACAGGGCTATTTAGATGCACTTGTTTATAATGCACTTCTGTACTGGGCAGAGGTCCATTTTGAGCTCCCCAGACTCACGTATTCTGTTGTCCATCCTCAGTTACTACCAAATGCATGCCTGCGGGCAGGGTTTAGTACCATCCTGCAGTATTTCGTCAGTCCAAGGGTTGGGGTTTGGTATTTGTTTTTTTTTTTTTCCTGTTAAAGGGTTGTAAGGGGGAGCCTACCACTTTAAAGGAAAATCATTCTTGAAGCCTCATATAAAAGCATATTTCATTGCTTAGCTTTACAAAATTCCTCCTTTTCCTTTCCAAACTCTCCAAAAAAAGAAACCCCAAACAACAACAACAAAAAATCCACTTGAGAGGATGCAACCAAATTACAGTTAGACTAGCAAAACTCGGATGCGCACTCCAAGCATGCCTGAACTCTGTGTTTTGTTTTTCTTTTCTTTTCTACCTGTTACACGAAACAACAGATTCAAACCAGACTTCCCAGTGTTTAAACTGTATGTGGAAATTACAGGCTTCCTCCCGAAAAGCAGGGCAACATAGTAATTTACCCCATGGTTCCGAGTCAGCCTCCTTCATATCGCTGCCAAGATGGATGCTCCAGCTCAGCACCAGGAGCCGAATGCTCTCCCCCCTCTAAATTACGCCAAGAAACTGTGATTCCGGGGCCCAGCACAGCTTTGCCTGCTCACTTCAGACTCTCATCCCTCCAGCTCCACCAGCGCTGCCGGGTTATGTGCCGGGCAATTCCCTAATCCTTTTTGCCACTGCACGGGAAGTTGTCAATCATCGCTCTGTCCCCTGGCCAAGGTTGCCTTTTTCCAACCGCATTTATACCCCATGTGGGGTCTACTCTGCCTGTCTCCTTCAGAGGCAGCACCCAGGGCTGGGTGAGACACCCCAAATCCGGCCGGTGTCCCCAGTGCCTCCTCCCCTGAACGCCCCGGGACAAAGCATTTTGTTCGGATACATCAGCGGGAGAGATTGCGGCTTACGGATATAGCTGCTTGCTGAAAGCGGCGACTTCCTTAGGTTGTACATTAAAATAATGGAAAAGGCCATTTTCTGTCTTTGCAAAATTTTCAAGCACCCTGCGGCCAAAAAAGGACTAATGGTATAACCTGAATGAAAGAAGAAACCAAATGGAAAACTACAGTAACATCAACCACGTATTTTCAAGGGAAAAGCATAACATTTGGTGATAATACACCCCCCTCAGCTATCCTGTCATCTCCTTGTCTCCACCGAAGGATGAATTTTGCAGTAGCAACATGAAGGAGGAAAATGCCATAAATACTAAGCCAGACTCAACCAGGAGTGCAAGAACCACGCTGCCTGTACCACTGGCACAAGCACAGCAAAGGTGTGCAGCGAAGCTGTCTTGCAGAAGGCGGTGTATCCACGGCCAGGGGATACACGGCGAATTTCAGGCGGCACGGTGAATATTAGCAGGGCAGTGGAGGTTTTTTGCCGCCTGCTTAGCCGATCACTCTTACGGTTTCCCTTGAGCCAGCACTTCTGCTCCTCCGGCCCTACAGCGAGCTGGCTCGAGGAGCTAAACCACCGGAAAAGTATTCACTTTCTTTTATAGGGCTAGTTTTTGGTTCACTTCTCCGGGCTGGCTCAGCACAGGGTCAGCCGTGCTGGCGAAAGGGGGACGGCAGGAGCCCCTCTCCGCTCGGCTGGCTCTCAGCGGCGCTGAGGCTAAAGACGCATCAGTCAGGTCGCATCCCTCGGCTGTGGTTTCACATCAAATAACCCCCGCAACCTCATTCCTCGCTCCCCCAACACCGGCTCCTGCTCTTGGCAAAGGAAGGTGGGGGGAACCAAGCAGGCTGGAAAATAACTTGCTTTTCACGGGCATCTTGCCTCAAATCGGGTCCCCTTTACATAATGCCAAAGAAGTGCCTGGGGAACCACAGCCGAACAAAAGCAAGGCCAAGGCGAGAAGGTCACAAACCCAGTCTACGAAGCTTCGTTGACAAGACAAGGGAGGCAAAACCGCCGTGCTAGGAACACGGAAAAGACCAGCTGTGCTTGCAAACGCTCCTCCGGGCTGAGGGCAAGGGATCAGAGGTAGGCAAGGGAAATAGGAAGGGCCACGGTGGCTGCTTTTGGGGAGGAACAGCAAAGCCCACCTTCAGCAAGGGGTCCCAGGGATGGCTTTGTCGGCAGCAAGCAATTCAGGCTCCCCATCTGGATGCTCATCCCCCTTTTATCTACGCTGCTGCTGTTGCCTGCGACACCACGTGCTAAGTCCAACTAGTAAGGCTGATCTTTAAAAATAATCCTCCAGAAGAAGTTAAAAAATTAAAAAAAAAAATCTCTTCCCCTCCATTCTACTGTACGTTAAGGAAGAGCAATTTCGTCTTGGCTACGTTTCGTTTCTGACACATTTGTGCCTTAAGCACACAAATGCACTAAAGCCTTCAGCTCCAGATGAATTAAAAGGGAAGACGCTCATAAACAGCTTCACACTTTAACTCATCACATGGTTTAAGTACATTACTACACAGCCAAATTATTTTTTCGGGAGACAAACACGCAGCTAGCTGATTGCAAGTGTGAAACGGTGCTACAACACACGCACATCACACGTTCATCAGCTAGAAACTGCAGCTAGGAAGGCATCAGTCAATTCACCTTTGGACAAGGAATCCTACAGGCAGGTTTGTTGGTGACCCTCCTTGTCCCGAAGCCCCAGGTGACTGCGTATTACAAGAAAACAGGCTTTCAGTAATGTGAAAATTACTTAAATAAATGCAAGTCTGGCTATACATAAAAAAATAATTAACTAAAGTGTAAAATTGAAAGAGCCAGCACACTAATATACGTGACCATGTCATTATTCAAGCACAGGGAAAGGGGAGAATGGGTGTTAAAAAGAGAAAGAAACCAAAAAAACCTGACAAAACTCTCCTTTGAACTGCTGAGGCAAAGAGAACAAAACCCAATACTTAACCGGTGCAAAAATTACAACACTTAACAAGTTCTGGCAAGATACGGCTATAAGGAAACTTCCATCACAGCAGAAGATCACGTTTCAGTTTCCTGCAGGATATATCCCAGTCCCAGTGCAGGACCAACTGTGTTTCTATGTGGTAACGGTGCAGAGCCAGAAAATACACTACAAAACCAGTCCTGAGGGGAAGACTTGTGACAAGAGAAATTGCTTACCCTCAGCAAAGTAGCTCGACACATCCAAGTCACTGCTGTAATTAGCTACGTAAGAACTACATGACAGCAAGACTTGGAATATCTCATAGCAATACAGATATTTTCTGCTTAGTAATTTGTTACCGAATGACAGATGCTCCTCGCCTTGTCCTCACACGGACACCCTGAACACCCCAAGCTCTCAGTAGGCTGATACCTGCAGGAAAGGACAGCATCCCATATTTGGGCTAACATGAAAAAATGAAATAAAAAATAATAATAATTAAAAAAATCACATCCTTTCTTTTGGGTCTGGTTTTGTGACCGCAAACACTTTCCTGCCTCCTCCACCAAAGTGCACACGGGTGCCTGTGACCGACCGAATTTCCAACCGCGTTCCCATCATCTCCCCGCCAGCGTAGCAGCGACTGCCGGACCCTGGGGAAGCAGTGCAGTGCTGGTTGGGTGATCCCGTTCTTGCCAGGGACTGCGGAGTTCGAAGACTGCGTGTGGTAAAACAACCAGACTGATAGTTCGGTTTAAAAAAAGAAGAAAAAGACGAAGGTTTTGCTGTTTTAAAGCCTTAGACTGAAATAGTGCCAAAGAAACTGAAGTTCAGTGCATTTGGGAATTGTTTTACACTGCATATTCCTGATCGCTAGCAAAAAAAGCCTGCTTTGCCCACCAGGGATTGACCCGAAAGCAAAAAAATATGATATATACAACAGAACAATACATAAACTGTGCAAGACCTCTACTTCCCCCTGCTTTCTTTTAAAAAAGGCAAATAAAGCTTCAAATCTACCCCCCCCGTTCTCTCTCCTGTCCGTTCCCTTTAGTGCTTCACTTCATTTACATCTCATGAATCTGTTATATACAGAAGAATAAATAGATTTTATGTACTGCACACCTCCTCATATTAATTAATACCTAATTTTTGTATTTCCTTCTGTCCAGATGACAGGCTGCGAGTGAGCCAGGACAACCCATAGGCTGAAGTAGACAGCAATTGCCCCTACAGTTCTGAAGGAAAAGAGAAGAGCAGCCGCCACCCCAGATCACAGCAGCGATACCTCCGTCTCGGCAACAATCGCATTAAACGACCAGAGCCGAGTATAGCTTGCTTGTATTGGTAGGAAGAGTAAGAAAATAAATGGGTTAATTTCCAGCATCCCTTTTAAAAGAAACAGGAGGTCCTGAAGGAAAGAGAGAAACACAACACTATAAAAAAAAGCCCCGACAGCCAAAGGAAAAAACTTTCCACTCGTCTTTCCATACTGAAAAATCTCTTTGAGCCTCACTATCCATTACCATGAATTTGTTGCGGGCAAAGTTAACCTGAAGAAAGGCGGAAAGAAAAAGAAATAAAAAGAAGCTAGCCTTAAAGTAGCTGGATATTCAGCATCTCTTCACTGTTTTAGTGGCATCTCTCCTTCCTCCTGACCCCTGGCATAAAAGCGGGAAGAATTCCGAGAAGCCCTGGTATTAATGGGAGGAAAAAAAAACCCCAATTAAACTACGGATAAACCAACGACTTCAGACTCCGGGACTACCTCAGTAGTCAGTCTGCTGGAACAAATCAAGGCAGATTTCACAGCGCTGAAGTGTGAAGAGCGAAAGCCGTGTTCAGATATGACGAGCGACTGTTAAGCTGGTGTTGCACTGACTGTTCAAGTGTAGGACGGGAATGCCCAGAGCACTGCGTATAACTTGAGAGACCCAACTATAAAAAATACGACAAAATCTTAGCCCAGTTCATTGCTTAAAGCCAGGAAAGGCTCTTTTTCTTTTTTTCTTTTTTTGTTTGGAGGAAGGGATTTGAGCCTGCTGGTTTCTGTGTGTGAATTTCTCTCTTCTTGGCAAGTACTATTTAATTTTTTTCTTTTAAAATCTGAATTAGAATAGCTGTGGTTTACAATGCAAGCCCAAAATCCAGACATCAGAGGATGTGGCTAGCAGCAACGAACCCTTCGGCTGCACATGCACAGCACAGCTGGCTGCCGAGGAGGAAGAATAACATAGGTAAGGCCATCTAGTCCTATCGCTGTGACGATCCCCTAATGGCTTTGCTCAGCCTCACAGAGCAAACAAGGTGGATTTGCTCACGGCGACTACCTAAGAACCGCACCCCACCACCCCCATGTGCTCGGCTCCTCCAAAAGGCATTTTTCCTTTCTGTTACTCTCACTTAGCCTTCAGAAAAAGGAAATTGCAGGCTCTTGCGGCTCCTCAATCCCCGAGTGCAACTCGTGAAAGAAATAAATCTTGCAACCCAGTGCTTCTCTACTCTCGGCAACATCATTTTCCGTGGAGGGGTGGGACGAGAGATACTCCAGCATCACACAGAACTTACAAATATATTCCAAAGTAATTGGACTGGGTTTCTACACGTCTACTTTAAAGAAAAAGAGCTACAGTGGTTCTTTAAAAGAACCATCTGAACGTGGAAGGACCAAGCCAGCAAGAAAAATTAGATTTAGTGTTTATCTAACTAACATAAATCTTATAAATTTTAATAGTGAGGCTGTAACACGCTTGAGGCCCACATGGGAGATGAAAGTAGGGAAAAGGTTTCATGGAAAAGGCAGCAGGGAGAAATCTGTTTTTTTAATTAGGAAACCAGAAGAGACGCAAGGAGGACTGTAACGTTAACATCTGCCACAATCTGCACCGCTACGGCGGAGAATGGGTAATTGTGTCTGTCTCTTAAACGACCGTCAGCAGCGTCCAAGCCACATGACAAACTTCCTAACTCGAACATCCCCCAGCACAGGAATACACGTTCATGCTGAGAAAAAGGCATGAGGGGCGCAAGATCGCTCCAAACACGCAACTTTGTGGTGAAAACATGAGTCTGAAGACTTCTGCTGGAAGTCCGAGAAGGGAAGCGGTGGCAGTGGTGGCGGCAAGGTCGGTCCACATCACCTTAGTGAAGCAGGAGAATAGTTTCCCCATCGTGGAACCAAGGTAAACAAGTTTTTTAGCCAGAAGTCAGCAAGAGAAGCAATGGATAGAGTCTAGGTGTCTTGAAATGCAACCCTATAGCTCAGCCATGCACCTCTAGATCACGCCTACTCTACCTGCCAAACTCTGCAAGTCTCATTTTAAACAGAAACTAGAATTTTTTACAAATTGTTGTTGATTACATGAAGCAGCTATAATTGTAACATGCATATCTAACTTAGTGAGGCTGAATTTTATTGTTTTCTCCCTTACGTTCCCGTTAACCCAGAAGGGGACTGCAGTCATTTTTAGGTTCGCAAACCAGAACTGACATAGGAGCTGTTGCTTCTCCTGCCAGTGGGTGTCTTTCCTTTAGCACTAAGGCGGGAACAAGGCTGCGGATTTCTCTGAAAAACACGAGTGGCATTTCAGCTGAACCGGTCATAAGGTTTGTTTCGGAACAAACACCTCTGCTTTTTCAGATGGGTTGCTAAAAGAGACCGTTTCAGGCACTCTGCAGACTCTGGAAGACATTGACCTTTCCTTCCTTGGACTCAATTCGCATTTTTCACTTCATGGTCATGTGGGATTATTATCTGTAATTGAAAGTAAAAGTGTAGATTTTGCTCAAGAACTCAATTACATGGCAAATTCTGTGGCTGAGGAACTACAGAATATATTCAGTCCTTATTAAATGTTATTTCTGAAATGAATGTTAATTAAAGAAGGCTGAAGATACAGGCTGGCTGGCTGAAGACAAACAGAACAATCTCAGACCGTTGCAATGACAGTGTTTCCCCCAACGGAGACAGAACGGATGGCTAGTCTTACTCAGATTGCATCTCTTGAGAGGACGATTTATAATGTACAAGACAGGAGAAATTTATTTGCTAACATATGGAAAACATTTATGGGCTCTACTGAGGATCTGGAATTAAAGAAACACAACTACATATTGTTAAAACTTCTAAACGGAGATTTCATTTTAGAAATAAGCATTTTTCCCCTCAAGTCAGTGACATTTATTTCTATACACTTTTGCTTTCTGCCCTGTCAGGTATCAGTTTCCGAACAGGGGTTCGTATAGATTCATCTACTTGCTGTAGGTCTAATCCACAGGAAAATTATTACATGGCAAAGTCCCGCTTTTAAAGATGTAACTCATGCTTCAAAACAATGGATGTGCCGTAGGGATGGGGCAAGGTACTGCTGCCCAAATTGTTGTCTCAGCACCGCAACTTACAGCGATGGAGGAGATAAGGCTACCGACACTGGTGATGCTTCCCAAGCAAAGGCTCCCGCAGCCACAGCTGCAGATAATTCACCCCCTTAAAAACAAAAACAACCCCCACCTTCTGGTACAAGAAAATGATCCTCCATTAAGCCACACAAGACCACAGCCTGAGGGAGAGCTCTGCCTTCTGAGGCAAACCTTCTCTTCCCCATGTAAATAACTTGCTGGATGCCCGGAAGGGTTGCGTACTGGCTGACGAATAAACGAAACGTATGATGTACGAGTTGCACGCACAAAAATATGCACACAGTCATCATCTCACAGAGCCGTATTGAAGCTAACAGGATCAGGGACACTATAAAAGCCCCGCGCCAATCGATATCCAACAGCCGTATCAGGGTCAGTGCTTATAAGTTATAACGAGGGTGGTTGTTTTAAAGCCGGTACTATTACACTGGTGCAAACATCAGTGCTGACGTGCAAGATAAAGCTGGGGTGGCCATCTGTAAAGCAGTGTAAGAAATGTGAAGTTTTGGACCGCTGTGGTTGAACAGACTGTAACATCTTCAAGGAGGGGCAGGACCTCAGGCCAAATATTTGAGGCAGCGGCGACGGCTGGGATTTTCAGAGATGGGTAAGTGACTGATTAAAATGACTCAATCATGCAGATGCTTTTGAAAATTCTGCCGCACGCAGTTAGGTTTATTCATGCATGTGTGGGAGAGGGGGAGGACTGTGAAGATTTTAATAACTACTTTAGGAAATAAAAAAGAACAAATGTACTTTCTCTTTAAAACCGAGCAAAAAAACCCCAAACCCAAAAAATCCACTGCTGTGGCTGGGGAAAAGCATTTACCAGAAAGTTGTAAAGAAGTTTTGTGTGTGAGAATGACCAAACGGACTATGATACACAAGTCAAAAAAGAAGCGCAAAGAACGAACGAAACGGAAAGGTAAGAATAAAACATATCACAGCCCTATCAATTTCGTCCAGTCTAAACCCCCTCCACACTTCTGGCTTATTACACAGACTTCACACTCCACCATCACCTATCAGGTAAACGGGAAGTTGAGAGCTTCAAAGAATCACAGAATGGTTTAGGTTGGAAAGGACCTTGAAGATCATCAAGTTCCAACCCCCCTGCCCTGGGCAGGGACACCTCCCACCAGCCCAGGTTGCCCAAGGCCACGTCCAACCTGGCCTTGAACACCTCCAGGGATGGGGCCTCAACAACCTCTCTGGGCAACCTGTGCCAGTGCCTCACCACCCTCAAAGTGAAAAACTTCTTCCTAATGTTTAACCTAAACCTGCCCTCTTCCAGTTTATAGCCATTCCCCCTCGTCCTGTCACTACATGCCCTAAAAGAGCTTAAGGACTGCAGGAAAAGGAAAGACTTCATCCTGGGACAGCACAGAAAAATTGTTCAGGGAAAAAGACTAAAGCCTGTTTTTTCAAGTATGACAACATACCCGCCTCAATGCGACAGCTTGACCAACAGCATCACACAAGCTACCGCCATCGGCGCAGTCCCTCTCACCACTCTGGAGGTCACAACCCTGGTGTGGATGTCCCCCTGGATCCTAACAAGGTGCCGACTGCAGCGGAGGTTTCCCCTCCTTCCTAATGCCATCAAGTATCTTGTTCCTCCTCCTCCGCTGAGCATCCTACTGTAAATATCTTCACAGCCGGGGGTTATCTGTCACCTTCCCGGGGTCAAGTAGGGGGGAAAAATTCTCTCGCAGTTTTGGCTCTTCACTTTGAATGCAGGAGTCTGACCGATTTTGATGCAGCTGGAGCACCATTCATCCAACTTTCCCAATGTAAAGCAACATCTATCTAAAGGCAACCACCTCTTCCTCCCAGTAAAAAAGCACCCTGCAAGTTTAAAAATCAACACTCAGCCACAAGGTTGAGATTCCAGAGAAATACAAGAGCACTCCCAGGTCCCTAAGTGTCAGCTGGTTGGATTTTAGCAACAATATCCTTTCTGTTTTCCACAGGCTACTCTTCACTGCTTTAACGTGGAGTACTTCCACGTCTAACCCAGCGAGAGCTGTGCTTGCCCAAGACACATTTAAATGGTCGTCCCCTTTCTGATGAAAAAAAGAGCCACATGCGAGTCCAGCACGACATCCAGCCCCAGCTGGTGAATCTGGGGACAAAACAGCACAAAGTGGTAAACGCCTCTGGCTCCAGCGGGTGCCTCCCCCCTCGTCCCGTTCCATCCCAGCGTCTATAAATCACTTCTGGCAGGTAGTTGGGAAGCAGCTGCTAATTATAGTTTTGCTGTGGAGTGCAGGAAGTCACCTTTTAACCCTGCCTGCTGTTGTTTGTCTCCCGGAGCCGGGACAAAAGGACAGACGCGGACAACATGCCAGCCGTCGGGAGGATCCGGTCAAAACGCAGCAGGGAACCTGCCCTGATCCCATACCGGTGAAATATCCACCCCCCTCAAAAACACCTTTTGGCTTCGGGTGCTTCCCTGTGCCCGTTTTCAAACAGCTTGATGCAGGACCTCAGTTTTCCCTCATTCACCCTAAAGATGCAGGGAAGCATCCCAAAGATGATTTCAATTGAGTCTGTTGCTCCTGTGCTGAGGATGTCCCACCTTCCACCCTCCTGCAGTCCAGTCCCCACCTGCACCGTAGGACAAGGACGGCGTTTATAATAGAACTAACACATGTACATGTGTGTGCGCAGGTGATTGTGATTGGAGCTGAGCAAATAAATTTCATAAGACAAAGTATTCGTTGCAAAGCATCTTGTTTTCGGTCCGTGGAGTATGTGTGATCAGATTAGAATTTCATCTGACTTCCCACACCCTCCCCGCCTTTTAAAGTGTGCGTATGTGGCAGGGAAAGTAGCTGCTTCTGCTTCAGGAAAGCTCCAAAACGCACTGTAGACATTATCACAAGTTAAATACAAGCAACTCACTCCTATTTAAGTCACCACTGGTTAGGTAGATGGCCCGCCACTGTGCCTTTCTCCAGCTGAAAAACACTTGTTTGAACTTTCTACGTTTCATGCACAGGCGAAACTCTTGTAAAGTTGGCTTTTGTTAACAACTGCAATTCAAAAATCTTACTTCCTTCAGTATGCACCTGCGTAGCAGCCACCTACTTGAGTTTGTGGGAAGCTTCTCAAAGAGAGAGAGAGGTATTAGGAGGTGTGCGCACCACTCAGACCATGCCATAGGAAATTTGAGTTATGATTCACTCACTTCTAGCCCTGACAACATCTGCTCTGCCACGCGTTTCATGTGGCGATGGGAAGCCAACGGAAAGCCAAGGCTTTACCTTCTGTAGAGGATGTACTTCCATCAAACAAAACACACCCACTGGCCAAACATGATGACGGCTGGGAGCCAACCCCGAGGCATAAAACAAAAATACCCTTTCCAACCTGACCATGTGAACTGGAGTGTAAAGAACTCATTGTAAAACAACATCGGTTGAGATGTACTTACTGTGAAGACATCATCATCGCCAACCTCGGCCTCGTTGTGAAGTGTTGATGAGGAAGTTGTAGACCCTGGGAAAAAAAAAAAAAAAGCACAACAGGTTTTTAAACGCATGGCACCCCTGTGTAACTACTTTTTTATTAAGCTGGTAAACATTTGCATTCTCACAACTTTGTACGTTGTCGATGTGTAAAAGAGTGGCTCGAATTAAGGAAGAAAAAACCATCTACTGGTAGCTGGGTTGGAAAGGTAAAATCTGAAAGTGTTTCTTGACACGCAACTGCATGGCTGCCAAAGCTAATTAACTATGTTAAAAATAGCAGTTAACATTTCCAATCACAGAAGACTTTCATTTCTGAAGAACGGTAAAGCTACATACTAATCGGAGCTCAAGACCAGATCCACAGCTGTCAGGAAACCATATACGAGTTGTTCTTCACATATTCCCTAAATCTGGGGGGAAAAATGACTTTTTATTTAAAAAAAAAAAACAAACCAACCCTCACTCAGACAATGAAGAGTTAGGTGGTGGGCAGCAGGGAGGGTGGCACACGCCGTGGCTGAACTTGGCAGTGAAGTTTATGCTGTGGCTAAAAGGGGGTGACCCCTCTCCCCATCCGAGGGTCCCAGACCCCCTTCCCAGCTGGCTTCAACCCCCCCACGAGGCTGCTAAGGAGCTGTGATGGGGGGAGAAACCCCAACTCAAAGGCATTTCTTTTTTTTTTTTTGATGTAAGCCCACTGTTACACGGAATTAGGGCTGCATCACATCCCTAACTAAAACAGTTGAACTGTTTGTACCACCTTCATTCTGGAAATTTTTTAAAATCATGCGCTTTATATAACGCTATCCGCACCAGCCTTGGCTGCTCTCAGCTGCATCATCACGGAGATGTGCAGAGCTAAGTGCGAAAGCCCACTTAAAACGCCAAGTAACACGAAAACATTCGTGCCATTTGCCACATTAGCTTTAAAAGCAAAAAATCCAGACTTTCTACAGAGCTGCAGAGGATTCCTACACCTGTGCACAAAACTTCTATACTTCTGATGCTACAGGGAACAAGCTATTGGTTAAACATTAATAGCAACGATTCTAATAAAGCAGTGATTTCATGAAGTGAAGCTTCAAATGCGCATGGTTTGTTGTGTTTCATTATTACCCACTAAGCTTGATCAACTACCTGAACAAAAAATGCACAATAAATGAAATCCTGTGCCTGATGCTCTTTGTGCACAAGCCAGTTATTGTTTTTCATTCAGAAAGCCTTATTTGGAAGTTAAGGAGGAACACATTCATGAGGATCCGTCTGTGCTGTTAATGGGATAAATATAGATTTGCTGATTTTGAAGTCTCTGAGATACAGCAGAACTTCATTTTAAATACCTCCACTGTAAAATGGATCAGAAAGAGCAGAATGGGAGTTGCCACGTAGCAGCATCTCCAAAATACTACTCAATACAGCTGAGTTATCGTCTCCTTGAAACTTCGCACAGTCCCATGCCACTTACATAAAACATCAGTTATGACTCAAAATGCTTCCCAGCTTTAGGAAGCCTGAAGAAGAAAGCAGAAGGCCTTCTTCACATTACTGGCACATGAAAAAGCAAACTAATAACCAGTTGAGAAGATCCTTCCTCTAACGGATGAGGTATTTACCAGGAAAGAGCTCCAGGGGGTTAATTCTCTCCCAGGATCTACCATTGCCATGTTAAAACAAGGAAAGGGCATCCAAAAGGTTAAGCTGTCTTATGGAGCTAACGTACTCGAAAAGAATACACATCTGTATATATATTTGAGCTAGTATCCTCAAAAAATAGTATTATTTGTATATAAAAATATCCTGGACACACCGGGTGAGAAGGAGAAAGGCTTTTGACCACTGAATTCTTACATAAAGTGGCATGGTCAAAAAAAAAAAAACAACCAAACACCAATCAAAAAACCCAGGAAAAATCAAATTTCATTAAAATAAAGTACTATTGCATTATAGCTGTATTATGATTGCCTGATTGCAATGAAATGTGAAAAAGAAAGATTTATGACAACTTCAAAGCACGGGCAATTCAAATGCATTTTTTTACAGAATTAAAAAAAACCCAACAAAACAACAAAAACACAACAAAGTCTTCAAGAACTACCATTCAACTAAGAGGATGCAGACAAAACTAATTACTGCAAAAAACAACCCCAAACAAAACAAAGTTTTACTCAACTCCAGGCAGGAACTCATACCACGATTTAACAAAGATTCAGTAAAATGAGACTGTGTATAAAGAAGATCCTGGGCTGTCTGAGTTGCCATCACTAGCGTGGTACCCAAGTCTATCCAAAAAAGTCCTAATAAGAGACTAGATGATAAGGAGAGGAAGTCTGGACAGACCAAGCCAGACAGGATTGGAAAATACTTGGGACTGAAATCCCTTCTCTCCTTAAGGGATGAGAAAACTCAGTTCTTAAAAGTAAGCTGGGGCTTGCTCAGCACAAGGTAAGCGCCCGGCTACACTTGGACACGCGCACTTTAGACATCCAAGCC
Organism: Charadrius vociferus; assembly: GCF_000708025.1. Taxonomy (NCBI): domain Eukaryota; kingdom Metazoa; phylum Chordata; class Aves; order Charadriiformes; family Charadriidae; genus Charadrius; species Charadrius vociferus. Next base: position 487,983 of record NW_009646517.1, on the reverse strand, counting down.
CAAGAACTGATTTTAAACCCACTCCTCTTCCCAACTCCGTGCTTCAAACCCCCCTTCCCCACTCTCCGGAAGGTGGAATTGGCCTCTGCCATGCACCACGGTACCTTCAATGAGGTCCTCGATGGCTTTCCTCACTCCTCTGTCGAAGGCTCGAGCGTCGGCGGGGCTTTGAAAAGTGAGCCCGAACTTTCTGTTGTCAACTTTCCAGTGGTGGAAGGTGGGGTTCGCCTTCGTGTACACCAGGTCCTTCTTCACAAAGCACTCCAGCACCACCTGGGAGGGCACGAGCCCCAAAAGAGGAGCAAAGTCACTTTTCCCACCCCAAGGACACAGCCGGCACCATCTCAGCCCAGACCCAAAAGCAAGCCAAGTCACGCCTCGCGTAGGGGAACATCCTTCCCTACCAAACGATGACTAATAAACACCAGACACTGTCATTGTTCTCACAGCCATCACACATCCATCTCTTGCTTGTGCTTTGAGTAGGTGCCTCCTCGCTATCCCAGGAGGCTATTTCGGACCCAGGCCCAGTGTGGCACAGGTTACAGGTAGCGGAGGCCCAGGTGGAGGGAGAACCTCTTCCCTCAATAATTTTGCTCAACAGAAACGTTATTCGCCAGCAGATCTAGGAGGTGCTGGAATAACACCCTCACCCTTTTTTTTCCTCCCTCACCCCCAGCCAGGCACTCGTCTCAAGCTTCTCTGTGCCAAAAGCCATCTCTAGGGCGATGTTCAGGGAGAACAGGAATGACTTGTAGGTCTTACCTCGTCCCCCAAAACCCTAAGCATGGCTCCAAAAGTGCCACAAAAAAAAAAAAAGGCATCCTAAGCAAAACAGTATTGCAAAAGACAAACTGGACTTGAAACACCAGTCTTTTTGAAAGCAACATCATGTCCGACTCAAATAATGCTTTTTTTTGTTTGTTTGTTTTTTGCCCAAATGCTGAGTTCGCAGAGCCTGCACAGGGAGCGTATTTTTAAGCTAGCCCATCTCTTCAAAGGAGCGAATTTCAGAAGGATCAAATATATAGAAACGAGATAACACCTAAAATGGACCCTGGAAATAGGGAAAAGACTTTATTAATTTGATTTGTGCGGGGAAAGAAGAGAGCTCCTTTTTAGATAAACGGCTACCGGGAGAAACCCACTGCGTCAATTCATAAGAGACAACTTGTCTTCATAGTCTCACTCTGCTCGTTCAAACCTTGAACGGCACGCAGCATAAATAATTCATGGCCGTTTTAAAGGTTTGCACTGCATTACTCAGTGCAATGTGACTGGCTTCAAGGGTTCTTTACACTTCAATTCACTTCTCATGTACCTCTGCTAGGTCTTAAGAAAAAAAAAAAAAAACAAAAAACCAAAAAAAACGGGCCCTTTCTCAATCATCAAAGGGAGTCTTTGCACACGGATGTTGAAAATTTACCTGCTCCTTCCAGGTGGCAGCACGACAACCCAGATAGCAAAAGATGGTAACTCTGAGGTAACTGAGGATGGGTTTGTTTTGCCCAATCTGGTACTATTTGCACATGTCTGGTTTTTTATTTAAAAAAAAAAACAAACTTGCACAAGAATACAATAGCAATAGGCTCGGGATAATTCTCATTATAAGAACAGACAAAAGTTGAATTAGGTTCTATTACCAGTTTGTCTTTCTGCCTTTCACCATGGATTAGAAATCCACTTCTTCCATTGCCCTCCGGGTACGTGACCTTGCAGACGCCAACTCTACTGAGACCGCCTCCTTCTTGTGGCAACCATCCCCCACTGGAGTCATCTCGGGTCATAACCACAGCTTTGACTCGCACAATATAGCTGTCACTGCAATGATAACAAAACAAAAAACAAAACAAAACCTTCTGTGAGCATCACACCATCTCTCCGGAGCGTTTTTCTTGAAGGTGGTATTTAGGCAGCACTGGTCTGGTCCCAACACACAGTTTCTGCCCAGGATGGAAGTCCACCTCTGTGATGGATGATCTTAACCACTCAAGCCACCATAGGAAAGACACCCATCAAACAGCAAGGGAATGGCTCTGTTGGTCTTCCAAATACCAACATACAGACCAAACATGGTCCCAGACACCCTGCACCTCATACAGTTGGGGAGAGGGACCGAGAAAGCAGGGTAGCCACGCAGCACCTCAATACCCCCACCCACACAGAAATGTTTTGGGGCATTGCATCTCTAAAGTGTTGGAAGAACATGTAGAGCTCAAATAACCCACGAACAAAGTGTTTCAAGGTTTTTGCGATCAATTTAGTGAAGAGGGCTTTGGAAGATGACACTTAAATCCATCTGCAACTGGGACAGCCTTAGGGGGAAAAAAACCCCACAAGCGTGGCTCCATCTGGTACCTCAGATGAAAGGAGATGGGAATCATCTCAGCTGAGGTCAACAGGACCACACCACGTCACTAGAAGAGCTCCACCAGCATTTCAAGGGGCTTTCAAAAGCCGCACGTCAAAACCTGACACGAAGCTATCCTAAAAGCACCTGAGATATTTGGGGATAATCCAGGTGCCCATCACAAGGGGTCAAAAGAGTCCCTGCAAGCAGGAGGCTCTCTCTGCTTCCCCAGGCCACCTCCTATACCCTTTCCACAGAGCAGTTGCTCCAGCATCTGCTGGGGACATCACCAGGCAGTGGGCCATTTGGGAACAGAAAGGCCACTACAGGATGTAAGCAAAAGCCGTGCACCTTGTACGGGACACACAACAAACTCCAAGCTAAAACGGGTTATCCCCAACCCAGAGCTTCTGGGAAATACCAAAATTCGGTTTTCCATCCTCACGCTGCTGCTGAGTCCCAGCTCGGTGTAACCCGTCACACGTTAAGACATCAATTAACCCGGTGACTGCCCAGGAATGGCACCATGGCATGGTTAGATGTCAACCATGCACAACCACAGCACTGCCGGCTGCAGAGCTGCCCAGACACCCACCAGTGCCTGCAAAGGTGCCACAGGGCACTCAAACCTGGGCAAACCCAGGAACATCAATGGGGCTAAGAAAATAGACATGCAAAGAAAATTGCCAAGGAACTATTCACCTCCAGACCACCAGGTGAGCTCACCAGAAGAAAGCTCAACCCGCAGAGGGCTCTGAGAAGAGATCTTTCAAAACGACTGGTATCATCCTTTAGGGGACGAGAACAGGCCCTTTCTATCCGAAATTACAAGCAGCAGTAGCTTTCTTCACCCTGCACCAGGTAAAACAGCCTCTTCTGTCCAGACAATATTTTTGCATCACTTCAGTAATCCGAGTGCTAATATTTGAAGTCTGAGGTTCCCTTTCTCTAATACAACCAGATTTTATTTAATACCTAAGCAAGCAGGCTCACGGATCCTACTTGAAGGCAGTTTTGAGGACAGACCAAGGGAGGTGGCAAGCATCTTCTGGGCAGAGGTGCCCAGGACCAGCTAATCCCTTCCGCAGCTGGACAGACCTTGCAAAACACACACCGCCTTTCTCCCTTCACTGGCTTTATTTTATGGACACACCAACTTTCTCACTGGACCTACACGATGGAGACAGTACAAAGATGCTTAAGGTTCATCCCCCACTGCTCTGAGGACCTTGCACTGGCTGATAAAAAGCTTTTCACCATACTCAGATACGCGTCCCGTACCACAGCCGACACGTGTAAGGCATTCACAGAACTGAGAAACAACATTTTAAAGAATATTTTTGCTATTGAGTCCTTAAAGCAGCATCCTGGTACAGGAAACGAGGCAAGCGCGTCTATAAACAGATCCAGTTACCTTTTTATTTTCTAATGAAAACCCCATTTCCAGATTTTACCAGTGGCAACTTTAATCTCCTGGCTTCCTGATGCTCAAAATCAAGCAAAATACTTCAGCTAATTTCCTACTGTGTAAAAATCGAGCTGCTTCCATCCAAGACAATTTTTGCTTTCTTCTCTGTACCTTTCCTGTGTGGTCTATAACAATTAGCAATTAACAGATAAAGAAAAAAGAAAGCCAACTATACATTTCTATATAGTCATCCTGTTCCCCAAGCATCCTTTCTGGACTTATTTTTAACTCTTCTCACTTCTGGGGCACTCCCATTAAATTTCAAACTCTCTTCTGAAGTCAGAGCTGCTCAACACGACCTTCCTTCCCATCCTCCCGCAAAAGTCATCCACACGAACTGCTGCTTCTCCTTCCATGCTTGAAAATTGCTACCGGCAATATAGCTTCCTGTGGGATTTACCATTCAGTTTTACAGCCACAGCCGGAGCCTTCGGCTGTCCCAAAGGTAACGTTGTCTTCAGTTAATCTGCTGCAGGAATCTTCCACTTAAAGAAAAATTAAGAAAGCAGCAGCTACTCAGTACTTTGTGATTTCTACCAACTATTTGTGTGTTTCCATCACCTCTCAGTGATTTCTCTAGGCTCATAATCACGTTTGAAAACTTGTGGATGATTACACATTAAATTTAGGTCCCTCAGCTACTATCCCTGCCCATTATAATCACACTCTGCCGGGACACAGAGCCATACGGTTTTCATCAAATGGTTTAGGTGTGAAGGGACCTTGAAGATCACCTAGTTCCAACCCCCCTGCCCTGGGCAGGGACACCTCCCACTAGACCACAGAATGGTCAGGATTGGAAGGGACCTCTGGAGATCATCTAGTCCAACCTAGTTTGCTCAAAGTTCCATTTAACCTGGCCTTAAACCCCGCCAGGGACATGGCATCCACAGCTTCTCTGGGCAACCTGGGCCAGTGTCTCACCACCCTCAGAGCAAAGAATTTCTTCCCAATCTCTAAACTAAATCTGCCCTCTGTCAGTTTAAAACTGTTACCCCTTGTCCTACCGCTACATGCCCTTGCAAAAAGTCCCTCTCCAGCTCCTCATCTCCAGCCCCTCATCTTCATATCCACACCAATGCTGTGACCTACGGCTCTTACAACCTCTGCCACCAATTTCATCTACATGTCCAGCAGCTCTACGACTAGATGTGACACCTATTAGGGGAAAAGACAGGTGCTTTGTTAACTCAAAACTGCTGCTTCTACTTTTGAGTGGCATTTTTTGGAAGTCAGCATCCTCCCCCCAGAGATGCCTGGTGTGCCCGATTCAAGCTCTGGGAGACGGGTGAGAAGATAGACAGGATTTGGACCAGGTCTTGGCAGTTGGCATCCGCCTGCATCCAAGATGCTACTGTGATGCCCCAGGGTCAGGGACTGGGGGGGCAAATGGGTGGGAAAACAAGCTGGAATAGCACTTTTTTTGACCCAAACGGGGTAATTTGCTTTAATGGGAAGTGGATGGATAATTTGCTGGCTTTTCAAGAATATATTAAATAATATGAACATAAAGGAACCCGAGCGTAAAGTGAAAGAGGTTAAAATTTTACTCCTTTCCTCATTATTCACTACATTCATCTGTCTGCCCCAAATACCCAGCAGAACACCGTATGAACTGCATTTCTCCCAACCTGAAGAACCACCTCCTGAAGTACATCAAGCCAGAAAAGCTACTTTCCCGTTCCCTACCACGGCAAGAAGACCTCTGCTCCCCTATTAGGAAAGGACCTTGCCCAGCAGAAGGGTTCACCTTTGGCAAGGTAAGCTCTGGCTCCGTTAACGTCATCCCTTGGCACGCTTTCCTGTATGACCAAAAGTCACCGGTGACGTTGCGCTCCCTGGAGAGCCCCATCCCTGCTCCCACCCAGGAGCCACGTGCAACCTATGCCAAAGGATTTAGGGAAAAGAAAGAAAAGAAAGAAAGAAGGTGGTTAATGCTTCTTGGGGCTCGACAGCTTGGTTTAGTCACTGGACCAGGACTCAGAAGCTGCACGTTGAATTTTCAAGGCAATGCGCCGCTTCCTTCAGTTTTCTCTGTCAAAATCTTGCCTGCCGTTTCCAACCGCAAGCCTAGAATAGGCAATGCTTCTTTCCCTCATGCCAGTGTTGATAAATACTTGGGAGGTACTCAAATATTTCAGGTCCATATAAGGTCCTCGCTTCCTTCGCGTAAAAGCTCTTTATTTTCTGTGCTATTTAATTTTACGCGACTGCATCGAGGCTCTGGCTGGTTGCAAGGGCTCAAAATCCTCCGCTGCGAAGGAGCCATCAGCAAATCCCACGCGCCTGTCACTGCTTCGGTGGACCGAGGTTTTGGGAGCAAAACCACCACCTTTCAAGTCAGCCCCCCTACACTTTTATCACGGCAACTGTGCAATTTGACTGTTCCCGAAGAAATGGTTAATGAGGTACATGAAAATATTTGGGCCGTTCCCATTAATGAGATACCGATTGCCGCTGAGATTAGATAACACAAGTCTTTCATAGGGTTAAAAATGAAGCAGCTAAAAAAATAATACCCGCAGTAGCCTTAGTTCCCCTCCTTTTTATTGGCTTCTTAAACTTTAAGACCGCTCTAATTGTCGGGTTTATGGCCTACGCGCTCCGCGTTTCATGCAAACTACTCTTAATTATGCTCTTAAATGGAATACTTTGCTATCTTAACCCTACAGATTTGTCTTCAGCAGCCTTAAAAGCTTGGGAGGAAAAGTATCTGGAGGGATTACCCAGCTGCATGGCAGGCGGCCAGCGTGTTCCCGGGGCTGCTTCAGGTTGTCAGCCCGCCCCACCCAGAGCCAAAAAAACCATAATGAACTTGGGGAGCAAAGGTAGCGCCGAAAACCACGCGCTTGTTTTTATTGGAAGGAAAAGGAGCTTTAAAAATTATAGCTCGTGGGTGTGCATATATATATATATATATAAAAAAAATAAAAATAAGAGCATGTGTACATAACTGCTACTCCGAAGGATATTGGTATTTTTCCTAAACAAGAAGTGACTGACTGATTACTTTTGTGACAGTTGTACCACAATTGCATTACCTATAGTTTAATTTTTACAAAGCATTTGTGTCTAAGATACAGGTGACATTTAAGGCGGATAAAAAAAAGCGTTTTCCTCCAGCATGCGCCAACCGCATTGTAGAACACGGCCGACAGCATCCAGCGCTCTCCAACACGAGCCACATCGCTTACAGCGACTGCACCGCCACGAAACCAACGGGGGACAAAGCCTGGGAACCTTGCTGTACGCCTGGCATGGGCTTACGGATGCAATCCCGCATCCAGGACTACATGGCAAATAATTCCTTCGTTAGTTAAGGCTTTAATTTTGCCAGTGCCTTCGTAAAAGGAGGGTTGAAGGATGCAGCTCCCTTCCACCAGCCGCTCTTCTTTTCCACTTTGCTTCAAACAGAGCAACTGGAAATAGCATCCGAGAGGTCTAAAAATCCAAAGGCGGGGGGGGAGTAGTCTAACCCACCACATTTACTACTTTTGAGTCACATTTGGCATCTAAAACACTTCCTGGGCACCTTCTCTAATTCAGTAATATTTCTTCCTCTAGCCAGATGACCAAAATATACACTTACAAACTTTCATGCTAATGCAGTCATATGGCACTTGGGTATTTTCCTCCCTTCTCACCTTTGCAGCTTACAAGGCCAGGAGAGATTCAGGTCTTAAGAGAGAAAGGTCATCACGTTAAACGGGCTTCAAAAATACGGACTGCTGTCTTTAACACACCAACATTCCCAGATTTCAAGGAAGAGCCAAAATGACAGCAGGAGGCGGCTAATGCACCGGTGGGAAGAGGCTGTTCAGCTGAACCGACACCGGTCACTTAAACATAATCTGAACCATTTGGATCCATGCAAATTTAACTTTATGACTACAGGGGCATAACCCGTCTTTGGCAGAGGTGGATGTATTTCACGGCGCTTTTATTTTGCCCTCCATCCCTGCCCCAGCAGCTCCAACAGCTGGAGTTAGAGCCCTGCCATTATGCCCAGGTGACTGCTGGAAATTACATTGCAAAGATCCTCTCTGGAGTTCATCCCGCGGCCGGAAAGCGGTAGCGTTTTAATGGAAGTCATGAAAAACTGCTATTTTGGGAGTCCTGCTTTCTCGATCTGATGCTTGGCTTATGAATCTTCTAGCAAGGGTGAAATATCTGCAGATCACAACCAGCATTTTCTTCCTCAAACTCTTAACTTACTACTTTGTTAGAAAGAAAACTTCTGAGCGCACAGAGCCACAGCAAAATAAAGCTGATATTTCGACACCATTTAGATTTCTGGCAGGTTTGAAGCTTTTTCATTAAATACCAGAAAGAAAAAAAAAAAGGGGGGGGGGTCTTAAAATCTCTCTGGTCATTTGCTTTTTTATTTTGACATTTTTTTGCTTAAGAAATCCTGTAAACTGAGCTATTTTATCTGCAGATCACAACCAGCATTTTCTTCCTCAAACTCTTAACTTACTACTTTGTTAGAAAGAAAACTTCTGAGCGCACAGAGCCACAGCAAAATAAAGCTGATATTTCGACACCATTTAGATTTCTGGCAGGTTTGAAGCTTTTTCATTAAATACCAGAAAGAAAAAAAAAAAGGGGGGGGGGTATCTGCACCACTCTGGTCAGACCCAACGTTAAAATGGAGCCTGTGTAAAACCATAGAAAACCTCCCAAAAGTTTTCCTTGCCCCTCACCTCCGCATCATCCCGGGAACACAGAACCACCTCATCTGTAACCCATCTCTAGTATAGCAAATTTGCAACCTGTGTTTTTCTGTCTTTCAAATCCAATACTGACAGACTAAAAAGGTTTTTGCGAGAAATCTGGGGTTCCACCTGGTCAGAATAAATACAAGAGAATTCAATCTCCACACGCCGTGCGCCAGCAATGTTGGCCGAATCCTGCAGTACGTCCGTCCTGTGGCGCTTTACCTTAAATCAATATTAACCTTACAAGCTCATTTTCGGGACTTTCCTCTCTCTTTCAACAAAAGGAGCAAACTTTATTGGCTATCAGCATTTCTGAAACTGAAAGGAGTTTTCTCTTCCAACTCCTCAATTCACACCTGGCTGCTGAATTGCGTTGGGCAGCACACGTTCAGCTTGTACACTGGCCATTTCAGGGGAAAAAAAGGGAAAAAAAATACTGTGTTAACTCCAAGATCACTGTTAGCTGCAGCTGAGTGATCGCCCGGATGGACCGCGAGGGGTCTGGACGCAGCAGAGATGCTCGAAGGCTCAAGCACCTTCAACAGTCAAAAGCTTGTCTTCTTAGATGACACACGGCCTCATGCAAGCAGCACAGCTCCAGGAGGCTGGGGCAAACCCAAAGAAGTATATTTTGATTTTATTTTTCAATCCTTGATACCTTTCTGGCTCTACCACAGCCCCAAACAGGGGCCAGGTCCTCCACGGCCAGTGACCAGCAGGCCTGGGTCAGCTTCCAGCGCTGCAACCCATCCAAAAAACCTCCCTAAGAAAGATTAATAGCAGTTTTATTTGGGTTTGGTTTTTTTTTTTTTTTTCCAGAAGGAAAAGGACTTCTCAAAAAAACCAAGACACCTGCAACAATCCAGCCGCCCGCCTCCACATCTCCCTTAAACACTGAGGCCACCATGAACAAAGGAATCCTTTCACCAAAGCGTTTGTTAAACATTTGAACTGAAAGAGGGAAAATTTAGATGAGATCTTAGGAAAAAATTCTTTGCTGTGAGGGTGGTGAGGTACTTGCCCAGGTTGCCCCGAGAAGCTGTGGCTGCCCCATCCCTGGAGGTGTTCAAGGCCAGGTTGGACGGGGCTTGGAGCAACCTGGGCTGGTGGGAGGTGTCCCTGCCCAGGGCAGGGGGGTGGGACTGGATGGTCTTCAAGGTCCCTTCCGACCCAAACCGTTCTGTGATTTAAGGCTGATTTTATTGAGTTTACCAGAAGCAGTTCTATCCTAACTTGCTCAAATGGGATTTTGCATAATCCCATAATTATTTCAGATCCTTGCAGGATGTAAATGGAAAAAATACATATATGTACACACATATTTTCTTATATACTTTTTCTTTTATGTATGTGTATATATATATGCATTTAATTTTTTTAAAATGACACACACAAAAGCATCAGCTTCTGCCATGAGAATAACTCTCAGCGCATTTTTCCAACCCAACATCCCAGCTAATTTGGATGCACCGAACCAGGGGACGAGAGCAATTTTCTCCTGCAGGCGGGTCCCTCAGCCCCCACTCCTTACGGATCTGCGGTTAAAGAGCAGGCGGGGGTAAGACGACAGCTATTCACACAGCTGTAGGTTTGGGTGTTTTAGCCCTCCATGGGGTAAACCTGGGGGTTTTTTTTGACTGGCAGAACTTCTCCCGCACCAGGCTTGCCCAGCCATCCCCACAAAGTGCCATATACATGGGCAAAAACCCCCAAACGGCTTTTTGGGGGGGGGGTGAGGGGGAAATAAAAAAAAATCAGGCTTGCAAACGTGCTGATGGGCAAGTGGAGATCCACTGAGGCAGCTCAAGCACACAGATTTTAAGGGCTATCCCCAGAAATTAGCTTGCTACACAAACAATATTGAATTAAAATGAAAGTCTAAGCGCATCAGGGGCAGATTAATTTACTACTCACGGCCGTATTTAAGCATCTATGTAATATATTGTTGAAACCGTGTGAGAACTATTGAAACCCACAACAAAAGTTGTTAGGAAAAAAAAAAACTGATTTTTTTTTTTTCCCTAAAAGACAGCAATGACAACACCCACTGGGACAGGCGCTAATGACAAAACTTTTAATGAGCAACCATTTAGTGAAACCTCTTAAAAAAAAATTAAATAAAATCACAGTGAACCTCCTTCTCACTGGGGAACTGAATTACCTCCGGACCAGCCTCCTCGCAGCTTTGCACAGTGCCTGCTTTGTCAGTGATTGCAAATTACAGGTTTGGTGTTTATTTAAAAAAGAAAAAAAGAGACTTTTCTTCAAAATTGTTTGATGGATCAATTCTACAATAAATCGTTACAGCTGCACATGTCAGTATGTCTCAGAAAGCTGAAAGGAGCAGCAAAACAAAAATACCGGTTTAATAAGATAATGCATTTAACTAATTTACCCTGCAGCTCATGAAGGTGGCATGAAGTACAGGCAAGAGTTGCACACTCAAGTCCTCCTATTTTCGTGCAAGGGTACGAAATATTAACAGATTTCAAGGAAAGCTAATTAGTACTATCATTTACTGTAATGAAAGAGGAAGTTGTTATTGCATGACAGATGGTATTTGTTTTACATCACATGCAAGATAAGCAGAAATCGCATAAAAGCTTAGCCAGCCGAACAGGTAGTTGCATGAGATCTGCATCCTGAATTGATCTTTCTTTTCCCCCTCTCCCCTCAAAAAAAGCCACAACCAAGTTGTACCCTATTTTTTTCTTAACATATACTGACCACACTCTGTTACTGTTATCCTATGTTAGCTAACGAATGGCAATATTTAGCAAAAATAAGGAAACAAGCACAGCGACTGTCTTCCAGCTTTACAAGCTTTATCGCCCTCCTTATTTCGTAAAAACGGAACTAGAGATTTGATACCGCACGCCGAAAATGACAAGAGAAATATAACGGAGAAATCTATTCAATTCACAAGACGACGCTATTGCCACATGAGCCTCTTCCCCATCCAACGAGTTTTTTTGCTGTCACACCGTAGACCGCCGTGGTGCCACCAAACACACTGCCCAGACAAGGCATCCCCTTACTCCCGTGTAACACCACGTTTTGCAGATTAAGCGCTACCCGTCCTAACGCAATTACGTATTAACAGCGCAAGTGAAAACAAGGCAAGGGGTACTTATCTTCAGCTACAGAATCAATGAGGCTCCGGAACATAAAAATAATAATGTATGCACACACACATATATACGTAGCATTTCTGAAAAATTCAAAGTTTACGAAGAAAAGAAAAAAAAAACCCAACAGAAACTGATCACCCAAAACAATCTGCAATTTTCCCCCCACTCTCCTCCATTTTGACGAGTGCAGAATGCAACTATATTTATCCCCCTGTAGACATCCTCCGTGACACGTATGATACAACTACAAAGGGTAGACAGTATTTTGCAAATATATATATATAAAAATATTTCTGTGACTCAATTCCAGCTGAATCTATATCAGAGAAGGGAGGAGGGAATAAGCAGGATAACTGTGGTCTAAACCCTAAAGGGTTTTTAATCTTTTGCCGGGTAAATGCATTTTAAAAAAATAAAATGAAAAGACATTCTTAACTACATCAAAACCAGCACGCCCATTGAGTTTGCCTTCCACCTCTGTTTAACACCCCCCAAAACAGCATCCGGGGAGATCAAGGGAAGCAGATTCATCTATTTTCCTCTCGGTATTTAAGGGAGGGTGCATGTTAAACCATCACTTCTGAAAAAAAAATTTAAAAGTAATCACAAAAGAAAGCCTGCCTTTCACAGAAGAAGTCATACATATTCACTGATAAATTATACGCTGATTTAGAAGATTCAGAAGGGCTGTGGGGGCAGACCGGGGGGGAGGCAGAGGGGAAAAAAAAACAGAGTAAAAAATATGAAATTATACACAGCGAGAACACACACATACCTGCTGGGGGATGCCATCTCCTCTACATTTTACACCCCAATTGCTCCGTTTTACCATCGTTGCCACTACCAGGCTCCCGAGCCGGCGTTGGCTACCCCGGCGTTCCAGCTGGCCGCTGCTGAGGGAGCGAGAAAGCGGTGGCTTTTCCCCGCTTGGTGATTCAGTCTCCTTGAGGGATGTGCTGCATTGTACCGGGTGAGTCATCCCAGAGGTATTCTGCATATTACAGCCCTGGACGGACCATTACTCATTCCCAACATCCTCCCCTGCGCACTGACCGACCGAAGATCCTTGCTTCCCCACCCCGGTTATAGGCTGGGGAAAAAATAATAATAATAAAAAAAATGTAATTACGATACAACCTGCCATAAACTAATAATGTGGGCGTTGAGCAGCGGCCGGCAGAGGAAACGCGCTGCTGGGAGGTTGTACCAGACCGCTGGGTACGTCACCAGCTCACCCAGGACCGCAAACAGGTCCAAGGTTGAAAGTGGGCGTCATCTCCTCTGGTAACCCCACCTGCACTTTATTCCCCAAAAGCTGCTCACGCAGCGCCGGGACCAAGGGTCTAAACAACTCCTCAGGCTTGGGGGAAGCACTCAGCCCTCCCGATGGGCCCGTCTCCATCGCAGCTTTTAACTGGATCTTAAATATTTTCCATTTCGCAACGAGCATCAGCTATAGGTCCTTATATACCATACCTCTGCGGGCACCCCACATGACCGAAGCGCCAGCACAGCAGCTTCGTTTCAGGCAGTAGGTCTCAAGCGCTCCCTCGCTGCTCAAAAACTTTCACGCCTGCTTTGTTTAACTCCTCGCGCAGCCAACACGTGTGTGTGTGTCTGTGTTGCCCCCCAAAGTTATATGATCACCCCTGAATGCCCTCTCATTTTTTTTTTTAAAGCAGAAATGTTGCTCAAGAACTGCGCCAGCACCGACGACAAGAATAAAAACCCGTGACATTGGGACTCTGAAAGCAGCTTCTAAAAATGCTTGCCTGATTTTGGAACTGATCTACATTGATGATTAGGCAGGAGAGGGGAAGAAAGCTAATTTAGGTGTTTCCAGGCTCAGCTGCTTCTGCCTTCCTCAAATCCAAACCATTTTAACTTCAATTCGGGGCCAAAAAAATCCCCTTTTTCCCAGGGTGGAGAACAGTGGCGGAGGTGATGCTGTCTGTAAGCATCCTTTAAGGAAAGCTGCACCCTGATTTTACAGACGTAATAACCTAAAAAAAAAAATAATAGAAAAAAAAAAAATCACACACACTCTTGAAAACTTCAAGCTTGGACCATGGAAACCCCGAGCTGGAGACCACTGAGGCTCGAACCCCGTTGCAGTGCATGGACACCAGTCTGCACGGAGGATGCTGAGGACATCCCGAGGCACCAGGACAGAAGCATTTCTTCGCTGCTTCTCATGTGCTGAGGCAGCTGCAGGCACCTATTGGCAGCTTGGCTGGATTTTGTCATGACAGTCCAAAGCCAAGCTGAAGGCAACACGCAGCATTTTAAGTTTGTTATAGCAGGGTCAAGTGACAGCTGTGTCTACCCTGTTTCAATATACAACACAAAAACATCCTTAATTTAACAGGCAAAGGGTACCCTGTTTTGGTAGAGGCGCATTTGTGACCACTGGGTAGCTCATTAGCCAGTCACAGCATCGTACTATCCGAGTAACCAAAAAAAGAAAGTATTTTCAAACAGAAATTTAATTGCACATCCCCAGTCCACAACTGGTCCTACCCCCAGATGCCGCACCAGGATCTGCTGCCTCACTTTCCCCTGCAGCGCTGCTTTTTACACTCCCGCTCATCACCTCCAGCCTCAGCTGCCGCCAGAAAGAACTCAGCACACGAGTCCGAAGCAACATCGGCCAGAAAAATTCAAGCCCTTTTTGCTGCAAGTCCAGTTTCTAAAGTTTTTTCTCCTGAGGGATGGGGGAAGATGAAATTAGCCTCCCAGCGTCAGACACAACTATCTTGAAATAAGTTGTGTTGTAATCGTGTTTTTGAAACGATGGCTTGAGCGGTTACATCTCCCCAAAGCTTCCCCTGTTTTCTCACCTTCCCAGTGGTCCTCCTGGGAGGACCAGCACAGGCCATGGTGAGATGTGGGACTGAGCACTGACATCAGCTGGCTTATGGAGGAGCAGCATTAACAGACACGAC
>NW_009646517.1:463646-473351 GCF_000708025.1 Charadrius vociferus | reverse complement strand
CGGATTTACAGGGAAAAGCCATCAGGCTGTGGAGCGAATGCAGCGTGGCAGGGCAGCTCTCGGCTCACGTGGCCGGGTTGAGCCACAATCTGGGTATTTTCTGCAGAATCACCTGTTTGCTGGTGTGCCGGGAGCTGGGAGAAAAAAAAAACGCTCTGCGTGTGAAAATGTAAGACACAGAGAAGCTCTCCAGTATAAATGTCACAGTGCGCTCCATCCATAGGGACGCAACCGGAGCAAGTCATGCCCTGGCTTTCCGCCTACACCAAGAGATGCTGTTGCATCAGCCAAGAAGAACCACCACCACCTAATTTGGTTGGCTTCAAGCCCTACTCCCAAGGGGTTTCTCCAAAGGGAAGCACAGATCAAGTCACCGGATAGTCATTAGCATCAACTGAATCACCAGTTGGGTTCTCGCTTTTGCAAATGTTCTTTAAACTTAAGGCTAAGCTAACAAATCTCAGCTCCAGGGCTGGCAATGCTGCCACACTTTTGATTTATTTATTTCCCCTTAAGGTCTGCCCTGTCCAACATCGCCTTCGCGCACCCATCACCACCAGTTCGGTGCTACAGTGAGATATCCTCCGAAGCTTTTGTGTGTTTCCTCACTTGGAGCTGTGAATGGCTGCTCCAAGACACAAACATTTTCCCCCATTTCCAGCGGGTCGCACACTGCTACGGGGCTTTACTATTCAAAATTTAAAGTAAATGTTGCAACCAGGAGAGCCGACAAGGTGGTGGATGAAACTCAGTCACCTCGTTAATGCCAGTCGTATTAACAGGCTGAACTTCTGCAGCACAGCAGTTCTGCAGCGAGGTCCCCTCCAACCTAAACTGTTCTATGATTCTATCATCTGGGAACACCAGGCAAGCTACCTTAGGTGTAGCATTCCAGATTTGCTACAGCAATATTGCCTAAACATTTGTGCCTCAGGAGGGGTAAAAGAAGGGTGCTTTTCTCCATTTTTGTTTTAATTAAAACAAACAAACCACCCCAAAAGACTTCACAGACATGGTGCATGTAGGTTTTTGCCCAACACACTTTAGAGACGCCCGTTCCATTCATGCTGTCCATGCTGCCCACAAAGCTTTCCTGAATACAGCGTTCATTCAAGTCGCGCTGCAAGGAAGAGCCGAAAGTGCAGCAGAAATAGAAGAAAGGGCACAAAAGCTGATCCTTCGGAATGACTTCACGCCATTTATGATGCGCCTGCTGAATATTCATATTCGGGAGCACTGAAATGCTTCTCCCTACCTACCATTACTACGCTTTCCCTATTTTCCATGAAACCGGGGTAGGGGTCTGCCGTGCTGCACACCTCTGCCTGCACAAAAGCAAGGTGTTATCGTAAGTACAGCTCAATACCAACCACTTCAGCAGCTGAGGAGTCTGCTGGGGGATGGATGGTCCATGAAAGCCCATGCGGGACCAGTTCTGGTTACGGTGCAGCTCGATTCTGCTTATCTATATCTCAATACAACCTTCACACAGATGTTGAGCATCACTGAGCACGACGCTTCCCTAACACAACCGCGCTCCGAGTACTCCAGTACAACTAAGGAAAAGAGGAAAGCCACAGTATTTAATCTCTTGTAGACATCATCGGATGCCAAATAAGAGAGGATCCATCCTTTTTGCAGTTGGCTCCGGCAAGCTGCAAGCCACCAGCACGGTGGGAGCGTCTTGCCATGGATGCCCGGCAGCAATTGCTTTGCAGCTCATCGTTCCAGCCGGACAAAATCATTACGCATAGTACAATCCCAGGTCCTAGCGAAGGCACAACCTGTTTATAAATTACAGAGATGCTAAATGAGCATGGCAAGTTGAAGGCAGCATTTTTTTGCCACTTCAAATAGTGCAAACCAAGGCAACTCTCTATATAATCGGTTTAAAAAGTCCATCTCCCAGCGCCTGACAGCTTGCTTTTTCTTTTCTGAGTGTTTTAAAGCCCCAACCTTGGAGAGACACGTCGTTCTCACTGATCAACGGACCTCTGTACGGATAACAATAAAAAATGACCCCAGCATACGATGGGTATTTCCATCCAGAACGCAGAAAGGTTCTGGGTGTGCGCCATGTGGATTTAATTTTCCCGCAGACGGATCAAAGGAAAGCCGCCAAGAGCATCTTACTCGCCTCCAAATAAACATCCATGACCAGAAAAGAGGTTACACAAATGACATGCACCCAGCTCCTCCGTGCCGGAAAAGCCTCCTGCACTTTTCTTCTAATTAAACCCTTCCTCCGTAGCTCCTAATTGATACTGGGACAAACAGCTGTAACGTACTCCAGGAAATCTAACCCCGTACTTTGCTCTACTTGTGTGACATGGACTCCCCATCACAGGGCACACTGCACATTTTTATTTTCTTGATTAAAAAAAAAATGGTTAAAAAAAAAAGTTAGTAAAAAATCTGAGACCTTCCTCCTCCCTTTTTTTCATGCTTAAATACTTAGCTCAAAGGAGAGGTGTTTTTGATGTCCTGCCTCTCCATGGTTTGCATCCAAATTTGCATTTTTCTTGCACCGGTATCATTATCTCCTAGTGTGGCCAGACCGGAATGCCACGAATGGGTTCCTCCCTCTGACCCCCCCCGAGAAAACCAATTGGTCACAACGCAGGTTGAAGAGTTTGACTTGGCTCGTGCTCCTAAATCAAACTTTTGTTTCATTTCAGCTTTAATCTAGACTGCTTGGTCTAACAGATGCTTTACTCCAGTTATCTGCCAAAGATCTCAAGTGATGAAGAATCCATAACATCCCCCCCCCCCCCAAAGTTTCTTTTTTAAAGTGTGAATCTTTTTTTCACTTCTAACCACCGCATCTTTGCTTTCCCTTTCTGTAGGATAAAAATTTTTCCCACGCCAGTGCTCTCAGATTAACTATGTGCACCCCAGACGGCGTATATCCCACTCCTTGTCTTCTCCAATTTCTTCTTTCAAGATTTCAAATCATCTTTGCCGCCCTTCCTGAGGGTCAGCGCTATCTTTCGCAAAGCCCTCGCGCCGGGACTCAATGCTCCCATGCTAAAAGCACCTGCAAAGGCAGCGAGACACAGCAGACCGAGAGACAACCACCACGATACGCTAACCCTTACCCACCCAGATTTTTAAATCTGCTTAATACTTCCATAAAACCATGCTGACCACCTCCAAGTTCATACGCTCAAGCCGACGGCGACTGCACCTCCTTTCAGCCAGCTCCCTGTTTTGCTGGCTTAAGCTAACCAGCTTAAATTTTCAAGACCACTCTGCTTCCCCCGTAAGCATTAGTAGAACATCATCTTGCCCTTAAAACGCACCTTGTCCAGCTCTTCCCAGCCCTCACTGGGAACGAGCTGCTGTTTTACAGACTTAAAGGAAGATGGTTAGCGCTTACGAGCCTGCTTTCATTTTTAGTAGTGTGGTAATTATTTTATTGCTCATTTGAGATAGTGATCCTCACTGTCTGTCTCTTTGGGACCGCAGAAATCATACAGGGCGGGTTCCCTCTCTGGTACAGAGTACAGCAAACTCCGTCATGCCTGTCCTGTATTGGGACACCCAGCGTTAATCACTATTCAGCTTTCTGACGTTAATTCTTTGAAGTCCTAAGGCAGGCAGAGATTTCTCACTAATACCTTCGGTTTCCTGCGGTCAACTGAGCACATCTCTCGACCTCTTAACTTTGTTCCCTCTGCAGCCCGCTTTCCTGTTTACATCGCGGCCGTCACTTCCCTTGCGAAGCCAAAGGGCTTCGGGGGAAAAAAAAAAAAGTTTTTTTTTTTTTTAAAAAAAAGAAGGACCAACAAACAAGCGAAGTTTCTTCAAGCTGCCAGCCGTTGCATGTCTCTCTTCCTTCGCCCGGTCGCAAGTGTCACTCACATTTAACAGCTTCTATTTCCTACGCTTCATTTTAATAGGCAGCTTTTTTAAATGCTAGATGATTCGGTGCCTGCCAAATATCCCACTGGCAGGAGCGGTTTTGTCAGCGTACAGCAGAGAAGTCCATCAGAGGAGATCACCTCGGGGTCGTCCCATATTCTCATTCTGACGGCCGAGGACGAGTTGTCCGACGTATCGCACCTCCATGTTTTCATGCCGATTCCTTCCAAAAAGGTGAGGTTTGGTATGTCTGCCTAGGGACAGCTGGAGCATATCAGATGTGGTCTTTCATTTGAGTAGCAGAGATGGTGAAGGAGCTTCTCATTCTGCTCCCGTCACGACTTTCAGCGCAGCTGGGAGCTGCAATATTAACCATCTGTGTTTACTGGGGAATACCAGAAAATCAGTGCCCTGCACAAGATCAAAAAAACTGCTTAAGCTTAGAAAATATCTAGTAACAGCTTATGCAAGTCTACTCATTTAACAGGCCGCACCACTCTAAGTTTACCTTTAACCCAAAACCACTTAAAATCATAAAAAAAAAAAAAGAATACTGAAGAAAAGTGACATTATCTTCTCGCTGAAGATCTGCGAGAAGGAAGCGTTCACCTTTTCTCTTTGGGCAAAGCCCTGTCTACACTGTACCTTGCCCACCCCCAGCAAATTATTAAGGTAATGTCTAGAAGGGAGGAAGAAGATATACCCTGATTTCCCCCCCCAACCTCCCACTTGTTTTTCACTGTCTCCAGCTGTGTTACCACCACTCTACACATGTTCAGCGGATGATAGTGGAACCACAAGTGTTTATCTCAAGCCAAAACGGCTTTTTCCTCCCCTTAAACTCAGATTTAACTTGGGTTTTAATTTGTCTTTACCAAGGGCGCAGAAGAGATGGGAGATGCACGCCTATCCTTCGATGCCCCATCTATGAACTCGGTTTTCTTTTCCCTTAAGGTGGTTTCACCGAGTTTTATTATGAGTTTCCGGCTTCCTTGCTTGGGATTTCCCTGCCTCTGCTGCTGTGTCCACTCATATCTTGGAGCAAGAGAAATTTTAGAAAGGAAGAGCCTTGGTCTAAAGATGTGTCTCCTTTCCATTCGAGCAAAGGGAGGGCAGCCCAGCAGTCCAGCGGGATGTTTTGGCTCCCAGACAAGATGGGGAGGGAAGCGCGACGTGCCAAGACTGACCTGCAAGGCCTCGCTCTCCGCTGGAAATTGATATTCAGGGAAAACAGCGATGGCATTTCGGCATGCTAAGGGAGAGAAACATACCACGTATTGCCCAAAAGTGAGCTGAATACGAACTTTGCTACACAATTTGCACCATGATGGGAAATCACCAGTTGTCTGAAAAAAAATAAAAATAAAAAAACACACCACCACCACCACCCCCAGCCTTTCTGAGTCTGATCACGTGCTATTTCCAATATTAATTTGCAAGGTGGGGCAAGGAGCAATTCAAAAGTTTACGCCCTGAAGGACCCACAAGCTGCTTCTTCGTCCAGGGATGTCTTTTTATGAATGTCAGCACCATGATGAGGCAGGTGCCCAGCCCACGTTTCCTCCACCGTGGGGACAGCCCTGGAGGAGCCAACAGGCCAACGCTCTGAAGACTCTGCAGATATCGATGCAACCCAGCACGTGCCGCAGAAACCCATGGTGGTGCCAACACCAGCGTTGAGTTGTGGGCGGCGTAACAGACCCAGCTTCAGCAGATTCTGTGATGGAGTCGGATGGTGACAGCTCCGTCCGAAATAGAAAGCCAAGATGGAAAGCCAGCTACTTGTCCCAATCCAGCGCTCTCCCTTGGAGACGCATGGATGATGCATACCATCAATTTTGAGGTAGAAGGGAGAAACCACATCCTTGCGTCAGCCTGTCCAGGTGTGCTGGGGCTGTAATGAGTCCATGGAGAACTTGAGAGTTGAGTCCCCATCCATCACGCGCATGCATGCACATTTTAGGAGGAATATATTTAAATGCACGTATTTAATGCATGCATTTAAAAACTGAGCTGAGACTGGCTAAAAGTAACAAAACTTAGTAGCGTAGAGGTTGATCAGATTGCCTCCATCCCATTATAACACAGCAACGCAAGAGCTGGACGTAGAAAACGGGCACTTCACTGTCGACTAATGGCCAATGCTCACCTTGCTAATAAATTCGGTGGAAGTCTACTGCCGTCTCAAAACAAGCTCTGGATGTAGCAGCATCCCTCTTCTAGAAGCCTAGGTAACTCTTGGACAGGAGACCTCCAGATGCACTTACAACCAAATAAATGAAGTCTAGCTGAAATAATGCTTTGCCAAAACCAACACAAAGACAGTGACCTCTGGAATTTGCAGCTACATGCAGATGTCCTAAAGGATGCCATCGGCTAAGTCATACAAAAGGTACTTTAACCCCTGGCAGCCGTTCATCTAGATATTTTTTTCTTGCAAAAAGCCTTATTACTGAGGGAGAGTTTCCTACTATTTGCAGGAAAATTCAGAAGAGAACAAGTAGACACTAATTCGTTAAAGAGACAGATAAACATGTACAGGAAATACTTCTACGAAGGTCCTGATCCTCTGAAGATTAATAATCTACAGTACTGGAGACAAACCCATGACACTGAGGAAATAAGCAAACTATAAAAACAGGAAGAAGTGGAAGTTGGTTTTTTGTTTTTTTTTTTTTTTTAAAATGTTATTTTGAGGCAATATTTGTTTTTCTGAAGCTTCAGATACTGGCAAAAGCCTCCATCTGCAGGTCACACTATTCTCCATACAAAAGCAGCTGCAGAAAGTTTCCTCACCCGGGTCCCCAGAGCTGTTGCTCCGGTCAGGCCATCCTGCACATCATGGATTAGCTGCCTCCCCAGCCAACGTTGTTCAGTTTTCACCTCATTTAAGGTCATTACAAGGGCTGTCGCTGCATGGACAACGTTCTGTAGGTGATACCAATAAATCAAGTTATTTCGCTCTTGGCGTTTCCCCCCACAGCCACAGGACGAAGGTGGTATTTTGGTATATTTACCGTAATACTCAATATTGAGGGTACTTGCTGGAAACGAAGGGTTTTGCCACAAACAGAAACTATCAAGAAAAGCTGTTCTGGACTCTTCTGCCTTGGTTTTTTGTTCAAGTGAAAACAGAACTACCACCACCGTGAATTACTGTCCCTCCAAGGATGCAGCAGGGATGTGCTGAGGTCAACCACTGCTTTTGCAGCAGCTTGGTGGCACAACTATTTTGGGACCATCGCCAAGTCCCCAAAGCTGAACAGACACCACCGCTTCATCCGGAGGCACTAACCTTTTCTTCCATCTCAGAAACATCTCGTGCTAGCTCATGGCGGCATCACAAGGAGCCCTCGGACTCCTGTCACGTCTTATACACAGGTTATCTTCCTTAAGTGCATCAGGCTGAGGCACAGCGCTGCCCAGGGTTCTTCTGCTATTAAAGGAGGTGGGAAGAGCAGAGGACGGGGAGACCACACCAATTTGTCCTCATCCAGGAACTTTTTGAAGCAACGCCTCCACCTCCTTCTCGCAAAAGCCTGTGAGAAATTTAGATCATTCCCACTGCAACCAACGCTACACGCATGTACTGAATGCCACCCTAAGAGCTGAATTAAGCTCACATCTGTCTGCAGAATTCCCAGAAAGCCGTCAGTACAGAAATTAAGTTTAACTTAACCTGAAAAAAAGGTTTAAATATTTATGCTTCTAATATGTTCTCGTCATTTTGCTCTTTAGTACCATATAGAGTTGAATTATTTCTGTCCACTGGAAATGATCCCTTCGAACTAGGGCATTCATCACTTAGGAAACTGAATGAAATTTCCACATTGGTTAGCAGTTGTTAGTTAACTATGAGGGGAAAATTATCCACATTAAAAAAACAACAAAAAAACCCCACAAGTGCACTACTATCAAGCCAGCTATCCACTTGGTTTTGACCTCTACCACCACTGCAGTGAAGACCTAGATGCTATTTATGTGCTCACTGCAAATATATATAAATATATAAATATCTACATCAAATATTAAGCATTTGCTATTTGTCTGACACAGAATACACCAAGCCACATGTTTTCTGGTTTTGTATGTACCAACTAAGACAGTGACCCATGATAACAACAGTAGGGACAATTAAATTGCAGTAAGATCAGAGAAGCAAAAATCTGACTCTGAAACAATTTACGATTTCAGTTCACGCAAATTATTCCCGTCCAGAGAAACGCCGATGCTGCTACAGCGGCGCCAAGTGCATCGACATGCTCCCCGATGACGAGGGATAAGGAAAGGTCTGTGCCCAAAAGCCCACCTGAGCACACCAGGCCAGCTTGGGGGTACCCACCTTACGCCAATCCACATTCCCTTTTCACGTGATTACTTACATTAAAATCCTGCCGAACTGCGGAGCATCCAAGAAGACCAGCTGTTAATCTCTCCTACTTTTTGTCTCCCACGTGTGTTGGCGTATCACGGTTTTGCGTGACAAAGTGTTTTGCACCACCTCGTAGTTCCTCGCGTTAACTGACAGTATTGGTAATTAACCAACTCGCATCAATTACAAGCAGAAATTGGAATAATAACAACAGACACAGACAGAGCCCTTGAGCACCGGCTTCTAGGAAATCACTATCAAGAGCTCCGTTAAGGTTCACGCTCTCTGCCTAATTAAGTACTTGAAGCGGCGGTGAGAAGCTGCACCCAATATTCAGTATTCAAAGTTCCCCGTGCTCCACACGCTGAACATCACCCAGAAATGTAATTTCAACCCTGAAATGCCACCAAAATATTCTGGCTTCACCCCTTTCTTTGCTCTAGGTGAAGAAGAAGGAATAAGCTACCAAAAAACCCTGGACAATACTTCCACAAAAATCCCAAACTTTGACTCCTACTGTTAAGGGAGATTGTCAGGTGTGAGACAATTAGCAAAATACAAAAGTCTATTTTTCTCCATTGCCTGTCAATACTCAACAGATACTTTCAGAAGTCATTGATTCGCTCTTCAAGTCCCTTTCTTCAAAGCATATAAAAACAGTATGAAGTAACAAAAAAAGCACAATAAAATGACAAAAAAAACCCAGCCTTCCAAGCTTTGGCAGCCCTTCTTACAGAGCATGGGGTGCACAATGCCAATGCTGAAGATGTTGGACATGTCTTCTGGGGCATCTCATGGCTTCTTGGCGTTGCGTAGCCCTGGCTGCACAGGGCGTTTTTGCCTAATCCATTAAATCAACCAGCGTTTGAGGTCCACGGGTACTTCAGCAAGTCAGAGGTGCATGCCAATAACACCAGAAATAAAATAAAAAATTATAATTATCAAAAAAAACCCAAGCAGCTTTAAAAATTTCCACAGCATTTACAGACTGGACTCTCCTGCCAACCAAGGCAAGGAGGAAGGCTGTGCTCTGGTGCCAAGGACACCGGACGCCCATCATGCCTACGATGACCAGCTGTTGCCGGTATGGAGGATGGTACGGGGACTATTCCAAAAATCCCACTCCTGGAGAGCACTTGGGACTTCCTCGTGACCCTCCGCCAAGCAAGCGGCATTGCGAGCTCAAAGCGGCTCCTCGCTTGCTTTCCTGAAACGCCGCTGTGAAACGGGCACGGACGGCTCTTATGAGCCTGGCAGTGTCTGTGCTGTTTCCAAATAGCAGATTTTATTGACTTTAAGCTGCTAACAGCTGGCAACGCAATAACCCACATCCACGGGCTGCTGAAGGTGCTACATCCCATTTCGATTTGTAGGGCTAAAATTAAGCTTTTCCTTTGATATGGAGTAATTTTTGCTTGGTATCCCAGTGCGTGCTCGGGCAGGCTTTCCATTCACCTGGGGCAAGCACG
>NW_009646517.1:461660-463634 GCF_000708025.1 Charadrius vociferus | reverse complement strand
TCTTCCAGCTTAATTAGGTCATACCCCAGGCTAAAGAATTTAATAGTTAATTGAAACATCATGCCAACCTATGGTGTGCTCTGCATACGTCTCATGCCTTGTGTGGTGAAAGTCCAAGGGTGGGAGAGTGGCTGAGGGTGAGGAAGAAGGTTTAATTTTAGCCAAAAGGAAGAACAAGTTCAGCACACTGACTAGCTAAAGAAATAAAAATAAAATAAAAATCCACTGTGCCACAATTCTGCTCCGTGACATGGGCAGACTAATTTACATGTGATCCATTAGGCGGAGGAGTGCTAAATGGCAAAAAGTGGTCACAAAACTAGAGCTACAGCCACAGACAACGTAAGTCAGAAGTGCTGTGCTATGCAACGTGGGGAGAAAGTCTGCGCTCCCAAAACCTTGGAGCTCCCAAAACCTTGGAGCTCCCAAAACCTTGGAGCTCCCAAAACCTTGGAGCTCCCAAAACCTTGGAGCTCCCAAAACCTTGGAGCTCCCAAAACCTTGGAGCTCCCAAAACCTTGGAGCTCCCAAAACCTTGGAGCTCCCAAAACCTTGGAGCTCCCAAAACCTTGGAGCTCCCAAAACCTTGGAGCTCCCAAAACCTTGGAGCTCCCAAAACCTTGGAGCTCCCAGGCATGTCTGCACCGACACACTGAGGGAGCTCATCGCAAACCCCATTCTTGAAGCGTCGCAACCGATGGGTGCAACCAAAAGCATGGCCTCACACAGGCTGCTACCCGTGCTTGGGTAGGAAACTCTATCTGCAAGCCACCTCCCGGTCACCAAACACATGATGAACAGGTCCTTATATAAATAGGTTTCTTGCAAGCTTATGTATCCCTGTGCCAGGTTGTTGTGTGTTTTGGTACGAAAAACCACAAAGACCAATCTCGGAGAGACTTTTTCCATGTCTGCCTGCACACATTTGATGGAAGGGAAGACGGTAACCGCCCTCTGACCTTTACAACAAGCCACTCTTCAGAAAAATCAAGGCTATCCTGCAGAGGGAAGTTACCTCATACATAAGCAAATATCTTCCTTAAGTACAAAAGAGGTTAGTATATTTAGCATTTTAATTAGATCACGAATGACAAAGCCACATTCCTGCAAAAAAGTTCCTGTATTCGAGATGTTCCAGAACAAAACGAATATACAGAGACTGGATTTTAGCCTTTAGGTATTTCCTTCCCTATATTTAAGGTCTACAATTTTCTGAAGTTAAATATAAAACGGCAAGAATGTGTACAAGCTGCGAACAGGCAGAACCTTTCAACTTCTTGCACAGCAGCATTCGCATTCCCTGCGACGCAGCACCTTCTGACAAGCCACGTCTTCCCCTCTATCCCACCTTGAGTTTTCTCTTGGTTTTAAAAATTTACCTTTGCTGTCAAGGGAGTTTCTAAATCCCCTCTATGAATTAATACAGCAAGAGAAGCCTGAACCAGATGCTCGACCAGACACATTTCTATTGGAGCCATCCAAGGAAAACCCTGCTTGGTTTTTCACCAACCAAGGGCATCTCAGGCAATCTACAGGTAGGACTTTCCTGGACCTTATATTATGCATCCTCTAAAAAAGGATTTTAAACTTCCAGAGGTTTTTTTTTTCTGTCCAGAATTTGAAGCTAAACATCAAATCAGCAAAACACCCCAATGGATTACTTCCTCTCATCACTGATTTTCAAGTGTCTTGAAATGCACAGTGTAACAGGAAAATTTTCCTATGGATTGAAGAAAACCTTTCTACGCTTTCTGTACTTGTTTTAAGAGACCTTGAGCACAGCTTTAGGCACCGGACAGCTTTCTCCTAACACAACACCACTTCTGTAAAATGCGGCACGGTTTCCCTTCTCGTTTGCTTTGCACCGTGGACTTCCACGCCGCGCGTCTTTCCCCGCCAACCGCAGCCATCCGTCATGCTTCAGTCGCCTCTCCCTGGCTATTTACTTAAGGCTGGGTACCGCCAGGCATGCCT
>NW_009646517.1:447373-461649 GCF_000708025.1 Charadrius vociferus | reverse complement strand
CAAAATGTACAAACGTGCTTTTATACGGCGCATTTCGACGCTGGAGAGTGCTCTCAAGGACTTTCCCTTTTCTGTCCCAAGGAGCTGGTTTTACTCAGAAGTTCAAGGAGCAGCAGAAGTTTCTTGCTGAAAAAAGTCACGTGCAGAAGTAGAGGAGAGAGGCTAGGCATTTACTCTTTCCACCTAAGGAAACAACCGCTTAAAAGAGCAGTCAGGTATTAGTTATTGGGAGCCTCTTTCAATTAAAGAATTTGCAAAACCCAAAGCATCCCTCTCTCTTGGGCTATTTTGCAAACAGGGGCTTGGCGTGACCTTGTGCTCCCCACTGCTTCACGGAAGAAAGCAGAACTAGGTTTCATAGAATCATAGAAAAATGAATTGGAAGAGCCCTTAAAGATGACCCAGTTCCAGACCCCCTGCCGTGGGCAGGGACACCTTCCACGAGACCTGGTTGCTCAAAGCCCCATCCAACCTGGCCTTGAACACCTCAAGGAATGGAGGAACACCTCCAGGAAGATCCTAGGGCATGCATGCTTGAACAAGCAGTTGGGGTTGAAGCCAAAAATCATATCCCCTGCTACCCTGCCATGCTGCTGGGCATCTGCACTCTGCCAGAATCCAGAAAGTAGATGTGATACTGGGCTTAATGGGCAAGAAGAAAAAAAGTCAGGTGCTCTGTACCTGATGAGAAACAATCCTCTGAACGATAAGCCAAGAAAGACACACACCATCTGACAGTGGAAGACACCGTCTGCAGGCTCAAAGAAGATCCACTTCTACTGGTCTAAGAAAAACACAGTCACCACCTTCCCGTGCCCCTTGGAGCACGGGGTGACCCAACTGGCCCAGGTTCATATCATGGCAGTTCATTAAACCAGAAACTGAAATGAATCAGTACAAAAAAACATTAGTACTTTTTTTGCTCACCCATCATCAATGAAGTCAACAAGGTTCTCTGCCATCCCATCTTCTCCTCCTCTCCCCACTGCTCCCATTACATGCAGCGATGTTTGTTTACTTCCATACACACTGCAAATAAAAAAAACCCCAGTACTAACTGTACTCAAAAGCAACCTTGGGAGCTATTTACCAAGCATCTCTTAATGCATCCTAACACTTGGACCGTCATTTTCATAAAAAGAGAGGAGAGGATGTGAAGGATCTCTTTGATGCTCGGTTCATAGCTGAAGGCCAGCTAACGTTAACCATCTGAAGAGACAACCTCTGCCAAGCACAGGCATGTTCCCAGCAACAACCAGCAGCAGTTTTCAGCTTGATCCCTGGAAGTCCATGGAATTAGTCCTTTATAGCATTAATTGCAACAAACAGCATATGTTGTATATTGCCTCCAACTGTTCTACATATGACGGGTCAGAGACAACAGATCCAGGAGCCCCTCGCAAAGCAGCTGGGTTTTTCCACCCTTGCTTACAGCACAGGGGCTGCTTTAAACATCTATACGTTTAAAGTATAGGCTATATACAGTAGGTAGCCAAGGCTCACCACCGGTGATTCAAGGTGGATGATCATCTGGAGAAGGTCCAACCGGGGATATGCTCATTTCTAGTCCCACCTCTACCATTTGTACCCCGAAAGCACAGACGTCAGAGCAACTTTTTCCTTCTTAAAGCACGTATCGGGAAGTACTGCTTGCAGTCGAGTATTTTCAGAAGGGTACCAGACTCACGTAGAAGCACAACCTGGTGAACTGTCTCGTGAAAAATTATTCCTCCTATTCCAGCAGCAGAGAGGAAGCAGAAAAGGGAAACAGTCTACTAATATTTAATATTTTTTTTTTAATGATACAAAGTTTGCACAAAAAGTGTTTTAGTAAAATCTCAAAATTTAAGTGCTGGAACAAAGAACACATTTTCCTCTGTATCATCTTACCCCAAATCAACACATAAAGCTTTGATACATTCATAATCCAAAGAGAACTGATTTGCAAAAGCACCCAGTGATTTTATTGCTTAAACCACCGCAAAACTTGGAGCGCATTTTGTCCAACAGAGGCAAAACCAAAGCAGCAAGCGCTCTCCTGCACACCGCTGTTACCCTTTCGTTTTGTTTCTGTAAGTCAGGGCTGAGAAAGCAAATTAAGCTTTGGACTCTCAACTCCTATAATCGCATGAGTTACAGGGCACCGACTCCAGAAGTTTATATATTTTCTTTCTAAAACATGAATGGGAAAGTTTACGCAAACACCCTTCTTTCCCCATCCCTTCCTTCCCATAAGGAGGAGTGTTTGTTTTTTCATTCGCCCTCATGAAAGGTTGGGGAAGCTATTCCACCAATACTGCGATAAAGGTAGCCCACACTTCCTTAGAGATATTGTAAAGGGAAGGAGGGGAAAAAAACCCACAACAAAAACCACCCACCCGAACACCCCCACCAGCAACAAAGCTGCTAGAACTATTTTTTAATGACTTTTGTACAAAACAGCAAATTTTATCCACAAATTAACCCCATTTACAATTCACCTAGAGCTTTCCCGAACAAGAAAGCGGAGAGGTACACAGATGCAGAGGCACTAAACACTGCAGAATTTTGGAACTCCATCACCAAACCCTCGCGTCCCAGACAAAAATGCCTCAGACGGGGTTTTTCCTGTTTCAACGTATAGAACTTCATGACCACCATTTCTAAAATAATCCACAGGGCCGCTAACTTTAGGGAGCAGTCTTTTTTGTTGCTTATAGGGGTTTGGGCTGGAGGAGGGGGCTTTTCTGCACACCCTGGAAATTTATTTCAGGGATTTTGTTTACAGGTGTGCATGCAGAACCAAACCAAACAAGTGGTTGGTAGGAGAATTTGTTAAGCTGTAATTTTTTTTTAATTCATAGGCTGTGATTTCCTTAACCGCTCGCTGGGGCAGGATCAGTACAGCTGAGGTGAACAGGCACATCGACCACGAGCTCTACACCCCAGAACTCAGAGACCCCAGCTAGTTCTTAGCTTCTGGGTACACAACCATTTCTGGGACCTAATAATAAAATCAGGAGAGAAGCAATAAGATTTTTAACATGCAAACACAGGAGAGAATCACAGAATGGTTGGGGTTGGAAGGGACCTTGAAGACCATTTCGTCCCACCCCCCTGCCCTGGGCAGGGACACCTCCCACCAGCCCAGGTTGCTCCAAGCCCCGTCCAACCTGGCCTTGACCACCTCCAGGGATGGGGCAGCCACAGCTGCTCAGGGCAACCTGCCCCAGGGGATCACCACCCTCACAGTGAAGAATTTCTTCCCAATATCTAATCTAAATCTCCCCTCTTCCAGTGTAAAACCATTCCCCCTCATCCCATGGCTCCCCTCCCTGATCAGGAGTCCCTCCCCAGCTCTCCTGGAGCCCCTTTAGGCACTGGAAGGGGCTCTAAGGTCTCCCCGGAGCCTTCTCTTCTCCAGGCTGACCCCCAACTCTCCCAGCCTGTCCTCCCAGCAGAGGGGCTCCAGCCCTCCCAGCATGTCCAGGGCCTCCTCTGGCCCCGCTCCAACAGCTCCGTGTCCTTCTGCTGGTGGGACCCCCTGAGCTGGAGGCAGCACTGCAGGGGGGTCTCCCCAGAGTGCAGCAGAGGGGCAGAACCCCCTCCCTCGCCCTGCTGGCCACGCTGATGGGGATGCAGCCCAGGATGTAGGTGGCCTTCCGGGCTCCCAGTGCACATTGCCGGCTCATGGTGAGCTTCTCATCCCCCAACACCCCCAAGTCCTTCTTCTCAGGGCTGCTCTCCATCCATTCTCCACCCAGCCTGTATTGATACCAGGAGTTGTCCTGACCCAGGTGCAGGATCCTGCACTTGGCTTTGTTGGTAAAAGTTCAGTAAAAACCTCACTGTGCCACAAGCACACATATTTTAACATCATCCAGCCGAGCATCATGCAAGACGACCATGCTAACCCCAGGGAGTTCACCCCAAGGCATCAAAATAAGCCTATTTCTGCCTCCCCTTTATCTGCTGTCTGTTAACCATTTCTACACATACTACATACTTATACGCAGAACTTTTAGGCAGGGGAAGATCCCTCCACACACACATCAGGTCAAACAGATAAAACCACCCGCCCTCCTTCTGCCTCTGCCCATCCGCACCAAACTGCGTAACTCTACATTTGGAAGGATTTTAACCAAAAAATGGTCACTTATCCAGGTAACTGACCTGGGAAGGTTTACAACTTCTGGGTACGGGCGAGGAAGACGCAGACTTTTTAATAACCAATAAAAGCACAGACAGACCCGATGAACAGCTCAAAAAAGAAAAAAAAAAGTTTATATTTATCATATAACTTGTTTTAAAAACTACTGTAAAAAGGCACATCGCTGACCCGATAAGATCTTCCAAAACTAGTGGAGTTTATGTATACATAGACATAGGGGGAAATGGTTTATTTGGGCTTTAGGGTTCTTCCTGTAGGATGCAGTGTTTATACAGGGTATTTCTGGAACTTCCTGGCTGCATTTGAGAGACCGTGCTCTCTGTGCGCCTCCAGCTCCTCTCCGCCCCAGCCTGCCTGTCCGCAGTATTTACACCCTCAAGAGGTACAGAGGCTGCAGATCCTTCACGAGAAGTCAGTAGGACTGAGCTCCAAGTCATTAAGGTGGGCAAGATACAGGGAAATTAAGAGTTCTTCTTGATGTGCTTTTTTTCCTAGAAAAATCTGCAAGTTATCCTTGTCTACGCAACACATAATGCCACTTGGGTTTTTAACTGCATCTTTAAAACGCATTTAGTTCCCTTTCTCCTCCCTCTCCTATCACTCCTCCTTTAATTTTTTTTATTTTATTTATTGTTTTTAACCAAGCTAGCACACTCTCTACATTGCACTTCCTTCGGACAACAAGCAGCAGCTCATCTCCAGCACTGCTTAAGAACTTTCCAGCCATTCAACACTTGGGCTCTCAGGCAGTATTACAATACCAAAATGCTAAATACTTGCAGGGGGGGGAGGGGGGGAAACAACAAAAAACCAACAACAAAAACAACCCAGGAAATTTTTCTCTTAAGCAGCTCCAGTAGTTTAATTGTACTGCAGCCTTTTATTCTTGTTTTTAAACATAGAAAACAAGCTCTGCACGAAGTTTTCCCTCTAGTTCAACTCAACATCAGATGCCTTTTTAAAAACACAAGGTCATTCAAGCCAACGCAAGTACGGGAATTACTGTTTCACAAAACTCTACGCCATTCCTCAACCTTTCTATCTTTACAGCCACCAAACTGCATACATCCAGTAACAACATGTAAAGCACTGACGGGCTGCAACCAGCTTAACACCTCCCATGCCAAGTTTCAGTCAAGGATGAATTATGTTGGCAGCGCTATAAATCTCCTGCGATAAAGTTTTTGCTGTAATTTCACCAGTATTTAAAAAAAAAAGCGCAAGCGTGCTCCACTGAAGTATCAGTGGCTTTTCTGTAATTTATACACACACACACATATACTTTAAACACATGGGGTGTAACAAGCTCTGAAATACAGGGATTTAGGCTGCGGTCTAACAGAGGTGGCTGTACCCCCGGCTCTCCACCCCCACCGAGGCAGCGGGGCTTTTATTAAAAGTTAAAAAATAAAAACTATAAATAAATAAATAATAATAATAAAATCAGTGCTAAGTAACCAGGCACCTTGGGTTTTAGGAAACATGATCAAACAAGGCATCTGCCTTGCGAAAACCATGGAGAAGGCAGGAGAAGGCAGGTCTAGTCCCCGCTTTCAGCAACGTGCTCTCCCATGCAACTCTTCAACAGCCAAGCTGGCAGCAGAGGAGGGTAAATTCCTCAGCTTGCCGGCATTAAGAGGACTCAACTGTATTGGGCATCTCAGGCAAAAATAGGGATTTATCGTCCTGCTGGACCTCTGTCCTCGCGCTCCCAGCCACGCAGTACGGGCGAACGATGGAGAGATGCAAAGGTCCAAGCGTTACAGGAGTTGTGCTATTGAACAGAACCCAAGTCAGGTAGCTGAAAAAATGCCAAACGTGCTTTGAATGAGCCTGGGTGATACTTTCAGATCTCTACGTAACTTTTAAGAACCAGACTGTTTGTAAATAACCTGCCACCCCAGACCCAGAAGCCCTGCAGCAGCAGCAGCCGAGTCTACTTGCCAGCTCTGCCCATGCCTTCCAGCAACTCGTTATGGCATCCCTTTGATTTCTGGAAAACAAAAAGCAGCAGCTCTCCAGTGTTAACACCTGGATACTTTTTCCTCTTCTCAGTCCTCAAGAGATCTTATAAAGACCCCACGTACAACCATTCTGCTGGTACCCTCCTGGCACCCGAGCCCAGAGGTGGGGTGATGGGCTGCATGGAGGAAGGATGCGTGTGATGAACCGCCGGGCTGCTGCTCTCTACTGGGGCATGAATCCAGCTATTCCCCTCCTCTTGCCTCATTTCACACAATCACAGAATGGTTTGGGTTGGAAGGGACCTTGAAGACCATTTCGTTCCAACCCCCCTGCCCTGGGCAGGGACACCTCCCACCAGCCCAGGTTGCTCCAAGCCCCGTCCAACCTGGCCTTGAACACCTCCAGGGATGGGGCAGCCACAGCTGCTCGGGGCAACCTGCCCCAGGGGATCACCACCCGCACAGCAAAGAATTTCTTCCCAATATCTAATCTAAATCTCCCCTCTTCCAGTGTAAAACCGTTCCCCCTCATCCTATGGGTCCCCTCCCTGATCAGGAGTCCCTCCCCAGCTCTCCTGGAGCCCCTTTAGGGACTGGAAGGGGCTCTAAGGGCTCCCGGAGCCTTCTCTTCTCCAGGCTGACCCCCAACTCCCCCAGCCTGTCCTCCCAGCAGAGGAGCTCCAGCCCTCAGAGCATCATCCCAACTGGAGGCAAAGCACAGGCTTCTTTATATGCTGCAACTTGAAGCATTAGTAACCTTCTATCAGCTTCAGGGCATACCTTTCCACTCGCAAAACCACGTAAACAGCCAGCTTGCCTTCCAAGCACTTAAAAACCCAGGGGGGAGTGTTCGGACATGTCAGTGGAAGAAATGCAGCGAGAGGAGGTGAGCTGAGCTCTTGGCGGACAGTATGTGAATTAATAAATAATTTAAAAAAAAAAAAAAAAAGCATAAATGGTCTAAAGACTGAAAAAGAAAAAAAATATTACACAGATGTGCTTTAGCTCAGATGCTAATTGCCGCTAGTGGCATCAACTAATCCTAAGCCTGGACTTAATTCCTGTAAAACCGCATCATTTAAGACACCGTTGCCTTTCCGCAGGCGAGGGGAGGATGAGGAAGGAGCTGGAAGGCGAGACCGCGCTGCTGCAACAGGCTCCCGTGTTTAGGGAAGAAGCTCCGTGATTTCCCACAGCGTTTTGAAACTCCGGGCTGCTGCACAAACACCTTCAAGTGTGTTTCAGCTATTGCAAAGGAAACAAATCTCGCTCCTAACTACTCACCGAACTAATGTTTTAAGGCGCAGCGTAGGGAGGGAAGCTGCCTGCTCTCCAGACCCACTTTTAACTAGTTAAAAAAAAAAGTAGTAAGTAATGGGTCTATCCAAACAGGACATATATATAGTGCAATTAAAAAAAAAAAAAAAAAAAGATAATCTAAACGTTTCCAGACCTCCTCAGGACTTGAGTGCATTGTGCAGAACATGTTCCTGTCCTTGCCCGGCAGCGCAGGTCCTTACAAGCAGAGAGACGTGTTTCCCATACACTAGATCAAAAGACACTATCAGGTTTTACAACACATCTCCCCGCGCCGTCAAACGCGTGCGTCCCACAAAGAGCAACAGCAGAGGTGTAACAGAGACCAGCTCAACTTTCTTTTTTTTTTTTTTAATTTTATATAATAGGAAAGACATGAGGGGGAAGTGGCTGCTCTCAGCAAGAGACACACACACTTTTTGTTCCTAGAGAGAGGGATGTACGCAGGTAGCAAGTCCTAATGTTACTTCTGAAAGGCCACTTAATACACATGCAAGCAAAAAAAAAAAATTCTATTTAATTGTTTATGTAGTTCACTAAAGACACTATTTTCAGCTTGCGTTTTGCCTCGTTTCGGTAGCACCTTGGACAAAAAGCACTAGCAAGCAACGAACAAGCTCTGCCACCATGGTAGTCTTCAAGCTATGAAACGTTTTTCTCCTTGCTAGGCACCACTGTCCAAGTCCGAGCGCTTTGCGGAGGTGGGCAACTCCACAATCTCACTTTTGAAAACACCACAGATGGGGAAATCAAATAATTTTGTTAGAAAGCCTTGTAACCGTTCCTCCCCGCACCCACCAGTAAGAAGTTTCCTTCCTAGCTGGAATAGCCATCAGCTGTCGGGCTTCCTTGATAGACTCAAGATCTCTCCTCCGATTACAGCACACGTAGGAGTTGAGAACAAAGGGGGAAAAAAAAAACCCAAACCAAACCCAAAACATAGTCCTTGAAGTGAGAGTTGCAAGTGAAGAAAGTCAAAGAAGAAAGTTATTCAAAAAGCCTAAGAACAAGGAGACCAGAGACAAAAATAATAATTTGGGTTAAATCTCACTTAGACCTACTGCAACAGGTAGAACCTGCCGGTTGTTGGCAGAAAGGTCTTGAACCGCCTCGAAAGCACACTTTGTAATGCTGCTTTTGATAAAACACAGCTTACTTTTAAGGCAAAGCATCTACTTCTGCTGCACGGAGCAGACAGCATTTCGCTCCAATGGTGACATCAGATGCACATCATTACGGGAGACCACCTTCTCTTGATGCTACGGAGAAGACACTGCTGCAGGGTTTGGTTGCAGCAGGAGTTGCGGCCACGGCAGAAGTCCTGCTTCCAGACAACAGTGACTCGTGAAGGAATAGAAATAAAATAAGCAAGAAGCAAAAAAACCCCAAAACAAACAAAAAGAAAAACCCAAACCCCAAGAGGGCAGAGGAAAGGAAACGAAAGAGCACAAAACAAGAAGCGAAACAGAGAAAGCAGGCAGGAAAGTGCAGAAACCCAACGGAAGGAGAGAACAGCCCCTCGTCAGCTCTGTGCAGAGAGCGGCTGCCAACCTCAGCCAGAGGCAAAGCTAAATCTCCAGTCCCAAAAAGCCGGCCAGCGGGTGCCGGGGCAAGCCCTGTTTCCCGGGACGCCATGGAGGAACCACCGGTGACCTTGCTAGAGGAGAGACAGTGATGAGACAGAGCAAAGACATCCTCCTGAACCTAGAGGAGATGATCTTTCTCTGCCCACCTAACATTTGTTTGACGTCAAGCTGGAGTAGGAAAAGAGGTGAAGAGCATCTCTATGATATTTGCAGGTACCAACACCAGAGGTCACGGCGGTATGATAAAAAAAAAAACACACCAAAACAACCGCCCCAGCGGGAAGGAACGCAGTATTTGGGCATTGCTTTGCTATTCTTGCTGCGTTAGCAGGGCTCGTCCCAGGTCTGCTGCTGCAACCTGGCACCCTCGGCTCACTGAGCGAAGGGGACCGGCAGATGGGCAGCCTTGCCGGGCAAGGAAACGAAACATGAGAAACTACGTGGGTAAACCCAACCTTTGTTCCAAAATGCTGATGCAAAACCAAAGGTGAGGGTTAGGCGCAAAGGGAAAGCATTTCTCCGCAGCATCAGAGGGTCAGGCTTTCGGTACGGAGCAAGCATCAGAAAAGTAAGAGATTAAAGGAAATTTGACAAGGAAAGGGGGTGGACACGGGTAGGGAAAAAGGGAAGGAAGAAAAGGAAAACCCACAAAATCTCGGCAGAAAAACAATAGGTAAGAAAAGGAAGAAATAACCAAACAAAAAAAGCGCATTAAGAAACCATCAGCCGTGTTTACCCACCGCCAAGGTGGCAAGAAAAGGGTCAGTGCAAGCAAGACTCTGGGAGAAGCTGCACTGCTGTCCTCGCTGGCAGAGCTGGAGAAGCTCCAGGTGCTGGAGAAGACCTCCCTTACCAGTGCTGGGATTCACGTGACAAAAGCTTCTCGCTTGTTTTCGGTAGTCCACAGAAGTGGGGACCACTGCGCCTCCCATCTGCCGCCAATCACCTCTGCGGTCTATTTGTGCCTTTTTTAGTCAACTGACCTTTTTTTAATTTCCTTTCTTTTTAAAATTTCTGCACTGCTTCAGAAGCGTTAAGTCCTACAAAAATCAAACATGATGCTTAGCAAACAGGGCATATGTCAAAAGCACAGTCCCCAGAGCTGTGCTTTTAGTTTTACTGATCTCTGTGCCCTCTCCGCTCCTGCATATCTCTTTGCAAGAAGGATTACCCTCTACTGCTATAAAAAAAAAAAGGAGTGGAGGAAAAAAAAGGAAAAATAAAAGAAACCACATTTTTCCAATTAATTTGTTGTAGGGAACAGTTCCTCTGGCCAAAGATGGTCCTAACAGTGGAGAACAAGAGGTGCACCTTTGCCGATGAGGGACAAGATCTCGACTTCTGCTGCTGTTCATTGGGCTGGACCGACACGCAATGTCGCTCGTGTCAGGACACGGCCACCCACCTGCACCTTTTCGGTACTCAAACTTTCCGAGCACGTCTCTCCCAGGCTTTATACCTCTGGAGGATCATTTATTCTTACTCCACTGGAGGGAAGGAAATTGGATTTATCGATTCCTCAAGCGTGCCAGAATACGTAAGAAAGCAAAAGGAGGGATTGAAACCAAGAGTTAAGTTGCACCTCATTCCTCAGCTCCTATTTTCCAACCTGGTCCAGAAGAAAAAGGACAATTACCATGATCTCCCCGCAGTTCGGTGGCCAACAGGAAACAATTTTGTGGTTTAAATCCAGCTACCGGCGAACTGAGGCTACGTTAAGAGCAAGTCTCGCCGCCCGGTGCATTTTTGTTTGCAGCCTCAGGATTTAATTAAATGGGCAGATAAAGCCTACCTTTTAACCCACGCTCAAGGGTGCGCCCCAGTGAGATAAAAAACAAAACAAACCAAAAAAACACCAGACTGCAAAACACAGGTCGAAGATGATCCTGTTGCTGGCACAGCACCTGTGCCACGTTCGGACACCATCCACCACCACCATCCCACCACGCTTCTTGCCGAGAAGAGCCGTGCTAAAAAAAACCAAAACAACTCACTTTTTGGCCCAAAGGTGGGTTGTTTAGGTTGTTCAGGGTTATCCAAGGGCTGCCTGCGGCTGAAGCGTGGACTAACGTGCTGAGAAATTCACATCCGGCTCCCTCCCGCTTGTGGCAACCCTCTTCCCACACGTCTCCCCTTCCAGTAGTCTGACCAAACACCCCCTCTTCCATACATCTTCCACCTATAGCTCCTTTTTAAGGCATTTCCGAGACAGAAAAAGAAAGGGTAAATCTCTTTTTTTTTTTTTTTTTCTCCTTCTCTCCCCCCCCCCCCTCCATCCGACAGAGCTATTATTCCCTTATAAACAGCAGCTTCTCCCAGTAACCGAACAAAGCAGCTACTTACATGTTGTATTTTAAACAGGCATGTTTTCAGGCCAAGAAATAAACAGTTATATTTTGGCAACGCTTTATTTCCTGTCCTATTTGGGAGCAATAATGTC
Source organism: Charadrius vociferus (assembly GCF_000708025.1). Lineage (NCBI taxonomy): Eukaryota > Metazoa > Chordata > Aves > Charadriiformes > Charadriidae > Charadrius > Charadrius vociferus. Next base: position 450,192 of record NW_009646517.1, on the reverse strand, counting down.
ATGACATGCAGCGTGGCCCATGCTTTCCTCAGGAAAAAAAAAAAAAAAATTTAGCTGAATGAGCCGCTTATGACACCTACAGAAAAATCATCAGTATTGGGCAAAAGCGTGGTGAAAATGAAGAAAAAAAAAAAAAAGAATGATTTTTTTCAGTATAAAGGGCAAACTGCAATACTGATAGACTCGTTATTCAGAGGAAACATCGCCAGTCCCGGCTCAGTGATGGAGGGAAGAGGGAAAGGACAGACGAGCATGAGTCAAGTTTAATTTTCTTTCCCTGGGCTGGGAAAAATGCACACACAACCCCCCAAAGCATTGGCATGATCTCACACCACATTTTGCCGTCTGACAGCAACCCCATCCACTGCCGGAGACATATCCCACTTAACCCAGCTCATTAAAAACCTCCGGGGGACCGGTCCCACTAGCAAACCACTTGGCAGGCGCGCTCCGGGCTCGCCGGAATACATCAAGGGGGTGTTTGGCGGGGACACCCTGGGGGACGCAGCCGCTGCCTGGCCGGGGCAAGGGCATCCGTCCCGGCTCCATCCCAAACAGCGAAAAGGCTGCGGGACCAACACTTCCTCCTTCTCTGACCTTTTCCATTTAATTACTTCCTGCGACTTTTCTTGGAACCCTGCGTCGGAACGAGCCTCCGGGCGGGCATCGTAACCCCATGGCTTTAAGGCTTCGGGCTCCATCCTCTTCCAAGTGGAAAGATGCCAGCAGCCCACCCGGGAGCTACGGAGAGAGGGTCCCCGCTCCCCACGGGTGCTGGCAGCGCTGCCCAAAACTCTCCCACCGCTTACGCCCAAGCGCCGCAGCTTCACCCCTCTCATTTATTCCCATTTTTTTTCCAGCCCCTGCCCCGCAAAGGAGAAGCGCAGCGGTGATGGAGAGGCGAGAGGGGGAGGGAGGCAGAAATAAAGGCTGAGATGCAGCAAGAGGCGCTGGCTTTGCAATGACAAATTGACCTCTAAGTATCGATCTGAAATGGTGCAGTCCTGAAGGGACCAATGAGTTTCCAGCAGCATTAAGCCCTGTTTCCCCCCCTCTCCCATCCTCGGTTTTATTAATTGTTTCGGAACTCAAAAATCTCTTATGAATTGTTTCAAAGCTCAAAAGTCTCTTCTAAATTGTTTCAAAACTCAAAATCTTATCGAGCGGTTCTCAAGGAATTAAAAAAAAAAAAAAGGCCATAAACAAGGGGGAAAACCCTTCAAAATTTACTTGAAGAGGGTTATTTTCAACCGCATCCTGACAGTGGTCTTTTTTTTTTTTTTGGTAATCTGGCTGTTAACATTTGCTCAGAGTGCACTCAGTGAAATGAGAATAGCTATGCAAATTAAAGCCAGATATCTAGGGCAAATAGCACGCTATACTACCATTGTTCTGACAGCTTGAGAAAACTTATCAGGAGAGCCTGTCCTTATTTCTTTTAACACCATATATATTGGGGGGGGAATTAAAAAAAAAAATTAAATCACTTCACCCACCAACGAAATGAAAAACAACCCATGAGTCACCGACTTCAGCGACGCTATCAATCAATGCAAGGCTGCAAGAAGCAAAGAGCTTAACGGAGGAAACCGTGGCTTACCTAAAACACCTCGCCATGCCCTGCAAGGCCCAGACTAAAGTGGGAGAAGCCCAACTGCAGCCTCCGAAATAGGGATGTGCACCGCGGCGAGGACCACCGTGCATCCTTTACCCTGAAAGCCAACGCAAACCAAGAAACCAGCTAACGCTGGGTTGAGTACCGGCTCCCAGTGGCCACCAGCGGTCCCCATCACTCAGGAACCGAAGCATCACGTTGCTGGGTTGACTGGTGGCCCCAGGAGATGCAGTGTGACCCAGGTAGGACTCACACAAAACCCATTAGCCAAAGCCTCCTTCAGCCATGGCAGTATGGCGGCAGCGTGGGGAGAAAGAATTTACTCCAAAACAAATTGCAGCCTACAATTAAGGGGGACAAAAAAACCAAATCAAACCCAACGATGGGAGCCGACACTCACCTCCGCACCGAGCCCTGCAGGAAAACGTGTTCGAAACAACATCCTCCTGCAAGACGAAGGCTGGCGAGCACCAGCTTTTGGCCACCGAATCGCATTACGATTCACTCCCGTGCTCTGAAAACCGAGAGGCAGGGACCCCCACCTCTCCTCCTCTTTTTTAATTTGAGAAATTAAACAAAAAAAAAAAAACAACCCACACCAAAAAACCCACCACCAAACCAAGAACCGGTGGGTTTTTATGGAAAATGAGTTGGCCACATTCTTCCAGCCTGCTAGGTCATGGCAATCCGTGAGAGAGAAAAAGAGAAACTACAGCTGTTTGGTTTTTTTTTTTTTTTTTTGGAAGAACCATACCGACTTCAAAATAACCACAATTTCAGAAGCTACATATAAACAAGTATTTATAGTCTCTTCATTAACAAGCACCAAAATAACAATTCCTCCTAAAACACACATCGCAGGCAGAAGCCATTTCCTTCACCGCTCGCGTTTCTCCAGTAAATCGCCTTAAAACAAGTTCACCCTTACGAAGGTATAAGCACTGCACATGCCACCAATTATGATTATTTTTGTAGAATTTTTTTTTTTTTTTTCCTTTTTTTTTTTTTTTTTTTTTTTAAAGCGCGGGTACATCCTATGGCGCTTGGCACGGAACCAGCCCGGCACGCAAAATGACTCATTTTTCACAACTTGTCAAAACCCAGAAAGATGATGGTCAGGAAGAAGGTTTGGGGTGGGAGGGGGTGGGGGGGACACGACGACTCGGTAAAAGCTTTTCCTGCAATTTCGCTTTAAAGCTTTACG
>NW_009646517.1:440016-443164 GCF_000708025.1 Charadrius vociferus | reverse complement strand
CGCTTCGGCTCGGCCCGCCTCGCTTCGGCTGGGTTCGGCTGGGTTCGGCTCACCTCAGCGCGTTTCCCGCCTGGTCTCACCTCACACCCTGCCCCGCTCGGTGCTGTTCATCCTCACCCGGCTCGGCCCCGCCATCTCAGCCCTGCCCGGCGGCTAGCTCGCCTCAGCCCGACCTCGCCCAGCGCGGCTGAGGTTCAGCCCGACCCAACCCGGCCCGGCTCGGTTGGGTTCGGCCCACGCCGGCCTGGCTGGGGGCAGCGCCGTGTCATGGGTGACAAGGTGCCGTGTGGAGGATTTAGGTGTGCAGCGAGGGGTCTGACGGCCTATTGGTAGATGAAGAGCTCAGGGAGGAAGCCATTGCCCCCACAGAGCTTCGTCCTGAGGTGACGGGGCTCCTCTGCCCATACAGCGGGGTTTGTCTTGTTCTCACCCCATCGTGCCTTCTACGAGAGCCCAGACCAACCCTTGGAGCCATGCTCAGCAACGCTATGGGGTGAGGGCAGGCGTGGTGGTAGCAGCACCGCACAGCCTTTTCAACGTCGGTTGAAATGTTTTTTGGCTATGATGAACAGCGCCGTAACCGTTAAACACTCTCCCAACTTGTGGTGTGGCCACAGCTACACCATGACATCTTCTCCCGCCCTGGAAACTTGCTTGGTCCACCGAGGAAGCGGTGACAGGAGCCGACTTTTGAAACAAAAGTTTGGTGGCCCATGAAGTTGAATGACTAGCATTGAGTTTTGGGTTTGCTTTCCCCATCAGGTCCTCTGTGAACGGGCAATCCTGGGAGAATCTGGGAGAAGAAATCTGTCCCACCCAAGCACATCACCATGCCCTTCCCGCCTCCGCGGGTTCCTCAGCTGCAGCATCTCTTTCTCATTGCGGGGTGGGGACATGTCCCGTCTCTGCTCTCCGTAGGGATACTCAGATATCATACATATATTCAGAATCCCACGGTTGGGATTCCTAAGGAAGCCACTTAACCCATTTATCTTTCAAGTCTAGTCTATGGGATTTAGTCTTGAAAGGGGCCTTCAGATTTTGGGGTGGAAATTGTGTTTCTGCTCTGTTGGGTTTCAGTTTCTAAGCGCTGTAAATTTTCTTTTCAGGAACTGAAGTGGAAACTTGGAGGAAAATCTGTGGACTGCTGGTAATGCGGTGGAGGCAAGAGCCGATGAAAGCTTTGAGGTCTTCTTTATGGGAGGTTACCCCCAGGGAGAAGCAGCATGTCCTTTGGAGATGGTACCAGAATCCACAGCTTCAGTGGCATTACATTATTATAGTAACGCACTTGTCATTGCTAGATAACGTGTGAGGAGTGCAAGCCCCCTTCCTGCCCCTTGGCAGCCAGTGGCGTGCTCATTCGGGTGGCAATGCTGCCGCTCTCCCTGTCCCCTTCCCACCCATTCATTCCTCTGCAAAGCACAGTATGACACCCCCTCGGCTGTGCTAACGCATCTCCCCGTTGGGGAGTTACGCTGCTGGATCTGCTAAATGGTCTCAGCTAAGAATACTCCCCAATACCTCTTTATTTTGGAAAGTTATTCAAGGAGCCAGCTTGCAGAATGGCATGATAAACATCTTGGCAAAGCTGAGCTGGCAGCGAAAGGAAGTGTCAGGGCAGGAGTAAGCGGTTGGGGGCAAGGAAATGGCAGGAAGATCTTCAGCTGCTGTGCCATAAAAGACCAGATGTAATGATTTGACACACTTCCACCCATCCTATGTCTTTTTTTTAACCACACCACCCCCCCAAAAAAAACGATGCAGAGATTGCACAGACGTCTAACATCCTTCAAATCTTTCATGCCAATAATTTCCGTGGTCAGCACAAGCATCGATGCACATGAACTGGGGAGCATCGCATTTAGGAGTTGGCTGCTACAGAACCAGAATAAGGGGAGAGTTATGGCCACGCAAAAAACCCAGGGTGCAGTCATGTAATTAGAAGGCCATTATAATGCATATATACCGCTGAGGAGGACTAGGTATTAATCACTGTCTGATTAATGCTTGAGAGCTCGACTGTATGATCTGGATGTATTTTTCTGTATTTGTGTTGTGAATGCGTAGATTTTCCCCAATGGCAAGAAGCAAATGTGTTTGAGGTTTGTAAGTTAAAGTTTTACTCGATCTGGTTTCTTGAGTCATTTCCTGTGGATTTGCGAGATCTCGCGTTTGATCTCTGCTTTCACTGTCTTGCTAATTTGGAGGCTGCTGAGCTATGTATTCTCTGAACGATTTCTCTCACTGCATAACCCTCTTACAATCACTTTCATACCCATAAATGTTGAATTTTATTTTTTTAATATTCAGGTTACCGTGCCGGTTCTTGCAAGTAGCGCTTTCAAGATGACTGACTTTTCTGAATGAAAGGGGCAATTTCTGTTTGTACATTGTACTGTTTGCATACAGAGCTTCTGCTTACACAAAGAATAGCGCTTCCCTGTGATGCGATCGTTACGGTACCTAGAATTAATTAGCCATTGGTGGCGGAGCTTCAAGACAGAAGCTTCTGCGTACTAATGATTTGCGTGCTACAACTATTCTGCGTTTTATATTCGAAAGGAACATTTATTTTGCAGGGTAATATTTTAGTCGTTGCAGAGAACCTGATCTGTGGAGCTTGTTTCTGCTTGGACTGAAAATGGTCTTCCCCAAAGGGTTGTTACACCTTTAGCTGGCACTTTTTTGGGGTGAGAAGCCCTGGAATTTGAAGCGGCGGAGTTTAGGATGGCATTTACTGTGGGCTTGCAACATAGCCTGCTCCCTTCACCCACTCTTGCTTTTAAAACCCGTACCTTTGAGCTGAAATCTCCCATGCTGTTGATTTAGGAACCTAAATACGAATGTCGGTACCTTGACTTTTCCACTGACTCACACGGTGACTTTGAATGAGTGAGGAGTAGAAGTCAGCAGTCCTGAATCACACCATCCTCCAGACAATTACCCCCCTCCCCGATAATTCTTTTGAGCAGCAATCATGTTTTAAAAGCAATTATTACATCCGTGTTTTCCCCCGTTATAATCGCTCAGAATTTAAGAGCTACAGAAACGATCTGCAACATTTGCAGTCAGCTTGAAAGCTTTCAGAGGTGACACATTTTGGGATGTCACAGAGTTTGGAAATACATAGGCTTTTCTTCAGCAG
>NW_009646517.1:430354-439931 GCF_000708025.1 Charadrius vociferus | reverse complement strand
AGGAGCGGTGTTTCAGCATCCGGTTTGGAGAATTGTCGGGAGGATTTCAGGGCCCTGCCAGGAGAAGAGGGGGTGGAGGGCTCCTCACATTCTTCCCAGGACATCCTTTTGAAGGGTGATAAGACCAGAGCAGGAAAGCAGAAAGGGACCTTTGCTGCCAGATGGGCTGCTTTGCTCAAGATCTGACTATCCCACTGTTTTCTCCATTTCTTGTTTTTTTTCTAACCACGTATTTTACTTGGACAGAAAATGGCAACAAAGCTTATGTGATCTCTTTGCTACTTGCATGCATGCAACTCTGCACAGCTTTGAGATGCTGGAGCTGGTGGCCGGTGGGAAGAAGGGGAAGGGAGGAACAGGAGAGAAGAGTAGAGGTCTCCAAAATAACCCAGTGCTCACCAGTTCAAATAAAATAAGTGTCTGGTTGGACGAGAAGCTCGATGCTTTCAGCTGAAAGCAGAGGTGGAGCAGGAGCTCAGCCCTTTCTGGGCACCACGGGATCCACGTGGGTAACAGCAATGTCCTGATGGCCGGGAAGGCATTGGCCAGCGCTTGCAGTCAGCTGTGAGTCACACGCATGGGACAAACCTGTTTTCATTCGTAGCTGTATGCACGAAACCACGCGCTTTCCTTCGCCCTCTCCCAAAATAAAAGCAAGGTTGATTGAAACGAAGGGATTGTGAGGAAAAGAGAGCTTTCCAAAACCCTTGCTTTCCTACTGGGCGCTCTGATGTCCTCTTAATATTCAGCAGTAAGTGATTTATAGCCCTCCTGACATGATGGTTTGGTGTTTCCCTTGTGTGCATAACTTCCTTTTGATGTAAAGGGATGATAACAAACCCAAATTGTAATCTCACAAGCGCATGACATATTGCCTTTGTGGTGCCGATAGTGGGAAAATGCCCTGCTCTCGAGTTCAGCGCTTCAGCCTCCCCACACCCCCCAAATTTCACATGGGTGACAGGCAGGTGTAGTGAGACAGCAACATGGGTGGGCACGATTCCTTCAGACGTAGTGATGCAGGATGATGTTTTTGGGGAGTTCCACTAGAGTTGAGACCCTGACAACAAGAGATGTCGGCACCAACTGACAGGAGGTGGGTGCTGCTTCTTGAACGTCTTGCATACCTTTTTTTTTTTTTTGCTGAGTGCTTGGAAGGAAAAAGTGCTATGGAACCTTCATGTATCACCGTCGGTTTCCCAGCAGTGCTTTGCTTCTATGCATTCGCGGTTCAGAGCGTGCCCTGGCCCATCAGATCGAAAAATAAGCGTGCACAAACTCTCCCAGTGTCACGGATGCACTGGCAACCTCAGGATTAGTCCTAAAGTTGGGCTACTTTTGGCATGAGGGAAGGGCTGCTCTCCGCTCAAGATGCCTTTCCACCCTTGAGAGGTTTCTGTATTTATGATACAGCTGTTTGCAGGGCCTCATGGGAGCTGAATAGACAGATGCCAGATAATCTGTTTTTACTTCAGGGAGCACAAAAGTGGATGGATCTGGGAAAAACACTGGAGCTGTGCACACCTTTTCCTCCCCTCCTTGGGGATTATTTAAATTAAGCTCGAACCTTGAGTGTATTTTAAGAAAGTCGCCTTCCGATACCCAGAATTCACTCGATAACCAGTGTTCCTCCCTTTCTCGCACAGCTAATGGGAAACCATCCCATCTGAACACCCCCATCTCCTTTATTGCAAAGCTCTTTGGTCGGCCCCAGCCAGTGACAGGATGAACTGTTGACTACTTACTTTGGCAAAACCAGTTTTCGTGGCTTGACCTGCTTTTCTCACCGAGCGTCTCGCTGCCAGTTGAGGGTCCTAGTTCCGTGTGTGAGCAGTTATAATCGCAGGTTTACCCAGTCCAGGCCCAGCCCTGGCAGAAACGCGCACACGGGTATAGATCAGGAAAGGCTTCTGGAGTTAAATGAAGCTTTTGAAAATATGGAAATGAGGACGTGGCTGGGTCACACCTTTAGTGGCGTATGGTACGCAGGGGAAACGAGTGGAACGAGTGTTTTATGTACCCTGCCTGTGTCCTCCTTAACCAAGCCCTCGGCTTCAGGGCTGCTCAGTGACCCACGCAGTCCTTTACAGATGCTCGATAATATTTAATTTCAAAGAGCAGCAGTCCACCCTCTTCTCCAGGCAGATATTTTCCCTTGTGTCACCGTCCTCATAACAACTCCAACTAGGCAAATATATAGCACATGGCTTATGAGTGTCCTGGAAGGACTCAGAGATGGAGAGTTAGAGCTAAAGAAAGTTCATGGTTAACCCCATGCACCACTGGGTAGCTTTCCCAGGGATAAGTGACAGCACAAGATGAAGAAGCTGGGATTTTAATGGTCCTGCAGAGAGCACCATCTTAGACAGCCATCCTCCAAGACGCTTGCATTGCTGTTCCCGAGGATTCCCATGGAAAATAAATCACACGCTCCTTTTATGTCCGTGTAATCACCAACATATTACGCTTACCTGCCCACTTCTAAGGAGAAAAGTAATTAGTCACCCCACACAAATCTTTTGGGACTGTACCTATATTCTGGTACGTGTTCCAGCTCTGTCTACAAGGGAACGAAGACGTACAGCTCTGCTCTGCGCGTGGTTATTAACAAACGCTGCCATTTGCAGGAACCGGGTGCAAGGCCTTTCACGTGCTCACCGCCAGCCGCATCTCCAGCAGCGCGTTTGCTGCCAGGATTAATGAAGCCCAGAATTGCAAGCCCAGGTTATGAGAGCTTCAGACCTGCAAAGCTAAAAGCACAGGCTCACCTCCCCAGAGCTCACAGCCCGCTCGCAAAACTCCCTTGTTTCGGATAGGAGCCTCTCCAGTCTCTTGTTCATGCTACAGTTAATAGCATCGTGCTAATATTGCAAGTGGGGAGGAGTGGGGGTTAATTTAAGGTTTATTGTGACAAAGAGTTTAGAAAGTGCTGGGAAACAGCAAATGGAAGACATTCTGGAAAATAGGCTTCGTTTCCATAGTCAGGAATACTTTAATTATGTTTTAGGAACTGTGAAGGAAACCTCCTAGATCCATGGCAGGTAAACATTTGCCTTTGATTCTGTTTTTCTCTTGGAGTCTCTAAACCCCAGCATTTACACTTAAATGGGTGTGCTGAAAGCTGTGTTTAGGAAGAGAATCTCATCCCCTCCTGCACGTATTTTCAACAGGTGATAATTGTTTGACTGCAGCTTTACAAAGTATGGCTGGAGGGATGTTTTTTTACGGGAGGAGTTACGTGGCACTGATGATAACTGCCTGATTCAGCTCCACTGAAGGCCGTGGCAGCAGGATCAGACCATCCAGAGGAGAGGTTTTATTTTAAATAGCCATAATGTGCCTTCAGTGGCCTATGGTAAATTCCTGCCTCCTGACTTCACACAGAGAGGTCCCATCGATGACAGGGAGAACAGGGTCACACATGTTCAACGTGGGTGTAAATCTCTGCAAAATGATGCACCTCACTTCAGAAAGGTTTTCAATTGCTGTACATTTTGAGGGGAACAAAGATCAAGATCCTCAACAGTATCCAGACACCTTAGCTTCTTATACATCCCCAACTCGGCAGCACTCTCTGGCATTTTAAGCATTTTATCCTTTTTTTATTTTTTTAAACAGGGAGCTAATGAGCTTATGCAGAAGACATTTTGGTGACTGATGATATTTTTTTAATGCCACCGGTTTTGTCTTCATCAGACCTATCAGAGTCTGGGCTCTTCCTTTATTTTTTGCTTTCTGCTTCTTCTCTCCCACCAGATCTGTTCCTCCCATACAATGTAGTCCAAAACTCATTGAGGAGTGACAGAATTACCCTAACCGTGTGGCTTGTATGCATTACCTTGCACATAACTGCTGCTCCTTGTACCAAAGCCATCACCACACTACCAGTATTTAACTTACTACTCCATAAAATGCTCTGGATAACTGTGACATTGAAAAGCTGCTTATAAATCAGTTCCTGCTCAGCTCTAAAGAGATTTGGGTCTTCTCTTTGACATTTCTGAGTCTAAGGAAGTAAAAAATGTGAAAGCCCTCTGACAAGACTTGATCAAAGGCCTGGGAGATGGCAGTCTGAATTTTGGCCCTTCTTCTCTCTCGGGGTCACAGGCAAACCAGGATAAGTCTTTTGCCTTCTTGAAAGAAAGATGGATAGCTGTCTTGCTTTAACAACCTGGGAGGGTGCAAAGCAGAGGTGATTTTTCACCTTGCTGTAGCAAGTCAAGGTCAATTCTGTCCCCTCTGCAGGTGGACTTTACCTCTGCTAGTGATGGGATGAGCGAGGCACCCTTTGAGAAAGCGCACCAGAGCTTGCTGCCTTCTGCTTTCTGAAGAATATTAAGAGTGGAAAGGACTTTGTGGCACAACTATACAGCTGTCACCAAAATCATGGCCAGAGCTTTACTTGTCCATAAAGTCTGCTATACCAGAAAGCAGTGGAAGCTTTGCAGTAACTTACTTTGCTGCACACAATCCCTCTAAAAGGGGCTTTGACCTTTTAACAATGGCGCTTCATTATACAGAATTTTCTCACAGTCATTTTCCAAGTATCAGGGGGAGATAATCACTGAGGAACATGAGGTCTTGAAAAAACGATAATCACCCAGGTAATAACTGACACATTGCGACTTTTGATATAGTTAGTGCATCTGTGTAATCATGTCTGGTCTTATAGACTAATTTTCATTAGCATGCTTCACAGCCGTTTGTAAGGGCAGAGAAGAACGTCTGTCTTCCCTTCCAGCAGAAGAAATCGCAGCCCGAGGGGATACCCAGGTGTCAGGGGGAGAACTCAGACTCAGCAGCACTTGGGAGTCATCTGGGACAGGAAAATAACATCCACTTGAGCTTAATTCCCCATGCTTATTTATGTGCGACTAACTGTTTGGCTCTAAAGGCTATTTAAATCACCTAAGCCCCTCTGTTCCCCTGTAATTTACTATCAGAAAGGACAGAAATAAATTCTAACATGTTTGTGAGACATACCGGAATTACTCCAAAGTTAGGAGAATTTTGGAGTAAAGTTAAATGCTTCAAGCCTAAATACCACACAGCTTATTCTCCTCTCATGGTTTATATCAGCATGGATTAAAATGAAATGCTGCTGTGAAGCTGCCCCATCAAACTGAACGTGGTTGTAATCGTTTGCCCGGTTTGGCCTGAATAAAAGTGCTCCTGTGTGCATTTCTACCCTAGGAAAATTCTTTAAGCCTTGATTTCCAAGTTTGAAAATAACTCCCTACAGATGAAACACATTTTTCACCCTCCAAAGAAGTGTTTTCACCTACAAATACTTTCTGCTGCCTAAACAAGAGCCCTTTCCTTTGCACTTGTGCCAACACGTAACTTGGATAAAGAATTAAACTTAGATTCTTAGTTATAATGCTTCCCCCGACGTTTTTTTTTTTTTTAATAATGACTGTAAGACATATGCTGTCTCTTTTCTGAATTTTAATCTTTCTAATGAAGGTGTGTTTGAAGAAGGCACGCCCTTCAGAAAATGTTTTGCGGTATCATATTTGTGCCTTTAGTGTTGAGGACCAGCTGCCTTTTCAATTTTAAATGCACTTTTCAGGGTCTTACATCACAGAGGCTTAAATTAAAACACACTTACCATAAAGGGGTGCAGCATATGCATTCATCCTGGAAATTGCACTGCGACATGAAAGATACCCAAACGCTATATGTAATTTCGAAGATGAGCAAGGCTTGGCCTTTCAGATGTCCCACGCGAGGGAAGCACCCACATCCCGCAAAATTGCAAGCTTCTGAATCATGGAAGTCGGATCATAAAGCCTCTAATTCCCACTGGTTTGGAGACGTGTGTGACTGTGAAAATTGAGCCCAGCGCTGAATCGGGGGTGGCCGACTGCCTGGAGGATGGGAGCCTGTGCAGGACCTCCTGTGGCCAGGCACCCGGCACGACCCAGGGAGCTGCAGAGCTCAGGGATGGGGTAACTCTCCCTTTCTGCCTCCCAGCTCCTCCTCCCCATGGTTTTCAGGCTCGGAGGTCAAGGTCTGGTGGCTCTTCGTGGTGTGAAGATTTTGCTTAGTGGTTTGCAGGCTGAGAAGGGGCAATCACACCCGGTGTAAAGAATTATTTGTTTAGCTCTTGGTGGCTTTCTCTTCGTTAAGACTATTGAAGAAAAGTTTTCCTCTCTGGTATGGTGGTATAGACCACGAATAATACCACCGGTGCCTTTATTTTGGATATATGGTGAGATACATGGTGAGACCAGCAGCTGGCCTTTAATGTAGCTCCCTGAAGGTATGGAGCTATGGAAACCTTGCCATAGGCTGTGCATCCCTGCGGAACCAGAGTCCTTCTTTCTAGGTTCGTATAGGATTGATGTGAAATTCGTTCTCCACCTCCATGGCACCCGGGTGCCGAATAGGTAGCTTCAGAGAGCCATTGGCTCTATCATTCTGCGGGTATACAGAGGGGACTCCCCAAACTCCAGCCGGAGTGAGACTTCCTCTTCTGCCTCTATCCGACAGCAGTCTTTACTCGTAACTTGCTGTCGGGGGTTAAGATTTTGCAATCCATTTCAAGTATCAGACACTGGTGGTCCCTCTCCTAGAGCATCGTGGTTGGAAAGTAACCTGGGCTGATTTAGGAGGCGCAGTGCTCTCCCATGTCTAGACATTGTGGTAAATGTTATTCAGCTGCCTGCAGGGTTACCGGGCTGGACATAAATGTGCTAGCCAAGCTCGAAAGGAAGAGGAAATACGGGAATATTCACCACCAGAAGACACTTGCCTCCCTTGACAATTCCATCTGCAAAACAATGGCTTGCAGAGAGTTTTGAACTGGAAGGTGTTGTTGACCTTTTTCCTTTTCCTTTTTTGACTCTTATTTCCTGTAGGAGAGTCTCTGGAATTACTTAATGCTGTCATTGAGTCCTTGGGATTCCCCTCCCTGTCCTCTTCCAGTCGCGCTACATCTCCCAAGTTGCCCGCGATGGGAAATTGCTGAGGGAAGACATTTCTGTTTAAACTGGAAGCCATGAATACAAGAGCTGCTCCTCCCAAAGGAAATGTTGTTGTTCTTTTTACTTCCATGTCCTCAAATAAGTCTTAAATCTTTGCTCTGTACCCGGGTAGGTCCCCTTGGGACTTCCCAGTTTCCTATAAATTCTGACTTACTCTCTTGCTGACTCCATGGAACCAGATACTAAATCCGTCTTAGTGAAAAAAAAAAAAAAAAAAAAGAAAGAACAATAAAACCCTAATTGACATATTTTGCTGAAAAATGTCACAGTGTTGTGATTTTTGAAACAAAAGCCCAAGAAACATTTTTTGCTTTTCTAAACTAGGGAAAAAAATGCATGCGTAGACCCCACTGGTCAGAGTGGAACTGGAAAAGTCTGATACATCGTGCACAGTGCCAGCTTCAGGGAAAGGAGAGCCTGGCTTTGTCTTTTTCTGTGTATCTGTGTGGCTTTGTGATGAATATTGTGGGGTCTGTCTTTGTTGTTATGTTGAGGAGGAGGCGGCTGTCTCAGGCACTAAAGTGGCTCCTTTGGAAAGGCTGAAATTTGGCTGCTGGCCCTTGGGTGCCCCCAGACTCCTCTATAACCTCAGTCAAACCGCGGGGGCTCTGCGTCCTGCTTCCCTCTGACTCAGGGCAACCAGACGCCCACGGGTTGCCTCCATCCTAACATGCATCCTTGGGATATTGTTTTGTCCTGATTTTCTTTGCTGGGTATGTGTTTTCTCCCAACAAGCCCTTCTTAGTATCCAATGAACTGACCTTATTCCATGCCAAGAAGACAGGGTTTTCCCATGCAGGAGACACGTGCCTGACCCATCTCACCACCCTCCCCAGCTCTTCCTCCCTTCACTGCTCCTTTCTCCCTTCAGAGTCATCACTCAACTACGCACCTCGTAACTTCGGTGCATTTATACCCCAGCTCTCCCAGATCTCCAGGGATAAATTCCCTGTCGATCCCACACAGAGGGATCATTTTTGTGTGTGCAGTGTCTTTAGGGTGCAGCACTCAGGACCTCGACGCAGGATTCCCTGGCTGAAACCCAGACGCCACGTTCACCTCCACCACGAGAAAATGAAAGTAAGCTTGGCCACAGCAAAAACCACAGAGCAGCGGTGGAGCCTCGTGTGTTTGGGGAGATGGTGTTAGGCACCCAAAGCTTTACTTCAGATTTTCAGGGGGTGCAGAACGCATGGATGTGTCCGTCAGCGGGACCTCCAGGAGGACAAAATGTCACTGGGATCCCTGCTACAAAGAGCTGCCCTAAGGTCGGTGCCACAGGATTTCCGCAAGCTTGTGCTTATCTGCTAGACAAATCTCCTGGGGAGGAAAAGTCAGACACACACACAGGTACAGTGAGCACAGCTGTCTGTTGTGGGGCTGAAAAGAACCGCCGGAAACCCGCGGAGGAAGATACTGAAATAAATAATAAAAAAAAAAAAAGTGAAAAGGGGAAAGGGGGGGAGGGAAGGAGCTGTTTTTCTCCAAGCTTGGCTGCCCTCGCAAGCAGAGTAGCATCCCAGAAGAGACACAAGCAATAGGCAGGTTTAGACCATTAAAAACTTTCGGTATTCTGTCGATGCTGAAATAAAGGGGATGAAATTTCACTGTGTAACAGAGCAGTGGTTAACGCGCTGTTTTCAGGAGAGCGCACCCACGAGCAGGCACAGCAGCTTGCTGTGCTGATAAAACTCGTTTCTGCTCTGGAGTCAGGGAAACTGAGGCACGGGAGCAAATCGACTTGCCAAAGCCACACAGTGAGTGTGACAGAGTTAGAAAGGAGATTAAATATGAACAGATTCCCCTTACCCCGCTGCTTCACGCACTCATGTGAAGACTGTATCTGCATTGAGCGTTTTAGATCCTCCTGAAATTCATGAGTCAGGCAGCCCAGATAATACTGACTCACTTCTTATGTAGAAGTTAAGACTGAGTAAAAACAAGGCACCTGAGGGTTCGGTTTTCCTTGGAGGAGCACAGCTTTGTCGCTCGCTCTGCGTTTGCCCACGGATTGCATGGCAGGGAGGCACAAAGCAGAGGATATGCCCTCTGGAAAGACCTGGGAAAATGATAGCTGCCTCAGATCAGGGGCTGAGCTGGAAAATGGAGAGAAAAAGAACTGGATTGGGTCAAAGTGAAAGAAATGGCCGTTTTACCTTTTTTCTTTCTTTTTTTTTTTTTTTGGTTGTTCGGGGGAAATGAGAAAAAACCCAACGTGTTATTTTGGGTCAACCCGAATCGCATTTTGAATGTAATGTTTTGTTTTGAGGTTAGTTATCCCTATTGCTTCTCACTCTTTCTTTTATTTCAGGTTTCTTTTGAGCGGAAAATGCCACTTCAAAATAGCAAATCTAAGGGTTGTGTTTAAGAGGAATTGAAATATAATGCTGTGGCATTTTCAAAACAATCTGTTTCTTTCAAGAAATGTAAATAAATATGTCCTTTCCCCCTATATTTTGGGTACAGTTGAAAATGTTTGCTATGTTTCATTCATTTTGGAAGCTCCAAAATGGCACATTTTGGGTTTGTCTTCCCCCCCCTTCCCCCCCCTGACATTTTGGGGGATTTTTGGCCTCGCTCAATTCCTG
>NW_009646517.1:413856-430339 GCF_000708025.1 Charadrius vociferus | reverse complement strand
CTTCTGCAGAAACAAGAAGAGGGAATGGGGGAATTGGGGGTGGGTGTGTGCGTCACATCTCATGTTAGCAAAAGGCAGCGGGAGTGCTTGCAACTCCTGGTTGCGTCTTCAGGGCACAGGATGAGGCTCACAACGGTGCCTGGGGCAGAGCCTCAAGGCTGAAGGCAGGAGTATTACCAGTGCCCTCTTTTTTTCCCAGCAAAGACATTGAAGAAGCAGCAGTGAGGAAAGAGTCGAGGCAACAGGGGACGGATGCGTGCAGCTTTACGGCGCTTGGTTTTAAATGGCTGCACTGCTGGATGGTTGGTTTTCTAACAACCGGATCGCTGGCAGCAGCCTTTCATCCCAATAAACTCCAGGTTTTCTCCGTTTGCTGGCAGGTCGTATAGAGAGAGATGTGTAGGGTCACGCGAGAGGTGTCGGGGGCTAGTTTTATTAGTATGCACCCCATCCCCTGTGGGGCTCTGCAGGGCTCTCTCCTTCAGGGGGTTTGCCCCGTTACGGCTACGGGTGCGGAGGTGCACTTGGAGCTACCTCCCTGCTCCAGCTGGGGGCTTGCTTGCTCATCCGCGGGCAGGCTAGGGGGGACGTACGGAGAAGCAAAATGCCTTGTGCTCACTCCAGATAAGAGAGGTGATGCTGATAGGCATGAGGGAAACATCCCAAGCAACTGACTGAAGCAGAAATGTGGTTTGCAGCTCGAGCGTTTGCCCAACTGGTTGGCAGTCTCGGGCAGGGGCAGGCGGGAGCTCATCCAGGGGGACGCTACGATGTCCAGCGGACTGTCAAGTCCTAGAGCTTCTCTTTCCAGCCGTAACAGCTAATGTGAAGGCAGTAGCCCTTTAAAACCATATGTATGGTAACTGGCAGCTTAGGTGACGGGCATTTCCTTCCAGACCAACAAATAATGCTGTGTGCGCCAACTAGCAGGGGACAGAAATTCTGAATTCAAGCCATTTTAAGTTAGCAAACTCTTTTTCTGATTTTCCCGGAGCTGGCCAGCTGTGGCCTTCTGTGGTTGCTCCAGCATGCGATGTTTTGTAATGAAGTGGTGGGGTCTCAGCAGGCTTTATTCTGTCACTGGAACAATGGAGCACGGACTTTCTTTATATCCTGAAGGGCATCAAATAATAAGAACAAGAGAAGTTGTCCAGCTGTGCTTCAGCTGGAATAGTTTTCTCTTTTCATTTTTTCAGTCAGCCTTAGTAGACAGCACGGCTGCCTAATTCCCTTATCTTCTGAGGAGGATATTTATAATGTAAATAGAAAACTGGATTTAAGAAGTGGCATGTGTCTAGCATGAAGAAGTAAGAATTACCCTTCCTGGATTAACGTTCCTTTCGTTGGGATTATATATTAGGGAGGAATTTGGTCTGCTACATGGCAGCTCTGCTCGTCTGTTATGCCCATCATTAACGTCTAGAAATTAATTTCTAACGTTAGTCACCTTGGGTGATTTGCGCTTGGAAAGATCACATAGCCTGGTAAATTTGGGAAGGACAAGTAAAGGAATACCAACCCAAACTGCCTTCTGTCTGGCAAGGACTAGGGCTATTCAGGTTTCTTGGCAGTGCTGGGCTATTCACAACTTCACTTTAACCCCCTGCAAAGTCCATGTAGAGGTGAAGAATTGCGGGCAAAACCCACTGGCTGGTCCCCTGGCTCCGAGGACTGCCCGGAGGTGGCTGCCACGGCTTGCTGGGGCTCAGGGTGTTGCGGAGAAGAAAGCCAAAGCACCCGGTAGGCTCCCGCTGGCCTGCGGAAGATGTGCCCGTGAAGCTGCTGTGGGATGTTTGCTGCTTGCAGCCTGTCTCCAGCGGCTTGTCACAGCAAGGTGAAAATGAGCCCAATGATCCACTTAAAGAGAAGATTTTGAAGGGTTGAGGGACCCACAGGGACGGTGGCGGTGGGAGCGACTCGGCCAGCACAGCTGTACAGCTGGAGAAGGACGTGTATCTCCACCTGTATCCTCCTGCTGGGAAAGGACCACCTGGGAGGCAAAGCCCATCTCAGCAGGGACCTGGGGCAATGGGTAGCGAGAAAACGATTCCCCTGCACCCGTTGAAGCGCATCAAGCAAGCTGCATGGGGAACGGCTGGTATGTTAAGCCCATCATACTTGCTATCGGACTTTTCTGTTGTTGTTGTTGTTGAAACCACTACAGAGAGCAGCACGTTTCCAGGAGCCTGGCTCCAGCAAGCATACTTCCCTGTGGCTTCCTGCCGGCGTGGGGAGGATTTGTGGCTGGGGATGCTTTACCTCTTCCGTGCCAACTCGACTGGAGCCATGTCTCAGATGGTTCTTTGATATCCTATACAAAGGATTGTTCCTCGTGGCGTTTTTGTCATGAAATAATACGTTTCTGCAAAGTTTAATCTGATTAAAATACAAAGAATTAGGATGGGGGACTGGATACGTGCAAAGTAGTATTTATGTATCTGTCTCTTTTGTTAATAGATAGGCCTGCCAGTCCCACAAGAACTTAACCATGCACTTAATGTTCCCGGTGGCTAATCCCATGAAAGTCTACTCCCAGTGTATAGTCAAGCACACGTACATCTGTGTAAGGCACGGACTGCGCGGCCCTAATACTGATGTGCTGACTTGGGGCTGCTGCGTTGTGAACGTTTGCGTGTCTGGAGTGTCTCCTCAGACTCAGGGATGCATAAACCCTCACTGTCTGGATCTACCAGGTATTAAGTAGGACTTGGAAAATGGAGGGCTGGCAGGGAGAGGCGAGACGTTACATTTAACGATGTGAAATGATGGTAGAAGCCAGACACGGGGTCATTAAATAATGGCTTTGGTTGTCCATTCTTTACTTCAGCCTTCCTTCTGCCTCTGTGAAATGCTGACTCCTGCACTGTCTGTCCAGCAATGGCACAGTTGCCATCACTTTTTTCAAATGGACGCTTGTGTTTAATATTTCGTAAGGAGACCTAAAAACGTATAGAAGTATCAGTGTTAGGCAGAGAGCGAGAGAGCTCGGAGATAATGCAGTATATGCACACAGTAAGGCGCGCGCCTTATCTCTCCGTAAACTTGGTGAATTACTATCAGCGCCGCAACAGCATTTGCAATTACTGCAACAACTTACGACCTTTGATACAAGACCACCAGAATTTTTGTCTGCAATCTGATAAAAAGCCAACTGTACCAAAGCAGCAGAGACATTAAAAACAAAACAAACAATTAAAGGAAATGGGGGGGGGGGAACCCCAACAAATGAAAAATTACAGGATAGAATTTGAATTATATGACATATTTTATAGTGAAAGCCCTCAGCGTATATTACAGTACTGTCCTGAAAGCAGATCTGTTGCCCGTGTGAGACTGGAATGACTTACACGGGTGTGTAGGCACCGCTGTGCAATTATGGGAACTGTAGAGCATCTGTGATTGTGAATCCTTCCTTCCTGCAAGGACCCCACAGGCCTGGATACTTGGGGAGATGTGCTGGGTTTGGCTTGCAATTTAACCTGAAGCAAAAGTCAGCTTGAGGCTGCCAGATTGAGCCTGGTTTCAGATCAAACCCCTGTGAAAGTACTGAATTGAGTATGGTTTCCACTCAAAACCATAAATCGGTCTTGATTTGCTTGAAACTTAGCCCGTTTTTTTTTTTTGTTTTTTTTTTTTTTTTTCCCCCCAAACTTGGCCTGTGTTCTAGGTTTGTAACAAAACCTAAAACAAACATCACTGAGTTTCAGGTTTAGTTGTGAAAGTTTAACACAGAAACCATTTTCCTCTGGGGGGAAGGGAGGATGCTGGCCTGCGCGCTAAGGCTGAGGTTCGTTTTTCATTCTTTTTGAGAATGACAGTGACAGTTTGTAATTTCTACCTTGAAAGCAGCTGGAGAAGAGGCTTTGGCTCAACATCTGATCTGAAGGACAGAACAGAGGAGGGTGACCATCACGTCCCCGCTTGGATCTCCAGCCTGGTTTTCCCATCGCTGTTAGCGACAGGGAGTGCGTTAGTGCAGAGAGGCCCCGCTGCCTTGCTGCTATGCCATTTAACTCAGACCAGCGCAGCTCTGAATCAGGGTCAGCACTTGATAGCGTGGAGGCCAAAGATAGCAGGAGGACAGATTTTTGCCTGGCACATGGTAAGATCAGCAACTGGGAAGCATGCCACCACAAGAGAAGGAGCTGTAAGAAAATTGCAGCTTCCAGCTTGCGCTGAATTCCCGTCTCACCAGGAGTGAGGCTTGTCATGTAAAGAAGCAAGATACCATCCATTAATTGCTGGCAGCATTTTGTCTTTCTGTGAGACAGAAGCTTCCAATTCCTCTTGTGTTTCTCCCAGCAAGCTGAGCTTCATGCTTCGGAAAGAAAGTCCAAGCTGGCACGCTACCCTTGCTCTGGTCTGCATGGCAGGGAAACCAGGACTCCAGCATTTTCCCATTAGCTCCATGTGCCATGTTGTGTGGTATGAAACAGAGATTTTTCTTTTTTAAAAAAACAAGATTACTACTGTGCACAAGGTCAAAGACTACAGGAGTTACTGTTCGCTGTGCGAAAATGTTGCTGCTGTCTCTGATGGGCACAGATACGCTGTGTGGTCCTTACAGCTTTTGACCCAGAGGCGTGAACGCTAACACCAGAGCCCTCTTGGTGTGCCTGGCTATAATCACAGGAAGCTCATTCATTACTCAGGTCCTGGAGATATGGAAGTCTCGGTAATCAGTTTGGATGGGAGGGGTAAATTAATCATTTCCTTTTACACTTGTTGATAGAGCAATTCATTCTGTCATGAGAAAATTTGGAAGCGGGAGGGAGTTTCAGTAAACTGTGAGTAAAACCTGAGATCTCAATCAGATGTTGTGGTCCAGCTTTGCTGCTGCTTTTCTCTTTAATCTTACTTCCCCTGCCTCCTCACAACAGGGCCTTTTCAAGGGCTAAGCTGCGCTTCCCAGAGCTGTCCTTTTTGAGATAACTGGGACGGTAGATAACTTTTCATTCAGGGAATGGCCTGGGAACCTAGGGAAGTGTATCTGCTGTCCCCATTCAGGGCACCGGATGAGATGCTGGAGAAAAATGCCCAAGGCAATACAGCTACTATTATCTCAAGCCGCCAGCAGTAAAAGCAGATTAGAGACCTCCCACGGAAAGTAGGAAAGGAGTGTCCCGGGCAGTTGGGACAAATCCTTTCTGCCTCTGCCCGGCTTGTTGGGCACTGCTGATCTCTCCCGACTCGCTGTTACAAAAGGATCTGAAATAACACTCTTTTGGCTGCTGCCCTGGGCTAGCTTCATGGGACGGGGGAAGTAATGCCCATCTCCAGCAGCCTGTGTCCTTCTCTCAGCCGTGCCTGACTCTTGCCAGGGATATTTTAGCCTCTCCAGAGGCAGCTGTTGAAATACTGTTGAGCATAGAATTGGAGAACAAGGAGAAATGAAGCTGGGGCTGGGTGTTTGTTTTGTCTTGTTTTGGGTTTTTTGCTTACATCAGGCTTTACACTGCTAATTCTAACAATAACATTTCAAATCATAGTCAAATAATACTACCATGTGGTTTAGGGACATTGCTATCACGGTGGTTTTAGATGCTTGTCTGGGTTCTACCAATTTTGGCGGGGTATGTACATAAGGGACCTTCATGCTACTTCATAACACTGAGGTCTGAAAACAGAGATCATTAGCAAAATGTTAGGTGTCAGATCCATTTAAGCATCCTACATCATTTCGATACGGTACTTGTCACAGGAAATGAACAGTACCTTTGCAGGGCTGTTCTATTCGAAGAACTTGCTGCTTATTTTGTCTAATTGCTTACCTGTCTGCTGCAGTCTCCCTGTGCTAAATACAGACCTTTTTAAAGCTCCTTGTGTAGTAGGGTGGGACTGGATGTTATTTAAATTAGAACGGGGTGGGGGGGGGGAAGAGCAATTAATGTTTCCTGAGATCACAAAATGACCTTTCAGTTGCACCAGTGGGAGATAAAACTTGTTAGCTAATTGGCAGGGCTGAAACCCCAAGGCACGAGATGCCATTGCATTTAGAGGCTGCAAAAGAAGACAGAACTGCGCGCGACAGCAGTTTTTAGACTGCCAGGACTGCATGAGTGTGGCTGCACTTCCCATTTACAAAACACAGCTATTACTGTTTTTATGAAGTTGGTACAGGTGTGAAATGGTCTTTTTTAGACCCTTTCTCCTGCTGCTGCTTAATCTGCATTGAGGCAGTGAAAATGTTATATGCTACCAACCCAGCTGTGCACCATGTTAGTTTATGGGGCTGACAAAGGGGTTTTAAGTTAATCCAGCTAACTTGGGAGTGCTCTGATACAGAGCTGACCTCTAGCTTCATGTTGATGACAGGCGGCAGAGAGCGGTCCCATCAAAGGAACTTGGTCCTTGGGTGTCTTTAAGCTGATGTAAGTGCTCCTTCTCGCTCAGGTTGTATTGGTACGATGCTTTGGGTATTTATAATTAAAGCCATCAGTGGGCAAAACGCCGCCCTGGGCTTGCGGAGACCTCGCCAAATCAGGTAGTACCAGCTGGACCGAGCGTGGAGTGAAGTGATGAAATGTTGGCTGTGTAAGCGCCTGTCGGCTGGGCGTTGGTAACCCCGCCGCTTGCCAGGACCGATGCTGGAAGGCAGTAGCCGCAGCTGCTCCTTTGTCAGTCGATGGCCAAATCCTGTATTGATTGTGCCAAAGCATTTGGGGTCTGCTCTTGCTCTGGTTCCTCGTGTCTTGAGTGTAGCTTCTGCTCTTCAGCTCCTGCTCTCTGCCTTGTATTCCTGAGTGCTGGTGCCTATCAGTGCAAGCGGTGGTCTTGTCAGCGGTTCACATCTGAAGGCTGCGAGATGGGAGCATAGAAGTGGGGAGGATTTCCCTGCGCTGCCTGGATGGGTCACAGGGCCTTTGAGTGTGCTGAGGAGCACCATATCCCAAAGGGTTTTTGAGAGTTGCTTTCCTGGGAAGCTCATGTCATAAAGTTAGACCTTACTCTGGCAATGCAACGCTTTTGGCTATGGGATTTTGGCCCTGTAATGAAGTGATTCTTTGCTGCTATAATTGTACCTAGGCAACATTACTACTGACAAAATGATGTAGTTCAACCTTCCCTGCCTCCTCATAGCACTGTAATCCAAGTCGCTGTGTTGGTAAAACAAATGGCAAAGTTACAGAAGAGAGCTTGAGCTGATCTCAGGGCAGATTGCTGCTAGAAGAGGGGAGCCCATCCCCCCTTTCCCTGTCCACCCCCTTTCTGCCCTTACCTGTGACTATTCTGCTTCCCCCTTTGTGCCAGTCTTCAGCCTGTTTGGGATCCTTCAGCTGAATGCGCTGAACTGGAGGCTTGAAAAATGAAACCCAAAGTGAAAAAGTAAAAAACCTACATCCACACACCCAAAAAAAAGGAGATTTTTTTGACCACACTGGTCAGCAGAGGGTGGAGTCCAGCACATGGGAAGGGAAGGGACAGAACCCAGAGTGAAAATGAGAGCTGCAGAGAGGATGGAAACGGGATAAGTAAGAAAAGAGAAAGGAAGGAGGAAGAGGAGAGCAATGAGCTGTTATTTAAGCCTAGCCATTTGGTGGATAGTCACCTTCTTCCTGTAGCCCAAGTCTCAAGGTGAGAGACCTGTCCTCTGTCTTGCGTCTTTAGTGGAGACCTTTGCCATTCGTTCGCAGATGGGTCTGGCAGCAGCAACCACAGCCACGGCACTCACTTGCGTGCAGGAACACTTTTTTCAGGAAATTCTTTTTTCAGTGGTGCCCGGTGATAGAACAAGCGGTAACAGGCACAAACTTAACGATAGGAAGTTCCATCTAAACATGGGGAGGAACTTCTTGACTTTGAGGGTGGCAGAGCAGTGGCACAGGCTGCCCAGAGAAGTGGTGGAGTCTCCGACTCTGGAGCCATTCCAAACCCGCCTGGACGCCGTCCTGTGCCACTGCTGTAGGTGCCCCTGCTCTGGCGGGGGGGTTGGACTAGATGATCTCCAGAGGTCCCTTCCAATCCTGACCATTCTGTGATTCTGTGTAACATGGGATGCACGTGATGGTTTGGGACCCCCTGCTCTGAACATCTGGATTAAGCTGTTGGCCTCAGCCTCCCGAGCACTGCTGCTCGGACACATTCATGCACAAAGACCTGGGAAGAAGCAGGGAGTTAAGCTCTGAGGCAGGGAGGAAACGAGTTGAAATGAATGTAACAAGCACTGTTTTCAGGCTGCAAGACATGTAATAACTAACCAGAACAAAAGCTCTCTATCCCGGCAAGGTGTTAATTATACGCCTTGTCTTTCTGGATACGTGCGAACAGGGTCTCTTTGCCCACTGGGAACAATAGGTGTAATTATTATTTAGTTGGAAAGAGAGGAAGCCCAGCTGCCTTTAATGCACAGGATCACATGAAGGCCAATAAAGTGTACGCACACGTGGCCTGCGCTCTGTGGCTTAGTGTAACCTACAGGGTTTGCCAGTGTAATTCTAGGGTGTGGAAAGAAATCAACTCCCCCACTGCTGGCAAGGCGCTGGTGTAGACAGAGCTATGCTGACAGATGAGTGTTTCTGATAGTTTAGTGTGTCTGGGTACGTAGGTGGCGTTGCCGTAGGCTGAAATTCCCTTTGGTGGCACAGGCCGTGTCTCTGCTAGGGGGTTCAACCCATGCTGCTCCACGGCAGTAGCTCTCACAGGACGGGCAAGGCCAATTACGCTTTTTTTTTGTTGTTGTTGTTCTTGTTACCACAAGATGTCCTATCCCAGGACAATGTTTTTCATGCGTTAGTTTGCTGACGTTCCAGATGTATTACGGGGTACAGCGTATGGTTGTAACAGTTGAGCTCTTGTGTTTCGGTCTCTGGCTAAGGGGTGCCGTAGGGGAACGAAATCTCTGAGGCTGAAGCAGGGGAGTGTTTATGCCAGAAAGCGATGCAGAACTGCTCAGGTCTGCTGGAGGGAGGCAGGGAGCTGCATCATGAGGACCTTGGAGAGACAGAGGACATCCCACTCGAGCCTGTGTATATGACGCCCTCTCTCCTACCACTCCGCAGCTAAATTAGAAGATAAATATCAAAACCCATCATAAGACTGTCCAGGTAGGGCCTGATGCTGCTCTGTCTCCAGCAGTATCTATTCAATTCTCCCAGTGTAGGACATCCCCTATGCAGAAAGATCCCGTGGCACAAAGCTGCCCAGCTCTGCTCCCTGCGACAAACCCTAGGTGCTGCTCACCACCTCTTTAGCACACTCTTGTTACAGCGTATTTCTCCAGCCTGCTTATTTGCTCCTTCACTTTGGGAATGAGAGGATTTTCCCTCTCCTGGCTGAGCACACGACGTGTGGACCGTTATGTCAACATCCATGCTGGCTCTGATTTCAAGAGTTGACTGTCATCAAGCATCAGTGTCACCAGGGAGTTTTCTGCTAGGTATGGTCCAGACAACTGCTTGGACCGATCTTGTTAATGACTTATGTGCAGCTGTAGAAGAACATGGAAACCTTCTCTGCCAGAACGCTAGAGGAATTTCTAGGTTTAACCCTCCATGGAGTATCCTAGGCTTTAAATGTGAATAAAAAGGCGTCTTCTGGTAAATGAGATTAATTTTATTAGGAGGGAAAATGTAAGAAAGTTAGCATTACATTTGTTCACAAGTGCAGTAAGTGTTGGTTGGAAAAAAGCATAGAGACCACCTTATGGGTAGCTTAAACAACCACGGCTAACTGAAACCTGAGAGTGCAAACATAAAGCGCAGATCTTTCTGCTGCCTCCTCAAAGCGTGAAGACTGGGCAAAGAGGTGCTTTGACGAAAGTTTCTTTCCCTCTGCTAAATGCATGCTTTTCCTGAAGAGATGCCATGTATAAAGAAGAAATCACGCTAAAGGCGTAATTTTGTTTTCCAAGTCAATGTTTCATTTGCCTCCTCTTAGAATATACATTTCTTTGCTTATGATCTTGGCATGGCTGTACATATTTTCTATTCTCTTCAGGGGTGGTTTGCTTTGTTGTCATAGCAATGCCTTCTAACTCCTGCACTCACCAGTTTCTTTTCAGGTTCCTGCAGGCTGCAACCAGTCCCTCATTGTGATGATCACATCCCCTAGCAGCTTTAACGCCTCTCTCTTTTTTTTTTTTTTTATCTCCTAACTATAGGCACATTCAGTAGCACGATTCCAAAGAATTCTGGCCCAAACAGGTTTTCAGCTTGAAGTTTAAAAAAAAAGAAGGGGAAAAAAAAGCAACAACATTGTTTGTATCTGTTTGGGGTTTTCATTGTTCTACTGATGATCTAATATTTCAACATTTTTATTCATTCATCTTCTTAGCTTTTCTTGAACGCGAGCTGCAATTGCCTTGGTGATCTGACTATGGGAGATGAGGTGCACCAGGCTAATCAATGTTGCTTGAGGTGTGTTTTTCCCCAGGCCGTGATGGCAATGGCCACGTGAGGCCGCGACCAGGCCAGCGCAAACAAAACCGTCCCCTTCTCCCCTGCGGTCTCGCTCAACAGCTTTCCTTCTGCAAAGCTCCACTTCCAGAGGCTCATCGTCTCCCCTCATGTCCAGCTCCACCTCGAACGGCTGGTGAGGCAGAGATCTTCAGCTGTTTGCTGCTAAACCAGGCAAAAAAGGGTTAAAGCTACATGAATGAGGGAGGCTAGATGAATTCCTTAAACCCTCTGCCCTCCTCTAGGGCATTCTTTTAGTATGAAGTAGATCACCCAGCCTCCATCCCAGCTGGAGGTGGGCAAAGTGGGATGGGGTAAGAACCCAACTTTGCTCTCAACCTTTAGCCCCTTTGTGAGTTTGGAGGTACTGCTCAGTGGCCGTCCTGAACTAAGGCAGGGAAGCTACGCTGAGCGATGTACCTAGATTTGAGTTGAAGACGAGCATGGTCCCACCTCCTTGTATGACACCTCCTGTGTGTTTTGCAGCGGCTGGTTTTGTATGTACATGGGAAACGCTTTCACAGGATGGGGTGACTCTACCATTTTCCACCGCATAGCTCTCCCTCGTGTTGTTGATGCAAGCCGTGTATCCGAGAGGATACATGAGGCTTCCAAAGTAGCAAGCCTAAGGAGCCATAGCCTATATGCTCACCCCCCAAAATTTTCTTAAGAGAGATTATTACAGGCTTGCATTCCATCCTTACCACACAAAATACAAATCACAGAACAGAGATGACTCCTGCTCCAAAGAGCTTTGTTCATTGCACAGTGGCTGTATGAGGTTGCTGGCTAATATTTTGTTGCTGTTGGAATTACTTTCAATATGAATCAATATGATTATTTTTTTTTTTTAGCACGGTGGGCGCATACGCTATACAATTGAAAGCAATTTTAAAGGAACTTGTGCTTTAATGAAACTCCTCTTGGTTTTTGGTTCCAAAGTGACTATCAGGCAGGATCATTAGTTATTTGCTGTCTTTGTAAACATAACATTCAGTTTGGATTGTTGTTGTTGTTGTTTTTTAAATCAAAGATTCCAGATTAATTTTTTTTCTTTTTTCCCCAAAGTAGGAATATTTATCTTTGAATCCTCCAACAGCTTTGCAATGCAGCCTCCACACAGACTTTAATAGCAAAACCCACTTCTTCTGACTCAGGGACCATTTGATGAAATGTCTAGAGAAGCAAAAAGCAGCAACAAAAAAAGCTTTACACAGATGCTTCCCTGTGACTAACAGAACGTCCACCCAAAGCTGAGAGAGTATAAGTACGTTTGTCATATGTGGGTGTATTTTTCCCATACATTCATTTTTAAAGCTATGCAGTAGAGCACTATAAAATTATAGTTTTACAAATAAGCATTATTTGACCGTCACTGGGCTGAGCTGATGACTCACTCTGTGACCTCCATGCAAGTAATTTGATTTTCTTGTTCCTCAGTAAGACTAGCTGGGAAACAGGCTGAATAAAAAATAAAAGACAAACCCAGAAGACATTCCTGACAATATGCTCCCTACCTAAGCTTTGTGTGTTGACTGGAAACGCAACACTGGAAATCAGAGCTTTACAGCTGTTGGCTTGATGTCCGTGCCCAGCCCTGTAGGAATTGTGGGTGGCCAATGTCTCTGAAAAGCATGCTCTAAATATGGGTTGTGGTGTCTGACCTATTCTAAAACATTAGCAGTAGAAGACTTGTAGTCAGCTGCCAATACCATTATAGTGTCCCATTGTCATTGTGGTGTGAGCCGGGTCTTTCAGCAATATAAATGTACCGTCTCCAGCTGCACTTGGAAACATTAGCCTTGTAATACAGAGCTGACAGGGTTCAGCACGTCTCTCGCCATCTCTGTCCTCGCTGTTTACTTTCTGATACCAGGTTTCTTTTTGAGCTGAAAGCTACATATTTGAACATAAACACCTTTTTTATGAAAATACTCTTATTATGTCCAGAAGGCAGCATAGTTGTTTCCAGGGCCTGAACTATTAATTCATCCAACCCGTGTAGTATTACCAGCATTTTGAACACTTCCTCACTGTTCAAAAGTTGTGGGGCAAATCTCAAAGAATTACCAGGTCACTCCGGTTTTAAAGACCCAGTGTTTGCTAGCCAGATCTGGGTGCCTTTTCTGGCTCTTCCTTAAAGCACACCTATGTTAAGTTCTCAAAGTCTTCTTTGCAGAGGACAGCAAGGAGAAAATAACTTACTTTAATGACACTGGGGACTGTATGCCATCCCCTAGCCTCAGGAGCTGGGGCTTAAAGGGTGACGCTTGGAAAGGCCTGTCTGTTTTGCCTCTGTCTTTGTTTTACGCGTTTCCAGTTTGCTATTCATTGCTTTTTTGTTTTGCTTTCACTAGGCTTCCCCTTCAGTTTCCACCTAAAGGGCCTTGATCTATTTTGAGGAGGACACAGCAGTTATCTTAAAAAGAAATCTCATTAACTTTACTTTGACTCCTCCTTTCTGGTTACCAGTTACGCGAACCCCTCCTTCCAACGTGCCATCTAGTGTAATTGCTACCTAGGAACCGCAATCTTAAGCTTTCCACGCATACAGAGTGACTTACTAGGTGTCAGCTGTGAAGCATCTATACCATACCTTGAAGGCACAAGCTTGCTTCAGAGCTGACTCATGACTGACAAACCAAATCTACTGGATTTAAGTGCCACAACCAGAGAAATAATTGCCCTTCTTAGTCTGTCCATCAGGTGCTGGCATTTCTGCAGCAGGGTTGGAGAGCGGAGCTTGTTTCTCACTGCCTTTAGGCCCAGTTCATGCTCCGGCATTTAGATTATGCATCCGATGAGGACAGGACAATGATACCAGGTGAGCAAAGCCGGTGTTTCCCTATGCAGCTGTCCTACTAGCAGGGTTATCTTCCTGGCCCCTGATGCAGTGGCTGTCCTTGTCCTTGTCCATTGTGGTTGGCTGCCTGGGACAAGACAGGGATGCGGGATGTGGGATGCGGGATGGGTGAGACTTGCAGAAGGATCTGTGTGATGGACAAGCCTGCCGAGCAATGGAGCTTATGAAATGATAGTGAAATCAGCCCCAGGAGGGTGACTCTCTCTTCTGAGCATGTAAACTGATGAAGCTGAGTCACAGTCCCAGCCGTTTGGAAGGATGGGGGGCTGGAATGAAATATAGTGACAATTAACAAAAGAGAAATGTACTGAATAAGAGCCTCCTCCATTTCATTTTCCTTATGGATGATATTGATTCATCACTCTAGCAGTCTTGGCTCCCACCCAGTATGCAAAGGCCATAATATAGGTTGTCTGGAGACAGTGGCTATGGAAGATAAGGAATACTCCAGTCTTTTTACAGGAAATGTTCTTATACGTGTCCTACCCAAATTGCTTATGTAGAATGGCGAAACGTATCGTGGGGAAAGAATCGTGCCGCTTTGGATTACCGTGCTATTTGAAGGTGGCTATTACCAAGTGGGTAGTATCAGTCACTGTGAATACTTGTTCTGGCAGCAGCTGATGCAGCGAAAGCTGCTTCCTTATGCGTCTTTATCCCATGCCTCTGTACACACAGCCTGATAACTACAACTTCACCCAATGCCTTGCACAGCCCCGCACCACCTCCAGATACCCCCAACCATCTTCTAAGTCTCGCCTGCTTTCCTATACCACAGTGACAGCTAGCCGAGCAGCAGACGCTTTGTGTGGGACAGCTCAATTAATCATTATGCAGACAAGCTGTCCGGTGTGTGCACGCTGCTGGCTCACCCCATAAGCTGAACAGGTGACTGTGGAACTACACGGTCTTTCCTAAAACGAGGGCATTCATTTGGGTATCTCTTCTCGGCCCACTGCTGATTTTCATTAAGCTCGGCGAGGTTGCAGAGATATTATTTTCCTATCTCTCTGCCAAATTTAGCTGGAATTGGCCAACAGGTTTAAAAGCTTTTGAATGGGGGAGGAGGGTGGGAAAGGAGAGGAAAACAGACAGCAGGATCACATAAGCCTCATTTCATTAGGAAGCCAGGCTAAAAAAAAGGAGTTTAACTTCTAGCTATTAAAAGTCTTTTATTTGTCTTGAATACTTAGGTATACAAAGAGAGCTGGTTTTTATCCAGACTAGTTAATAAACAGGTGTCATCACAGGATATGTTTGAGAGACTGTTTTTCTGTTACCTATGTGAGTGAAAGGAAGAAGGAAAAAATCTCGATGCTTATATATTTGGAATGGGAAAGTGGAGGAGTAGAAGAGATTATGAGCAAACAGAGGGGGCAATGCTGATCATATACAGTTAAAATAATTTTTACCATGGTAACAAAAAATAACCTCTCCTAGAATGCACTTGAATCTACAGAACCAAAGCAAAGATAGCAATGAAGTATGTCTTCTTTAGAACATAATTCATGGCAGGTCTGCTGAAATTCTTAATGAAGGGTGGTATTTTCCTCTTAAAAATCGCTTTTTGAAAAGGGAAGCTGTTAAACTTTTAATCTTCACTTCCAATGGTTGCCAGCAAAATCTGATCCAAAGAGTCAATTAGAAAGGATTCTCCTGTGCGCCAGGTTTAATCATCTCCTTGTTGTGCATTGAATCGCGGTGTAACTCTTCTCTGTAACTTCATGCACAGAGTTTAGGATTGTTAAATCTTCTTTTCCAGAGGTACCAAACAAAGTACCATTGCGTCCATATTGTAGTAATAAGCACGGTCTTGAAAAGGAAGGGGGATGCTTGGATTTAAACGCAGTCTTATGGAAAACTTTCCCCCCCAGCAGTTACGGTTTGCTGGTGAATACAATTATGTGTAAGCAGAAACTTTCCTTGGTTCTTCTGTGGAAGAAGCTACGTATGAAAAACAGAGTGAGTCTAAACCCTAGAGTCTGTGTCTCACTACTCTAAGCCAGCTGTCTGAAAGGAAATGGTCAAAATCTTGTCAATCGTTAAGAAAGAATTTGTTTACCAGATGTTCATAATAATCCTGTGAATATTAAAAAAAAAAGGGAAATCTGACTCCTTACTGAGGGCCAGGGCTTGCCACTCCTGCTTCATTGACATCAGCAGGACTCTTTGTGTCACAGAGGGCAAATTTTTTCTGAGAGCAGATTCCTGTTCTGAACCCTCCTACGTCATTTACGTACACGCCATCGTTACAGAATTGCTCAGAGGCTGCTGCGGGTGACCTCTTTCTTCCCGTCTCCCCCACGCTTACGGTCGTATGTGTGTGAGCCCCTCGGACTCAGAACCAGAGTACTAACGCATGTGGTCTGGGCTGAATCTAGATGTTACGTATGGCAGGGATAGGAGGCCTCCTCCAGGATCACCAAGACATCTTTAGTGAAAGGCTTGTGGTATGTTTGAAAAGGGCCATTCAGCTTGGGAAGCCACCGGAGAGTGGCAGTGCAGAAGGACACTCAATCTCTTCTCCATCTGGTTGGACCTAAGGAAAAATAATACCGCCGTCACTTGGATGGAGTTGTCCGTCCAGGATCCGCTATGGGCTTCAAGGAAAATCTGCTGGCTGAGCTCAGCCCACCGATTGAGACGGTTTGAGCCAGCCTGTCGGATGGTGCCTGGAGTAGATCAGGCAGCCCGTAGAGAAGGTGATCCCACCTACGGCGTGGGGAAGGTGGTTACCCTCCCGCAGGCAGGAGCTGACAAGTTAAGTGGGAGGTGGATACACCTTCCGCAGAGCAGCTGTTTGCATCCCAGCCAGGTCTTTCCGTCCTAACTTGTAACTGCCTTCAGTTGAACGGGAGCCGAGGCTGCTCAGCCTTGCAAGAGACCCATTTTGGGATCGAGTTGTTGCATTTCGTCATTTTTGGAGGCATGCTCGGTCCAGATTGGGGGGGGGTGTTAGTAAAGAAGGCAGCTTTACCCTAACACTGAGGCACCGTAAGATGCTGCTGCACTCTCCCAGCAATGGGAAACAGCAGGCATCCTCATGGGCTGCTGGATTTGGGTGGTTTTTTGTTTTTTTTTCCCCCCTCACTGCTTAGAAGACACAGCAAAAAAACAAGTCGGGCTAAACGACAGCGGTGTGACAGGAGCAGCGCAGAACGAACTGCCCGCGGGAAGGAAGAGTTTTGTGAGGCAGAAGGAACCAGGCCCCTGACCAGCCCCCCCC
>NW_009646517.1:404833-413224 GCF_000708025.1 Charadrius vociferus | reverse complement strand
TTGTGGTGGGCCTGCCACATGGTTTAACGTTGCCCAAGGTGGAGATGCCTGTGAAGGGAACGGGAGCGGGGGTCCGGCTGGGGTTGGCACCGCAGCAGCGGCGTGCAGAAGTACACCCTCAAGAGCGGGAGCTCTGAGATGTCCTGGTTCTGTTTGTGATGCCGGGTGAGACAAGAAAGAGGTGGCAAATTAATGAGTGGCTGCAACATGGCTCCCGTTAGGGAGGCAGAAGCAGCACCCTGAAGTTACTCGATTGGGGGCAAGTTATTCAAAGCTCTTCCCCAGCGTTTCCTAGACAAGGTCGTTTCACTCAAGTCTAGGGTGAAATTGCTGTAGTTTTTCTTCATGCGGGAGTGGGTCCCTGTTACACCTTAGTGTCTTTAGTTGCATAAGGAAGAATGATTTGTGGCAGACTGTCCTCCATTGTTGTTACATCCCTCCAGGTTTCCAGGCGGATTCTGACGGAACCACAATGCGAGGGCCCGCGAGTAAACATTAGTTATCAACTGCCATTCCAGTCCTACTTGTGATAGAGGTAAGGCTAAGGGAAGCTGGCAGTGGACTGGGGATTAGGAAACCTTGTTTATATTCCTCTTTCCGCTACTGGGTGGTGAAAGGACCTTGGATAAATCATATCACCTTGTAAGGCCTTGGCTTTCCCATCTGTAATGTTAACAGCAGCCCGTTACAAAGTACTTCAAGACCTTCCACATAGAATAATAGGATTTCACATTTCTGAATTGTTTCACAGCCTAAGAAGCCTTATTTTTTAACAGCTGTTTCTGATTGGTTCTTTAATGGTTTCAATAAATTAATTAATTTGCAAAGATGGTGGCTTTTTTTTTTTTCAGTGTTGAGATAGCAACATGCATTTTCTTTCAGGGGAGGGGGCGGTTTGTGCGGTTTTGCTATTCTATATATTTTTGGTTTACTAAGATGGATAAATAAACAGATGGCTCAATTTGATACAAGATTGCAGTCAGAGTTTTACAGGCTATGAATTAATCCTGCATATAAATATTTTAACCATTTCTGGGTTTTTTTTTGTGTGTATGTGGAAATAGCTACTTTACAAACAGTCTTTTGTATCAGACTCCATCTCCATTGCAAATAGCACTACTTCCTGTGAAATATTATCTCTCGCTTTCCTCATCTATATGTTGATATATAATAAAATGCATGCCTAAGGAGAGAGATCTGTCCTGCAGAGGTGCTGTTAGAGCCAGTACTTCCCACTGAAAACAACAGGAGCAAGGCTGATGGTCCTGGGCAGCCTGCTCTAGGTGACCCTGCTTGAGGCAGGGGGGTTGGACAAGATGACTTCCATAGATCCCTTCCAACCTCAACCATTATGCTATCCCGTGACACCTCTGAAAGTCAGGCCATGGGTTTGCCTGGCTTTTCCACTCCTGGGCTGAGAATATCAGTCTGTGAAAAACAGGACTATCTTTTTGCTCTACTCAGGCATGTTACGCTCAGGGGAATTTGAGAATACCTGTTGACTGAGACGATGTGAGTCACAAGCTTTCCTCCTGTCTTCGTCCCCAAAAGAGGCATATAGGCACAAAAGTACTTGACGCAAGTGCTGAGCTCATGCAGTGCATTCAGCTTGTCTAGTCCTCATGTACCAGAGGGAAGTCACTGCCATAGAACAGATTTATTTGCCTTAGAAGGATCAAGGAGATGGGGTGTGATAAAGTTCCCCAAATAAGGAATAGTGTAGGAATGGTGGCAGGAATTTTCTCTGTGTTCCATCATCTCTGGAATATAACTTGGTGGCACATCGTCTGCAGTAGCAATGGGACTTATCTTTGAGTCCCTGCACCTTGCGCCCTCCTTTTGTATATCTATGTCTTACGCTTTCATGACTCAGTCCCCCATTCATTCCTCTGTTTTGTGAGACAGAGTGCTGATTAACCTGATCTGGAACCTGCCCTCACTCCAGCTTGAGAGGTGGAACCAGCTGGGTCTCTGATCTTTAAGGAGACCCGCTCCTTGCTGATCATTTAATAATTTTAATAAACTGGTTTTCAGGGGGGGGTATTTTTGTATTGTGATCATCATCCTGCGACACAGGTCCAACCAGGAATGTGCCTTTGTTTTCTGAGCTCCCATAGAAGAAAGAAAGAAGCAGAGATGGCCGCAGGGGCATGCTCACTGTAGCAGAAAAACTTCAAAGCGGCTGATTCCTAGAAGGGATCACAGATGCCCTGTGGGAATGCATCTTCACATAACGTGGAATTAGTCTGCGAAACTCATTGCTTCTAGATTACATTGGGACCAAAACTCAGCAAGATATAGAGA
Organism: Charadrius vociferus; assembly: GCF_000708025.1. Taxonomy (NCBI): domain Eukaryota; kingdom Metazoa; phylum Chordata; class Aves; order Charadriiformes; family Charadriidae; genus Charadrius; species Charadrius vociferus. The sequence goes on along the minus strand of NW_009646517.1, from coordinate 410,920 downwards.
GAAGAAATCCTCTGTCTGCCTAATTAAGATAAACAGTTTCATAATAGTTTATGCTAAACGAGTTTTTGGTAAAAGATACAAAACCTGATGGAATCAAGGTGAAGTCCAGATACACGGGTGGGGAACAGATTATTGTTGATCTCTAGCATCCTGTACCTTTCTCCGGGAGGACTACTGCTGTCTGCTTCCCGAGCTGCGTAAAAGGAGCTGGTAGTGTCAGTCAGTCAGCCAGTTCATCTCTCAGTAGTCATTGCTAATGATTAGTACTGTCAGTAATCAAAGAACTAATGGGCTTGGGGATGGACTCTTACCTTTCACTTTTTGGATAGCTTTCTCTAGCAGCATAAACCCTGGCCAGGTAAGGGTTGAGTGGAGAGACTGGCCACTACTATCGGAGCATTTTGCTTTGCTGTTTCAGATTTTGTATAGCTAGGCAGTAATGGACAACTACCCTGAATGATTCCCCAAAACAACGAGCCAGTGGCTGGCTGGTCTGCACTGGGGTGAAACCTGCTCTAGAAGCATTGTTGCCATCATTAGCGCATTTGCTAGGGAGATAATGCTGGGGAAGACTTTCCACTCTCCTTGTGAGGGGTTTTGCTGTTAGCCTCCACGAGATTGTGAATGGTCCAGTCTGTCGGTCTTTTAGTCCTCGCTGTATCCGATGCTAGTGGGGATTTCCAGGGACCCCACAACTTCAGAAAGATGCTCTGTTCTCCCCTTTATAGAGAGTGGAACGATTTTCCTTAATTGTTCCCAGTCAGTCCGTCTCATTCTTCTTGGGGGTTCTGGATCTATTCCCTTGACAGCTTCTTGCCAGACTGCTGTTTCTGAGAATGCTCCGCCTTCCTTGGGCTGTAGTCTTTTATTCCAGCCACCGCTAATCAGTACATACATAGCTGGAGAACATGAAGTAGCTGCTCAACACATTAACTCCTTGGTGGCTGGGTAAGTATGGGGCTTGAACTCAGCATTCTGCCCCTCAAAGACTATGAGACGACGGAACTTCCTATTCCCTTCTGGGTGGTCTCTCTGGAAAGGAAGCACTTTGTTCAAGACTAAAAGAAAACCTGATTTTAAGGAATTGCCTGAGGACTATAAGTTCCCATAGGAGAGAATAGAATAAAATTTCCGTCTCTAGTCTCAGCTAGTTAGTGTTTTTTTGGAAAAATTAATTGACTATGTGAATAATCATATATAGCATAATAGAGCAAAAATAGCAATCCTGCACATGGCCATCCTTCATTCTGCTTCATGTTTTTTTCTTCTTTGTGCTTAATAGGAAAGGTTGAGCAGATCTCACAGGAGTGGTAGAGATTAGCTTCATCAGCTAGTGCATTTTGATGGAAAAGGTTTTACAAAATGTGATTCCCTTATTTCCCAGGTAGGGATGTATGTAGCTGCATGCTCTCCGCCATATGCCACTGGAACTATCCTATCCCAAACCCTAGAGCATCGCCACAGTGGAGGAGGATCTTCAGCTATTTCACACTAGCATAGCTGCATCAAGATTGATTTATGGCTGTTGAGGATAAGGGCCATGGCGCTTGGTAATCTGCATCTGACTTGGTTTATGCATTTAATTATTATGAAGGCTATTGGAAGCCATCCTTAGGTCCCTTAGGTATTTCAGTGTGATCGTGATTTTCTCCCCAGTGCAATTCTATATCCTCATGTTGTTTCTTTTCCTCTTGCCTTTTGGTTTTCTAAGTGATCTGAAAGTTCCACTGCCAAGAAGAACAGAAAGATGAGGCCTGTTTTCCCCATTCTTTGATCTCTAATAAATTTGAGACAGTAAATTATATCTGCTAGCAATTCTTGTATGTATCATATCTCTCAGGAAACCGCACTGAGAATTCTATAACAGTTTAAGGAGAGAAGTATGCTGAAATTAGCTTTTCATTGTCTGTATTCGATCAGGGAATATATGGCCTAAAATTTATTTATATTTTAGTAAAAACAAATCAGTGGCTTTTCAGATCCCAAAGCAAAAGAAAGAGATAATACAGGGAATAATAGGAAGAAAACACATGAGCTGGTTTTGTTACTCTGTGTGTGTTTATAGACAGAACCAACAAGATGATAGTGATCCAGATTGATGTGTGACTCTGTTAAGGCAGAAGTAGAAGGCCTTCTTTCAACAAGGGGAAAAACAAAGAGAAATTCCACAAAACATGATACTGTGGTAGTTTCAGCATACAGAGACTTTGGGGTGGTAATGTCTGGTGCTTAGGCAGGGTGAAAATGTCACTAGAGATACTGCAGAAAGCCACATAAGTGCATCTCTATATCTTTGGCCAGTTGTCTACATCTAACTTGGTAGCAATGTGCATAGTGGGGAAAAAGAAAAGATTGGGCCCAGGAAAGGATGCTCTGTGTATATATATGTATTTATACGCATATGCAGTTATCTACATATTAATGGACTGAGCACATGCATGTTTATGAAAGAAGTTTGCCTTCTTAAGTTGCCAAAAAAGAAGTGTGCCACCATAAGTTTGAAAAACACTAAAACAGCTTTGATGTCGATTAAATGTCTTGGGCCAGGATTGGTAAAAGATGCCTAAAGAGTAGCAAGAGCTGGATTTCAGAAGTGCTTATGTGTGGAATCCCAAAATTATATTTGCCTGCATATCTTAGTCATTTATAAAAAGAGCGCTGGGTACCTAGATCTTTTGGGCTGTAGAAAATAACTGCATTTTCCCCCTGTCCCGGAAAATCTGCCATTGAATGCAGGTGCAATGAGCAGCAGAGGAGGCCTTGCACTGTTCAGTACCTGTGCTGGGATCTTCTGTTCTTCTTTGTGCTTAACAGGAAAAGTTGAGCAAGTCTTGGGGTGGGGGGGCGAGCAGAGATCAGCTGGCCACCACTGACTGTCGTGATTAGTCTTGCCAACTCTCCGTGTGAATTTGGGAAAGGGAACCGCTGTGTTGGCCCTAGAGCTGAAGGGTGGCACAAAAACGATACTGCAAGAGCTACAACCTCTATGAGCTTTCAGTTCCTTATCACCCTACTCAAGGAACTTGCTGTTTCTGCTTAAGTGAGGCTTGCAACTTTAGGAGAAATAATCCTGTATATCTTGGCAACAGCTTAGACTTCCCTTGAGGTCTCAGTTATAGAAGACCCTGTTGCTTCACGCACAGCATCGTCTGTGCTAGCGTGGGAGTTAGGGCTTGAGTATTCTCTAGGTTGCGGTCACTAGATGGCAACATGATCACACACAGAGGCAGGTTTCCTATTCCCTTCCTTGGAAGACGCATTCTCTGTGGAAGGACTGAGAGGACCGGAAGATTGCATTCGACTTCCTTGATGCTTCGAAGCTTTCTAAGATGGCAGCCAGGGAATACAGCCTCAAAGGGGGTATGCTGTGTCAGACACAGCATCTGCAAGTTGCTTCATATTGCCAAATTCATACTGCGTTCAAAGGGTCCCATCATCTGCCTTGAGGGATTTCTAGTGAAAAGAAATTCAAGTCAAATAATTCGTTTTTCATGGTGGTTCTCGGTTATTGTTAAAACATCCTTTTCAACTTCGAGTGTATGCGTGTTTGTATGCACATGACTAAGTTTATACAACAATTTTTATCTTGTGCCCCACAGTCCCTCAGGGCATCAGGAAAAATAGGATTCAAGTCTTCCTGTAGGCTGTTGGTACTGCCTTGCCAGGTTCTAGCTTAGCTCTGTGGGAAGGTGGGCAGCAACCCTGGCACTTTCACTTGCAGGCCAGCGTTTCTCCCTGAGTTGGGACGTGCTGTTTGCTGGAACAGCCGCACTGTCTCAGGTCCTGCTAGGTGGCCATTATTGGTTAGCAACGGCCATTGCTGATGGTAGAAATATGTAATCCACAGACTGACACAAAACTGCCATCACAATGATGCAAAGGTTCCCATAACAGTTGATGATTTTCATCTGCGTTAGACTTGTTCCCATCCTTCCCCAAGCTATGGGGTTAGAATATTTAACAACTGTGATGTTCGATGATAATGAAATTAATATATTGAGGCTCCTGAGATAACTCATGTCTTTATACAAGATTAGCATTATTTATTTGGCTGAAGGCATTGGTGCCTCTGTTTGAAGATGTGACAGAATATTTATCAATTTTTTGGAGTACTACATACCTCCTAAATACTCTTAGACATGTCTCCACTTTCCAAAAGAATCATCAAGGGAATGAACATTCATTAGCTGTGTGTTTACAGTAAGTGGATCACAAAATATTGGCAGGATCCAGACATTTGTGTGCCAGCTGACTTGGGAACCTTTGGTGGCTGAGCCTTTCAGAGTGATTGAGATTGATGGGAAATGATTTCAGGGGCAGGACTCCTGTCTGAGTCTGTTATCAGCTGTAGGAGCAATATCTTCCAAAGGTGAATTAGTCACCAAGTACAGATAACTTCTCTGTGCTGATACCCTGCCATCAACCTGCGGTGTTTTGTAAAGAAAAATGTCATCCATATTGTGCAATGGAACACACTGTTTTTTCTCTGCTAAGTTGTTTGCCTGAGACTTTTCTGCAACTTTAGTGCAGACAGAAGACGTACTTGGTTGCCTGGCCGTTGGTGAGTAGCGTAGGTACAAAACAGTTATTGCTCTCGAACTTAAGCAGGTGTATTATTCCAGGTATGTGGGAAATCTTACACTTGACAAGCCAACCTTTCTCTTTCACAGCTGCACATTAGCTTCTCATTCAGCAAAGCACTTCTTTCTGCATCTAATTAAAAGCATCTGCATACATTCTCTTGAAACTGCGTCCTTAAGCATTTGGTCTTTAAAGACCTGTGAAATTGAATCAGTTTGGTTGGAAGTCATTTTATATTGCAGATCATTTGTTTCATAGTTTACTGTGACGAGGTCACAAGAACCTACTTTGGAGCTGAAAGGATCTGATGGAGGCAATTCATCTGTTTTAATATGCTCCACCAGCGGGCCACGACTGAGAAAGTTCAGGTAAAACCAGTCACCTAGATGAAGGCTCTGCTGCCCGAGCTAGAGGCAGGGAGTGAATTTCTATTGTTACTCCTGGTCACACCAGTTTGAATGGCTGACATGCATAAATGTTTTGTGGCGCACTGGCCTCGACCAAAGACATCATCTTTATGTGTACCCTGACAGAGAAGCCCTTTGTAGGGGATAGATCCCCAGCCATATCACTCACTCGCTCACCTTCCAGCAAAACATCCATCCTAGCTGACTCTTCTTCCATGGTGACTGAGAAACATAAGGGAGTGAGAGGAAAAATAAGGGCATGTGAAAATACAAAGTCTGTCTTCTTCCTTCTAGGAGGATATCTTACTTCAGTAATGGAAGAATTCATTCAAAGACCGTCTCTTCTCTTGCTGTCCTGAGCAGTGTCCTGTGTTTCACCCTGAAAATGGTTTCCTATGCCAGCCATTCTTGGGAGGAAGAACTACCACCTGTAATCCAGCTGCTATAGCTAGTCAATGTGCTGTTATTGCCTGTTCAAGTTATTTGATCTTTTTTCTGACATCTTCACTCTGAATCACCTTATTCTTGACTCTAGCTAACAATAATAGGAATTAGTAATGGAGAAATGAGCTTTTTACCCCTCATACTTTCCTGTGCCTCCCAGGCACAATACTAAGTTGGTAAATCAGTTGGAACCTTGTGCAGGAGGGCAGAGCTAAAACCTGAGCCAGAAGTCCCTATTTTTATTTTACTTTATTTATTTAACATTTCATTATAGCCCCTTAGGGGTATGTGCCTGATAGAAAGCGTAAATGCATGGAGCCAAATTCTCCTTGGAGGGCTCTGTTCTGCACGAGGTGTTCAACAGCTGCATGACCACAGTATCTGCCTGGAGTAATCCCACTGCAATAAATGGAATTACCTGGATGGTGTAAATAAGAGCAGAATCTAGTCCTGAGGCTACTTGCAGTTATTTTGATTTTTATTGCTGGCCAACAGATGAATCCTCTTTTTTTTTTTTTCCCCAGTAGCCTGCCAATATAATAGCGCTGTTATTATGATTCTGGTATTTTCCCATCTTAATTAATTGAAATTGTTATTAAAATTCAGTGGTCATCCAGACAATGCCAAGGTATTTGGGAAGCCTTTTTGCCCCATT
>NW_009646517.1:401536-404784 GCF_000708025.1 Charadrius vociferus | reverse complement strand
GTCTCTTTCGTTTAAATCTCAAACTGGAAAAGCTTGCCTGATCCTCCAAATAACATAATAATAAAAAATCATGGCTATTTATTTATATCATGTAGGGGTCTAAGAATTCGTCGTGTGTACCGATCAGACCTCCTTTAAAAGAAAATAGTAATGCATCGTCTGCGGTTGCTAATGCGTCTCTTTTTAGCTGGATTCAGAGCCTGAAAATGATTCTCAGCTGTAAGGATGTGTCTCTGTGACATGAACTCAATCTTTCTGGGTGTTGCATTTATTAGAGGAATTGCTCAGTAGACTGCAAGAATGACTGCAGGAGCTTTTCCAGAGTAACTTAGGGGAAAATCTCCAGGATTTTCTGTATTTATTTAGAAGAACACAAGTGAACACAGAAAAACATTGCATTTTGTCATTCTCTCATGCCATCAGGTACATGCAGGCTACAGGGCGAAGGAAGAATACATGTATTTTAAAGCTGAACGTTCCAGAAGTATTTTACCAGGAATAGTTTAGATTTTGCTCATGATTTTGGTGATATGAAAGCAGAGGAACATCCTGGCGCCAAATTGGCTTATTTTGGAAATGTGAACAGGAAGAAAACTGGGCCGTGGGTTTCTGCTAGCTGTTTTTAACCTGTACTTCAGTGTTTGCATGCTCGTGTGTCTTTACATTAAACTGGCAGGGGTACTTCAAGGTAAGCTAAATTCAAAATGCCGAAGGTTTTTGTATGTTTTGGTAAGTCTGCATTTCATGGATAATAAGCTTTCCTCAGGCTTTCATTTTTGTCTGTAAAGGTGTTTCGCCCAAAAGGGAGCCCTGCTAGTACGGTGTGGAAATCGGCTTCAGAGCTCGTCGGTGGTGGGCACTTCAGACAGGGCTTTTCGCGTGTGAGCAGCTGATCCGCTTATGGCCCACACAGCTCCTCCTGACTTACTGCGCTAATGTGAGAGAGGCACAGGTTTGGTGCTGACAGTCAGCAGAGATGATGCTCAAGCTGCTTGCCTCAGTTTCCCCAATTTCTCTGTCCTGTGGAGGCTGCGTGAAGTACAGCAGTGTTTGTACAGCAGTGTGGGGAGGCACATTCCCACCCTCGCCAGGCAGAGGAGCATTAAAAGGCGCTCAGTCAGCCCAGGAGTCCTGTGCAGCGTGAGGAGACTGGGCTATAAAGAGAGACTCGGAGTGGAGTGGGAGAGCTGTGCCCTTGTGGGAAGGAAGGTTCTGGAGATGGGGCCCCGTAGCTGTGTTTGAGGTGCAGCAGGATCCTGAGGCTACCAGGCAGCAGAAGCTGCTCTCTGAAGGGTGAGCGATGTGTTGTTACGGTACCGGCTGTATCGGGAGCTGGTGAGGACGGGCTTGCTGGTGTTGAGGAGGAAGCAGTGGTGCTCCAGGGGAAGCGGTGGTGCTCCTTGGGCAGATGAAGCTACGTGTGCAGGGTGTTGTCAGGGTTCTGCGAGTGGCTGGCTGGGCTGTGGCTTACACCCGGGCTGTGGATGTGGGGCAGCCTGAGCTTGTTCTGTGCAGAGACATAGGGTGTGTTGGCTCAGGTGCAGGAGTGAGTGGGAATAGTTCTGTGTCTTTCAGGAGCAGCTTGATGCCAGCAGTGGTGGCATTGCTCTTAAGCAGCCCTGGAGGAGTTAGCTGATAGATCTGGTGTCTCTAGAAGAGGGAGCAAAGGCAGAGACAGCCCCCGTGTCAGTGGGGCTGAGAAGTCTGATTCAGCATTGACAGTACTGGACCTGGTCTATGTCTATGGACTGTTGCTTTGACTTGAGCTGTTGTAGCCCCACCTGCACAGTGCACTGTCAGTGGTCCCAGTGGCTGGCTTGGGACTGGTGTCATTGTATGGCTCAGGAGGCCTGATGGATCTGACCCGAATCTGTGCAGCCAGTTTGTCTGCTGTGTGCTCCCCGGTGTACCCCTTATTTCTCATGGTAGCTGGAGTTCGCCATTGCTGGGTGTTTGTTAGGGGAGATATCCTGGTCCTTTGTTACTCTAGCTATGTAAATTATACTGAATATGGCAATATGTAACTATAAAGATATATAATTACACAATCGGTCTTCCCACTTTGAAATGGTAACCCTCTACCATTAAGCTGCTTAGAAAAAACATAACTTTTCATGGCAGATCTTTTCCTAAAGAAACCTCAGTTATTTCTGAGACGTGTGTTCTTTTAAAGTTGTCAAGAGCTAGGGCAATATTAAATAAATACAAACAAATGTATACTCTATTTAATACTTGGGTGTCTGGTTGTATACTTAAGTAACGTTATGAAATATACATGTGGAAAGGCAAATTGACTTTGACATGTTAAACATGTTGGATAAAAGCTTATCGGGGGCTGTAAAGAGTTCTGGTAATAGCAGTGGGTAGTATTATGAATAATCAGTCTTGTTTCTAGATAGCAGCTTCATTGTTAGGCAGAATAAATGATTTTGCTCTGAAATTTAATACCATTGCTGCACTTCCTTCATATATCTCTCTCCATATATCTATATATATCTTACATTGATTGAAAGCTCTGATGAATTTTACTTGATTCCCCCACATGGTAAAAATTTACAATGGTATGAAAGTTATGAGAGAACACTTTTACTTAAAGGAAAGGTCCAAATGATAAATGAATTAATTGACAGGCAGATGAAAATAAGTCTTCTGGTCATCTGAAAAATGATTTGCTATAAATGCAACCGTAGTGGCTTTTAGCAAATGCCAAACTAATGTGAAAAAATGTCTCTGGGCTAACTTCTTGCAGCTCTACAAATACAGAATGCAGGCTCCAGCATTTTGCTTCCTCTTAGCTGAAGGGTAGAGCGTCTTTCATCCAGAAAGAGGGTACCAGAGTTTGCAGTCCTCCTCTTAGTTTCCAGTACAAGTTTAGGCTCTTGTCCTGCAATCCCATAGGAAGTTCCATGCTCTTGTGAACACATGCAAAGTCATACATGCCTGTAGGAGACACTAAAACCCCGGAGTCCTTCTGTGTCATCAGCTTCTTCCGTTGCCTATTGGTGGCAGTCACATCCTGGTCCCAGGCTGTGATGGCTTGAGCAAGGAAGAAATTTCGCCGATGTCATGACAAGCTAGGGAAAGTAGTTTATCTTGCCTCTGTCACAAGTCCCAGCCTGTAACACGAGCTGGGATGACTGAAGTCCATAGTCCATAGACCTGGAGATAACAAAGCTGGAACAGCCTCAGGGAAGAAGGTTGGCAGATGGAGGGGAGGCGGAAAGGGGATGTATACTTGTGCCATTCCT
>NW_009646517.1:366836-401480 GCF_000708025.1 Charadrius vociferus | reverse complement strand
GCTGCTAGGGTTTCTTTAGAAGGCATGGTTGTTTTACAGACACCTTCTTCCTCTGCCTTTCTTCCTGGAGGCAGCATCTCCCTCTCATTGCTCTATATGAAACTGTGATACTGTCTCTACTATTGCTCTGTGCATATTTTGGATCATCTGTGGATTTTTTTAACTCTTTGGACAGAAGATGGTGAGAGTCTCTGTTCCAGCGGAGAGGAAGAAGATAGAAATTTCTTTCTTCCTTTCCAGTACAACTCTTCCTTTCTTTCTTTCCACCAAGTTTCAAACATTTCCAGGTACTCTGTTTTTCTAGCTCCTCTCATGTCTGTTTTCTACCATCTGCAAACTCTGGCTTGTTTTTAATTCTATTTTCCTTATCATTTGAGGACAAGACTGGACACAACCAAAATTCCCCGTGGCATCCCCTGAGACACATTCTCCCTGCTCTCTGCTTGTAATCCTTTGTTTATGGTATTTCAGCCAATTCTCGATTAAGGATCATGAGACAGTGTTTATATTCAAACTGAATGCAATTAATAAGTGTCAAGACGTCATGAAATGCTGCGTGAGTTGTGTGCTAAAAGACAAATGTTCTATATCTAGGCCTTTCCCTTCAGGCACTAATTAGATAATATATGTTTGAAAGGGTTGAGTCTGTCAGTCAAGCCACAGATCTGTAAATCCATGTTGAAATTCATATGGCAACACTCATCAAAACACTTAAACATGTGCTTAAGTCCTTTCTGTGTTCAATCAAGTACATAAGCATGTGCTTAAGAATTGGGTCTCCAGGCAGACCCATTGAAATTAATGAGAGAAATGTTTTTCATCTCTATGCACCAGATCTCCATCTTGCTACCAGGAAAACTGAAGCCTTCATTTACCAAGAGCAGAGTCATTCTGAACCTGACACTTCAATAGATATTTAGCGCACTTATTTAAAGCACTGGAGTTATTTAAAATAATACTTAGGAATGTAGTTTCTTTCCTCTCTTTTAGATTAGTTAAGCTCCTTTAGGGCGACTAATAGGACTAATCTACAAACTAATAGGACTGATCTACAAACACTTATCAGTGACTCTGTTTCACATCCATGAAAATTTGTGGGAGTCTTTTCCGCTGGCCCCAGGTGGTTCACGATGAGGTCAGTGTGGTCTCTACTAAAAGTACATGGCCTTTTGGATCCCGTGAGCAGGAGAACGTGGGAAGCCCTGAACAATAGCATGTCCTTTGTCACTCATACTTCTGACATTGCAAATTTGCCGAGGACTCCTCAATTCCCAGAAGCATTTGGGCACTTACCTGGGAGCAAAGTGTCAAAGGACCTTTGGATATTGCCCATATTGCAAGCAAAGGGCAGCCTTGAAGCACTCAACACCAAGCCGATCTCCTCAAGGGGTAGTGAGGCCTGCCAGTGTACCTGGCCAAGAGCACTGGGCTTGCTTAGATAGGCTGCTTCTGACTCAGCAGTGTCGGTGGCGGGCAGTTTGGTGGCAGTGTCCAGAACATCCTGGGCTTTTGCGGAGACTGCCCTTTCATTTTTTGCAGAAGAACAATGGCTTCCTGGCTGTTAACAGCTACAAACTGGTTTACATGCTTTTTTTTTTGGCCTGAAATGAATGCTTTCTTTTCCTCCAAAAAACTACAGGCTAGAAACAGCCAACATTTTTCTTCCAGAAAAGAGTAAGAAGTACAATAGGTTAAACAGGTAGAAATAAATTTATCCATTCTAGAGAGAAGAAATGGAAAAGGGAGCTTGACTGGGACAAAAGCTCAGGTTTCCAGTAAAGTCAACTAATCACAACTCCTGAAGAAAGGCGGAGATACAAGTCCTGAGCAGTTCTGGGAACTGGTATTAAGAATACCAGTTTGAACATGCTGGTCCACATCTGGAACACCTGTAATTCTTTAAGCTAAGCTGCTATTATACGACAACCACTCTGAAATCTTAATTCCTGTTCTGCCAAAGCTCACTTGCATGCTTCTCCACACAGCAGAATTAATCGATTTAAAGGCAATGGGCACGACTTGGCCTGCCAACACAGCCTTGGCTACTATTAGAACGAAGCTGTAGGAATTTGCTTCTGTTTTCTGGTAGTTCAGTATTTCTGCCAAAGGGTAGAGGACCCCCAAAATGTGTAACAGGTAGGAATGCAAGCAAGTTCCAAATTCTCTTGCTAGTCCTTCCCAGGGACTGTCCATATTGCCCTCAGGGTGCTGGCATTATAGCGCTGAAAGAACGGATGTTTTAAAGCCTGAGGCAGTGCAGGTTTGCACCCTGCAGGAGCCCTTTACTAAAACTCGGAGATGAAAATGTGTCCATGTGGTAGAGTGCTATGCTGTGGCCAGACGGGAGTGAAAGCGCTCCATGAGAGTTCAAGCAGCCACGAATCGAGACCAAAATGTGGCTGTGAAACAAGAAGACCCAATCCGTAACCAACGTTTCAGAATGAGGTGAGAGGGTAAACCAAGGGTAAAACAACTGTGATTGGGGGTGTAAAATCTAGTGGGTGAGTCCGCATCTTGGTCCCTCGCCCTACTGCTGGCTGTTATAGCCTGGTATGAGGGAGTGGAGTTTGACCCAAGGCCCGTGTTACCCAAGGTAAGCCTTTCTAAGAGCTCTGAGCAAGCCCTCAGGGGTAGACCTGTCTTTGCAGTGTCTGCTAAGTGCCCCAGCATGCTCGGAAGAGATGTTGTTATGTTCGGTTGAGCGCTGTTAGCAGCAAGGCTGGAGGGCAAACTACCAAAACCCTTATGGCTGGGAAATAGGCAGTCAATTGGCAAAGGCTTACGAATACGTGCAATTTTCAGCATTGGTTCAATCCGCACTGTTTGGAGGCGGGCCCATCTCATGTGATGGTGAGTAACCCAATACGGTTTTCCTGGCAAGTGGCGACTCGATGCCAGCGTTGTGAATTATCCGGGGCAAAGCAAGGTCAAGTGTTCAGGTAACACAGGTGTTCTTAAATAATCCATGGACCATGAGTAGCTTTTGTGATTTCTCACCTTCCTCTCCCTCTTAGTCTTCTGTTGTTTTGATATTTCCCACAAGATCTCACAGCTTCCAGGCCTAGCTCCTGGAAACTGGAAACAGCTGGCTCTATCGTGCACAGGTGGACTTGTCAATGGACTGTCAAAATGGATCAGCAAATTGTGTTCTCATCCTCCTTATTCACAAGGACCTATTGTGTTTCATAGCTTTTCATTCTTGAATGTTTGTAGCCATCCTAACAGAAGATACTGTAATTACCAAGCGACACATAGGTGGCTTCCTTTTTTTTTTTTTTGGGTGCAGGAGCAAACAATAAATGCAAGCTAGTGTCTAGAACAGTACAACCTCCACCAAAACCAGGATACATGCAAGGAAACCCAGCCAAGTGGCATCAGTCCTGAAGCAACAATGTTGCAACAAGTTGTTTCTTATTTAACCTGTCCCATTGGGCCAGTTCTTTTGTTCCTGAGGAGATGGCATGTTCTTGCCAGTCGCGGACCTGGCTGACTTTTAAAAGAGTTTCTCTACAGAATCTGGAACGAAGAACCATGCAAATCACTTGAAATCCATTTACTATCAAGATGAATGAAAAATATCTATGCTAGTAAACTTATGGAGAATATGAGGTGACCATCTTAAGGCCTGGATAAAATTCTGTCCACACGGAACTTAATTGCTGAGCCGAAGTTTTGTGGAGGTCATCACTCTTGAAAGGAGGGAAGGTGTGTTGACATAATGCCTGACAGGAGGCATGTCAGAGGCCACAATTCTGTCCAAAACACGCTGTGAAAGATTATGTTTTCAGGGCCTAACACTTGATCTGAGCGGGTGGACTGAATGTTGAGGGACCGCATGCAAAGAAGAAATCCTTCTTCCGTATCCCCACACTGAATTTCAAGATCAGTTGTAAAATTAATCCCACAGGCCTTATGTTTTTCTGCTGTGAGACCTCTGCTCCACGGTGGTCTACCGTGATCTCCTGAAGCCTCCCACGTCTTCACATTCTTCTCTCAATGTGTGTTTGGGATAGTTCCATCATTAAGCAAAAATCAGGATTTGAGGAGAGTGAATGACTGTAAAATCATCTGTGAGAACATGGGGTGAAATGACAGCCAGAGACATGCTCCCACTGCCTTCACGTTTTTTTTGAATAAGGTGTCGTTCAGCATTTGTAGAGTTCATCAGACCCCAGAGCAGTTACTGACTTGTGAGAAAGAAATGTTTGTTTTGGTTGAATCGTAATGGGAGATGGAGCTGGTGTACAGCCCAGGAAGAGGAGCTGGGACAGGTAGAGAAAGAGGGGTAACATCTTGATTTGAATAAATTCTCGGAATCCAAAACTCGCAGAGCCTTTCTATTCCATGGGGAACAGTGGAAAGCCTGAAACTTTCCTCTGTTCCTTAGAGTTAAAGACTTACCGTGCTTACTCTTCCTGTTTCTCTTCATCTCCTTCCCCTTCCTCCCTCCCCTTCCTTCTGTGCTACCTCATGAGTCAGAGTGGGTGTATCACATGTAATTAGTCTAGATCGCTGTTCATGTTGGAACAGCTACCTTGCAGAGCTATCTTTCATCAAGAAAAACCTGCCAAGTGAATGACCTGCAGCAGATATAGCTAGGTGACCTATTCCACTTGAGAGACTACTGTGCAGTTTGGTGCTTGTTGGATTAGGAAGTGTGACCACAGTAATTAGCGGGAAGTTTCTGGCTCTGGATACAGCCCGGTAAATGCAGGGCTGGCCCTTAGAAAAGTCTGACCTCGGTAAATGAGAGCGGGCGGGCTGGGCTGGGGTGCGGAGATGAGACGGGAAGGAGAGGATGTGAGAGAAATGGATTCGATGTTGCGGAGCTTGTCATGGGCTAAGGCCGGGCATGCTTTTTTTCAGAGGCTGCAAAAAGAATTGCTTGCAGCTCTGTGAGAGAGGAGGGTATGAGTTAAAACAGATTGACTTTCCTCCTCCAGCACACACGTGCTCCCGAAATACCAGGGGAGTACAAAGGGAGCAAGTCTTTAAAAAAAGATTTGTTCTATAGACTGCAAAGATGTGCGATTACTAGCAGTCGTACAATTTATGGGAGGCAAATGTGCATGTGGGGCTTTTATGAAGTGCAAGTAAAGCAAAAAGATAGAGGGAAGGAAAAGGCATGCTTTCCAAATGCCCATCTTTTCTATCAACAAATGTTGCCTTAGAGGCAAAAGCTTGGGTGTTTCTTTTTTTCTCGGTGTTCTGTGTGCTTGTATTAGTCACACCCATTTATTTTTGGCATAATTCATGCACTATTTGAAACTTGGCAAGAGTCGGGATGTTATGGCCAACAGTCAGTCTTGCTTCAGGAGTTTCTATGAATATGAATGCCTGAAGTTCACATAAGCTTACTCTGTTGCTATAGCAACACATTTGTTGTGAAGTCCTTGTATTTTAAAGGCTAGATTCTGTAAATTAACTTCATCTTCAGTAGGATGGGTGATGCTGGTGGTTTCTACATGTATTGTTTTCAGTGAAGTTGCAAATGTTAGGGGAATGGATATATTTGAGGATTCGATGAAGTTAGATTTAACCACCAACAATTCCAGCACTTAAGATCACAGTAAACTTGTTTTGTGTCCCATCCGGAGAGGGGCTGAGTGCCCTCAACTCCAGCAGAGTTCAGGAGGAGTTGAGGTGCTGAGTAACACAGCTCAAGATGCTGCAGAACGGTGCCTTACACGTAAATAGTGCAGCCCCCGCAGAGCATCCAGCACCTACAAGGATGTGTCCCGTTGTAAAACAACAGGATAGGAAGTGTCTCATAGAAACAGAATAGTCAAAATCTGCTAGACGAGCATCATTTGGGTTTACAATCATAGGACTTCAGACTGTAGGTGCTCAACTTCACTATTTTCTTAGCTTATCCCAGTTCCTTGTTGATACCAAAATGATATCAGAATGATGAAAATTTCAACAGTGAAGACATTCAAATCTTTTTATACAAAACTTTTGAATCTTCTTGAAGGTTCTTTTCTTACAGTGGCTGAAAAAGGGGACATTTCTTCTCATGAACTTAGCCCATACAGCTAATATTTATATATGATTCATTTATTCTATAGAGAAAACTGTGTAAAAAAATGAAGCAACGTTTTTCTGTGACAGCAAAATTGAAAACAGATTTAATTTTTTTTTTTTTTTTTTTAAGGGGGATATTAAAATATGTTTTTGTTTTTCTGCTTGCTCAGGGATGTTGGAGTCTCAGTTGACAATGAGCCCCGCTCAGGCAAACCCTTGCACTGAAGTCCATATGTTCTGTGTGGAAACAGGGGTCATTGCAGGTTCAGGGTCTTACTGCCTCTGCGTGAAGGGCCATCAAATACACATAATAAACTAACCTGGGAGTGGAGAGGAAGTAGGAGCTATTTTTTTTTTTTTCCTGCTGTTTTCTTTCAGTTGGACTAATCATGGTGTAATGTAACTGTAATAGGTTAACAACCCCAACCCCCCCCCAGATGCAAATGGGCTTTCCAGATAGATGGGATCCTTTTTAAAAGAGATAGCGGAGGCCGATTTCCAGTTTGTCTGTAAGTCCCTGGGCCTCCCAGTGTTTGCAATTGTTGAAGTAAATGGAACCCCACGCAGTGTGTAAAGCTAAACCTGTGTTTGAGCCTTTGCAGGATCCAGGTCCAGAAACGGCTCACACCAGGCATCTAAAAAGGGAAATGAACGCCAAATTAATGGCTTTTCTTACTCTTTGACTTGGGTGCCTCTGGTATTTCAAGGGCTTAGAGGTTTATGGGATGCTGGGTCATTCCCATTCTGCTAACGGGAGCGTACGAGAGAAAGGGGCAAGTCCCTGCAGGCCAAATGACCTTTAAGCAGTAGCTTAAGGGGATAGTTCTCTTTATGGAAGTGGGCTGACTTGCCAAACTGTATTTTTATACAAAGCTGTTTTCGGTTAGACCCGTACATAAAAGTATCCGAAAAGCAAAACTTTGATTTTGTGGCTGCAGTCTTTAAATATTTAAAAATTACCAAAATCCTTTTAAGATTTGTTTCGCCTTTACTTAAAAACTGTTGCCCCAATTCCTGTCAGGTTTCACTTTTTATGCCGATCTTGCAGTCGGGGATAAAGTAAAGCTGTGAGATTTTGGGGTGGGAAAAAAGAGGGTATGGGGGCAAGAGGGTAGGCTTAAAAGGCTCTGAAAACTTTTTTTTTAAAATATATGTTTGCTGGAGGTTTTGCAATAACCATGTACAATAAGCAATGTGCAGTCTTGCCAAAGCAATTGTCTGATTTCCCTTTTAGAGTACAAAACAAACCTATTGGCATATTCAACAAGATTCCCGATTACCAATGACGTTTTTTCATTGCTATGGTCTAAAACAGGATGGTGGGTTGGAATAACCTTAAAGGCGGACTACAGGAAAGCTGGGGAGGGACTCTTGGCCAGGGAGTGCAGTGGTAGGCCAAGGGGTAAGCATTTTAAACTGGAAGAGGGGAGATTTAGGTTAGATATGAGGAAGAAATTCTTTGCTGTGAGGGTGGTGAGCCCCTGGCACAGGTTGCCCCGAGAAGCTGTGGCTGCCCCATCCCTGGAGGTGTTCCAGGCCAGGTTGGATGGGGCTTGGAGCAACCTGGGCTGGTGGGAGGTGTCCCTGCCCAAAGCAGGGGGGTGGAACAAGATGATCTTCAAGGTCCCTTCCAACCCAAACCATTCTGTGACTATGATTCTGTGGATCTGTCTTTTTTCTGTGACTCTATGATTCTGTGATTCTGTGAATCTGTCTTTTGTAAGGATTGCTGCTTTTCTTATAGTAAATGGTAGATATGAACTGTATTTTAAGGGCAATCAGCAATTTTCTGACTACAAGATGGGCACCTGATAATTAAAGGAATACATGAATGAAGCAAAGCATGTGCGTTTCCTAATTCATACAAAGAAAAACTCTTGAACAGTTTCACAGGGCACATTTGGAGCTAGAAACGGAAACTGCAGATGAATCAGAGTCACTGCTGATGGTTTTGCTTGCCATCTCTGAGATCAATGACTATCTATGTCTGTACTGCAGAACTACAGTGTACTGCAGAGCTCAGAGATGGCCTTAGGTACATACAGCTTGCTGGAGCCACCCTAGGACTCTCTCTTCCTTCTGTCCATCTGCCCCCACCTTGCCAAGCTAGACACAGGTATAATTCTGGGTGTAGCAAGTATCCGGTTCATTTCTCACCTGGCCGCTGCCTATGGGGACAGTTCTACTGTACTAGGACCGTACCGCTTTCTTACATCTTTCCCATGGAAAGTTATTTCCCTCCTTTTCCATTCAGGTGCAGTGAATCTGTTCAGGAGACTGATCTGTCTGAAACATAGTAGCTTCTTTTTTCTCTGTTTGGTGTGGGTTATTTTCAGCTGTGCCGGCTCCTTAAACTGGTCCGCTTGTATGACCACCAGTAACAGTGCAAGGTAGGAGGCTCGATTATGTGACTTGCGTTACAGATATGAAGATGGGACCAAAGCAGGCTGGAGCTCGAGCTACTGTGGAACCTTATCCTCAGGCTTGGATGCTTGAAAAGGGAGAGAACTTAGAAAAGGAAGGATGGGGTTGCAATTAAGGTTGAGTTCTGCATGTAATCGCATGGGGAATTTAAGTCCTAGGGCAGAGAGACAAGCCACGCATTGCTGAGGTCTTGGCTCAAGATAGGTAGGTTATGTGTTAGAAGCAGGAGGGGGGAGTGAGGATTTGGGAGGACAACCTTGCTTCTCTCCAGCTCTGGCTGAGATACTGAGCTGGCTTCTCCTTGAGGTTAGATTCGTCTGCACAGAGGCCCGAGCTGTGATTGCGAGAATGCTTCGACACCCAGCCTGGCTAAGTCACAGTCCCCAGCCAGAAACGTCCCTCAGAGCACCAAACAGATGGATAAAATGAGAGGATTTCAGCATCGTTCTTTTTTAAGTGGTGTCCAGTTGCTGTGTTCTTGGTGCACAAACAAAATTGGAGGTCAAGGTGAGTCTAATGGGGAAGGTCTTACACATGCCTGTCTTTAGTCTGCCTGCTGTGTGCAGGTAGACGGCAGGTACTGAGACATGGAGAGACATCCCATCCTTTGCAGCACTGACTGCTTGCCTGAGTTGGCTGAGAGCTATACCCCACTGTGCTTCCAGAGCAGGAGCGTTTGCTGCTTTTAGCTGGTAACAGCAGAGATTAGTAGTTCAGCCCTTTGCTGGGACAGACTGTTCCACGTTATGTTGTGTCCATTAGGTTTCCGCACAGACAGAGAACCTGTCGGCTTTCCAAGGCGCGGATCTTGGCCTTCCCTTGAAATGTCTTGATAGGCAGCCTGACCACATTCACTCAAAGATGGGGGGGTGGCGTATGACATTTCTGGCTCCCTTAAAGGAAACAAACGCAATGAGGCTTCAGTATAATGACAAATTATTATCAGGATCAGGAGGCAGGCAATGCTCTGCATATTATAATGTGGTGTAAGTAGCTGTACTGGCTCCCATGTCTGGCTTATTTTGACATTTTCTGGCAAAGCAGCACTGTGATCTCCCCCCTCCTTCTTCCCCTTCCCCATTATTTGCTTTGTATGTTTAATTGGCAAATTGGAGCAAGTGTGGAAGCTTGGAAGGCTGTTTTGCCCGAAGCTTGGCTTTCTAACAAACAGCTGGCCTCAGCTCCAGGTCCAGATAGTTTGTTCTGGACCCTTGAAGGAAATGCATACTTTGCAAGTGGTCCACTGAATGTCACTATGATGCTCTGCAGAAATTCAGCTCTAATGAGGTTTGTCTGGTTGCAAACAAGATGAACAGAAGGCAGTTTGGAACTGTAATTTTTTTTTTTTTCCCTCCAGTTTGGGATGCTGAGCTCATCTCTTATTCTAACTTCATTTCTTAAACACAGCGGCATCTTGTCCTCACTTGCTCCTTTGGATGAACAGGGAAATAATATCAATTTAAGTGGCTTGCTAGATTTAGATTATTGTGCGTTTTTTTTTCTTCTTTTTTTTTTTTTCCTTTGGGATGGAGAAAGCTCCCCGGAAAAATACTGCTGGCTCACCTGTTTTAGGATATGCTATGCCTGTAAAGAGTAGTATTACACAGGATTTTCCATCACTAGACTTCTACTATTACCCCTCACTATACCAAATTATCCTCTGGGAGAGAGGTGAAAAGGCCTTAGTAAGGTTATGCAAAAAATGAAGTAGCTGAGCACTAAGAGGTACTGGGTCCCCTTGTGCTGCTGTCCTACTCACTGAGCAAGATGAAGCAGCAGTACAAGGAGTAACTTAAAAGAAGTGGTGATCAAGAGCAAATGGACTGCGAGCACAATGCCCGTAATTAGCGAGACAAGTATTTTCTTCACATGGCTGTTATTGCTAATGAGAAGAGTTATTTTTCTCTGCTTCTTGAATTGTAAGTTTTAAGGGGGAGTAGAAGCAGCTAAAAAGTACCAATCAGTGGGCAAAGGGAGAGAGATGTTGTCTCTCTTAGCTGGTACAGGCTAGTTTTTTTTCTGGGTTCAGCCTTCCCAAATCAAATTCTGGGCTGATATTGCCAGGGCAGAAGAGGCCATGCAAGGAAAAACGGAGCCGGCAGCTGAAGCAGCACAGGGCAGGAGCCGGTTACCCATACTTGGCCTCTAAATGCTGCAGGGAGGTGGCTGCAGGAGTCGTGGGGCAAGGACTGTGACCTGTGGAGATTCCAGGTCGGGCCACTGCTACTCTCAGTTAAGAATGGTGCCATCCCATGTGTCCCTTTCCAAGGCAGATAGTTACGCTGGCTGAAGGAGTCTCCCCTCTTCGCTTCCCATCGATTTAATACCTGTACGCCCCAACGATAGGGGTCTAATTCTTTTCCTTCCCTTCCTGTCTGCTGTCTGAACTGTATGTGTGGTGTAAGTCCAAACAAGCCCACTTAAGTTAATTAGTCTTGTTAACAAGCCTTGCCCTTTTAACTTGGGTCATTTTTACTAGGGCTTGCTGCTGGTTTATTTAGCCTGACTTGTTTAGAGCAGAACTTAACTGTTGTACGTCCTGCCCACTGTTACTGTCTTCTAGCAGGGGCGGGAGGGTGCGCAGGGACTGAAATAGGTCCTCTGTAGTCGCAAGAGGATATATGAAAGCAGTAGAAGTTGTACCGTGGCTCTTCTATAAAAGTGTCAGCATTAAGGGTGCGTATTCATTTACTTTTGTTACTTTATGGAATAAATACCCCATCTAAAATAATTAAATCAGGATAAAGAGTGTCAACTGGTCTTGGGAATAATATATTTAATCATGTTGTCTGACCTGTGGTAAATATGCATGCACGAGCACTTAGTCCCTGAGCTGGTAACGTACTTGGAACGTCACTAATTTCTGTTGTTGAAAGTTAAGCTAAATCAGGGGAGTCAAAATCCTCCCTTAGACTCTGTGTCCATGCGTGGGCAATTGCCAGAGCTCAACTGATGCTCAGCATCTTGAAAGTGTGTCTGAGGCCTGAGACTCTCTCATTGTACAAAAATTGGGAAAAATCTGTGGCAGGCAAGCAGTCTTTTTGCTGTGCTTAACAGTAGGCCTCAGTCCTAATGGACAGGGATTGGTATGACTGGAGTATGGAGATAGCTGGCTACATCCCTTTGAAGTTCCGTTTACAGTCCTTCTGGAAGCATGAGGAACTGTGGCCATGAATGACATCTAGTCTGAGGTGCATTTTGCAAAGCAAAGGTGTATTCTTCTTGCCCTTGTTGAACACTTCACTGTGCAAGGAGATAAGAGTCCTGGTGACTACCTGCCTCCTCTCCCCGCCCCAGCGTATCCAGTAATGCAGAAATCCAATTCTAACCAGGAAGGACTGTTGGAATGTTTTATCATGGGATTTCAATTTTCCCTTTTGCCTAAAAGCAGGATCCCTCCAAATTCTTTACTGGTGAAACCTAAGCCACAATATGAGCAAGGAACTGTGTCACTTGGAAATCTGATGCTGGAGAAATCCATCTTGACCAGCAGACCTGGTAAGGAGCGGCCTGTATTGTCATGTTCTGCACATGACTTTACGAAATACCACTTAAAATGCTTTACAACCTCAAGAGCACTTTGCGAGCATCAACTAATGGTGGTGCCCCCCTGTCGTGAGATTCTAAAATAGGTGGTGTTATTCTCAACTTAAAACTGAGATGACCTTAATGTAGTTAAGTGGGTTAACCCCAGGCCACCCAGTGCAGATGCAAACCTTGGCTACTGGCTCCGTATTTGACCACACCTTTAAGACTGGTATTTCAGCCTGCAGCGTGGAGCATGTAAGTACCGCAGGTGAGAGATCGTGACTGCAGGGAAAGTCAAAGCTCTGCAGGGGCCTTTTTGCAATACAAAAAGAGTCGCAGTCCCATTAAACACCATCGTGTCCTGGTTAGGTCACAGAAAGCACAGGTCTCCAGCCAAGCCTGCACGCGTGACTAACTGCTTTGTAGAAGCAAGAGCCCGCTGCATCCTGCTGCACAACAAGCCTCCAGCTGGACTCTAATTAGGCAAATGCTATTCCATATCAGCCCACAAATTTGGGCTTGATGTGGATTCGGTTCTTTTCCCGTAAGAAGCCAGATGAGGTGAAATCTCTGGCTTCAGGTTGGCTTAAGGTCCGTGTCCTTTGGGGCGGAGTCACAGCTTCAGTCATTAGAAAAACTCGTTTTGACTGCAGTGTTTCGGTGACACCATCTCTTTCTGGAATCAGTGTCAAAATGTAAGAGAAAACAAAACAACTTTGGCTCCCGATTCTGGTTGCATTATTTTCCCCCCAGAGAATGGAGGAATCTGGGCACATCAGCTGTCTGGCCTGGAAGCAACTGGCGATGTTTCAAATACGTGGACATCTTTCCGTTTTTCGAAGAAGCTGCGTGTGGGTTGGAAGGAGGACTGACTGCCTCCGACTGATAGATGAGCTTCGGAAATTCTGCCCTTGTTTTTAGATATTTTCAAATATTTGGAGAACAATATTAAAATAAATGGCTGACAAAATGATGATTACACTTTTCAATATTTCCACAGTTGCTCAATAAGGACAGCACATGAAGAAAGAGCTGGAAGTTACATTATCGTTGTAGGAGCAGCAAAAGTGTCAACATTGATTTAAGAACAAAGTCACACAGACGATTTTATTTGTTCCTGATCCTCCTCTGTGATACTTCAGTCTGTTTACACAGTGTTACCCAGACTGACATTTCCTATGTGTGTCCAAATTTGTTTAATTTAAAATTGCAATGCATATTGAAGACAGAGAATTACAGCTCATGTGCAGTAATCTTCCAGAAATTCACCGTTGCTACTGATTAGCTTTTATTAACACCACTAACAACTGAATTCGAACAGAATGTTATTTCAGATCACATTAAACTGATGATGAGTGCAACATTTCTATTGTTTGGAGCTGACACAGATCCGCTGGAAAAATGATTCCTTGCAAGGTACAGATGGATTTTTCAGCAAATCGGAACACAAAATGCGTTTGTTTTAGGCTCAATATTCTAGACCAAGAAAATACCCTGAACTGTGTCACATTGTCTTTTAAAAAGGTATGTTTCCAAAATCAGGGGGGAAAAGTATTCTGGATAATAAATAAATCCTTTCAGCTTCAAAGAGTCCACTGTGGTAAGGATGAATGAAAACACAGAGTTTAGGAATATGAGGAAAGTGGTTTAAGTAACAAGACTGAATAGCAAAGCCCATCAAAGCCATTAAGGCATAAACCAACAGATTTTAAAAAGTGAGAGTTGAAGATTATTTAGCATGGTGTGGAGGCTTTGCAGAACCCATTTCAAATGAGGATGGAACAAAAGAATGAGCAATTGCAGCTTTAGGGAAGATTTATTTCAGTGGAAGGGAAAACACTTGCTCTCTGATACCAATTAACCAACACGAGGACGGCGTCACAAGCCCCCAATATTAAAAATGTAAATCCCAAGCCCAAGGGTGCCTGAAATGCAGGTCATACAATTTGAGGAGAGAATGCATAAAGAGATAACGAGACTTGCATTCAGACCACATCGGCTGCCTGATTATCTGCTTGCCTTCTGCCTATTCTGCTCGCTTACAATAGGAGAGTGTCAGGAGAGGGGAGCAGCAGGCTCCGTGGGTGAACAGGATCACCTTGGGAAGTGGGCTGAAGTTGATCAGCTGTATGCCACAAAGGTTAGGGAAACAGAAGATTAAACCCTGATATGGAGGCAAACAGGTGAGGGAGAAGCAACATAAAGGAATTGCCGCACCGGTTTTGTACCCTCCGACCCTGGGGCTTTGTCTGGGGCTTTAAATCAGTGGTCCCAACAGAGGGCACGACAGGAGTCTTTTGGAGCCTCTTGAAGAATTGGGATGCATTTGCTTACTCTCGCAAGGGGTCATGACCTCAGCTGAGACCACGACATCCTGGAGGAGGGCTTCAGGGTGTCACGAGCAGCATGGGATTCCCGTTGCAGATGTGCGGTTTGCAACTTAAAAAACAGCGTGAGCCAGATGGAGCACAAGGATTCGGGCTGGGAAACTTTGGACCAGCTGCTTGCCACGTTCAAGGGGGCTGTGGACTTGAGTGGGACAGCTAAAGCTAAGCATCTTTATTAGTACTGATGCAATTAGGGCCCACGTTGTCCCCCTGAGGATCTGCCTGAACTGAAAAGCTGGGTCTGGAATCTCTCAGGCCTTGGGCTTGAGTCCAAGTGAGGCAACGTGGGCTATTTTGATAATACCAGCTCATTTCCATGCTGTCAGGGCAAGAGGTGAATGGTGATGGGTAGATGAGCAGAGGTTCTTGCACTAGGAGAAACATATCCTTGTTCACCACAGGTTACCTGGGTTTAGTGTTAAAGGTAAAAGGCTTTTAATGTAGTTTCCGTGTAATTGCTGTGGTTGACAGTGACAATCTGATGCTAGAGGAGAAGGGACAACATTGCAAACTCCAGAATATACCCTCAAACACAAGGCTGTACTGCTATAAAAGAACCTTGGATCACGGAAATGCTATTTTTAATGACTGTAGGTGTTTCTTCATTATATTAAGTAGGCATGTTGCGGCAAGACAGGGCTGTCTTTGATTTATGGTAAAGAGATTGTGGTTGGAATTAAATGAAAATTCATAGGAAAATGAATCTAAATAAGAATAATTGAAGAGATTCATGGTTCATTTGTGCTTATATTCATCATGCCTATTGTCTGAAGAAATACAATTATTTAAAGCCAAATGACAGATTATAATTTACTAACTTTGCATTCGTGACGTCACTGTATTGTCTATTCCATAATCAGAAATGTTAAGCCTGAGCAGTAATTTTTGCAAAATACTATTATAGAGTTATAAATGTCATTAAACAATAGACTGAGGTAGTGCCTTGTAACTTCAATCTCTGGGTTAAAAAAATTACATGGGATGAAAGTATTCTATTTAAAACCAAAGCCTCGGCACCCTCTTTTCCATTGCCGTTATGCAGTAAGTCGTTAATTTACATCTGTTTTCCACTTGTTTTAGACGTTCATCTCTAACTTTCATTTCTTCTTTACATTTTAAAAGTCTCCTTCTCCGGTTCTAGTAGAACATAATTCAGAGGTCCGCAGCCTTTCCGTGGGAAATGTTAGAAGTGGATTTACAGTGCTGCTGGGCAATCTGAAGTTTGGAAGAGCAGAACCTACAGTGGAAGAGGGAGCAGATACACTCTCGTTCAGAAAGCCTGGCTGATAAGACTGTCTTGGGTTACAGTAATTGCGTTTACCTTTCAAAAAAGAATTGGATATTTTTGCAGAACCCATAGCAATTTGATTTCTAGGAGCATGATTTTTGCCAGTCTTGGACTTTGAGCAGACTCTATTCCATATTGTAACATACCATGTAGAAACTAACCAGAACTGTTCTCTTCCCTGTTTGAATCGTACCTCTTCCCCTTCTAAAGTCACTCTGTGCATTAGCAGTGTGCCTCAAGGACACTTTGACCATATCAAAAACTGAAGCAGGGAGTTCCGTTAGCAGCTCAAGGAGGTTTGTTACAGGAAAATCAGATATTTCAGTCCTGTTTCCTACACTCTCCTCAGCGTGCTGGTGAGATGACTAAGCTCTGAGTGGCAGATCAAGTGTTTAATGATCTCCGTTTATAGCTTGTAGTTTGGCTTTCTTTCCTAAGAGTGTTTCTGCTTTAGTAACGTTTGAAACCTCCTGCCTGCTGCTGAAGACTTGGTTATTCTCCATACTGGCCACTAGAGAGAGCAAGTGGCCAAGGTAATGCTTTGCCTAAGTACTCTAAAATTTCTCTGAGTTGAAAAGAACACAGCCATCCCCCGGCCCGATCTATGAAATGGCCATTTGATGCCCTGTCCGTTTAGACATCTTTTTGCTTTCTTAATACAGAGGTGTGGTTTGGAGGCTTCATCCCGAATAATTAAATCTTCCTATTTCCCTGACCAAGGCTGAGAAATTGATACCAATATGTATTTTTTTTCCCTCTGACGGAGCAGTCAATCTCAGTTGTTGCAATGCTCTTTGTACAGCCCATTGTTCCTGCGGGCAGAACTCACGTTAGATCTCAGCAGTCTTGCTGGAGAGATGTGAGTATTTTGCTAGTGTTCTGCAATTATTTCCCAAAACGTGGTGGAAGGCATGTCTACATTTCTGTCAGCTCTGAGGTAACGCACAGAGGTTTTTAAAGATTTCTCTAGGAGTTGTACTTGCTCATGTTCTTACACATGCGATGAGCTTCTGTTGTTCACACTCAATACTGGACAAGGGTTAAAGGGGACTGCTTTTGGTAGGGCTAATACGCTTCAGAGGTGCACGTTCTCGTTCTTACGGACAGGCCCCTAATCAAGAACCTGAAGAAATGGAGTGAGAAGTGTAAGGGAAACCCTCAGTCGTGGAAATCTTAACCCATAGTTTAATATCCAGCTGAGATCTCTTCTTATCACAGAAACTACATTTTACAAATTATTTACCCTGGCAAATAACCAGGGAGGCACAAGAGTGGGCTGTGAAACAAAGGAACTTGCCAGTGTCTGAGATCCTGTCTCAAAATTGTAATTGCTTAGGGAAAGTGATTCTCTACTTCATAAAATGTTATGTACTGCAAAGTGAGTGACTCATCAATATGGGGATATTACCACTAACTCTTAATGCAACTCTCCCCTCTAAGGGCAGAGAAGCTGGGGCCTGATTCTGTTCCCATTAGGAATGATGGGAGTTTTGTAGATGATTTCGATGGAGACTGGATCAGACCTTGGTTATTTTTATGGGCTGAATGTCCTATGCATTCAGGGCTTATGCCATAACAAAGACTTATGTTTGTAATAAGAGACATATTGCTTTGGATATAAATACAGCCATGAGTATCAAATACAAACAAATATTTAAGCACATTGAGCCAAATTTGTCCCCGTTGCAACTCCAAAAATTTAATAGAATTACACCAGGGATAGCTTAGCAATATAAGTAATTGGTGACGGAACAAGCTTCTAATTGTCCTAATCTAACCCTTTGTCCCTCACTCCCAAATTCACTGATGGCAAACACGAGTATTCAGAATACCAGCCGCCCCAGTCGCTGTAAAGGGAATACACTGGTGTGACTATGACTAATACAATGTGACATGACAGAAGATTCCTTATGGGTCCTCGTGCATGGGGAACCCAAAAATCAGTTGTTATTAAATATGTGCATATGTTTTAGAAGATTTCCTTGTCACGTGTTTTGCAGTGTCCCACTTTATGACTTCCATTCCTACAGCCTCTGAGCAGCCCTCTTTGCCCTCACAAATACCCTTTGAAGTCCTGCGGTACTCACCGTGCGAGGGAGGAATTTAAGCACAAAGAAACGTGAGGGTGAGATTCCCAGAGGACCGCACCCCAAAGATGTCAGTCCAGGGAGGGAAAGTCCCAAAGCTTATCTGAGCTGCTGAATGGAAAGTCTCTTAGAGCCCGTGTGCAGGAAAAGCGAGGCGTGGAGATGTTGTAGAATCCAGGTCAGCTGAGTGTGGTCCACGTGAGTCCACGCTGAGACCTGAGGGAACAGGGACTGATCCTGTCTGATGTTTTGCAGACTATAGAGCGCAGCTCTCCCCCGTCCAACAGTCTCAAATCTTTTGTCCTTAAACATGAGCAGCCCATGGATTTGAGAATATAGGCGAGCCTCTGCTCACCTACTTTAATTTCGAACAGACCCCACCATTGTCTGTGGGGGAGAATTGTTTTTAAAGCCAATTGCCAATGGGTCTTGCTGATCTATAAAGAGCGTGTGCTAGGAATTTAAATCTATATATGCAGAAATGGTAAATCCTCACGCAGGTCATGAAAGTTCAGGTGCGGAGGGCAGTTCTGAAATTTTAAAAAAGCCAGTCTGTCTTATTGGGAGGGCTCAGTGGAGTTTGGGTATGACATCAATTTTGTTAAGCTGCTGTCTGCTCTCTCTGGAGGAGAATGTTATGTCTCCATCCAGATGCTGGCACATCCCTATTTTTATGCCAGCTATGCCAGAGTTACAAAGTTTTAGTCAAGCATGATGAGACATGACAGGGCACACTTTATTGAATAATAATGCCTGCCTAAGTGCATTTTCCATCTGCATTTAAATGCAATGCATTTGAAGTAAAGCAGCAATTCCAAAACATGTTTTTGTGTGTACACAGCAATGGGTACCTCATTACTGTTTACATGTTATGCAAATTAAGGAACAAGAAGCAAAAGGATTACTATTGAAAAAATACCCAACTGCTGCAGAAATCTGTTCTCTGCAGAAACTATGATAACTTTATATTTGGAAGGAATTTTTTTCTTAGCCTTTTCCCTCCCTTCGGTATTTTTAAAGCATTTATATTCTTTAAAATGGATCTTTATACACTGGAGGTCTTTAGGAACCTGCAGGGGACGAAAGCCTGTAGCAGCCCTTCCGATGCTGACAGTTTAAACCTAAGAAGCTCTGACATTACTGGGAATCCTTTTGAAGTGGCTGCAGCTTGAGGAAAATCCAGCTGTTCCAGAAAAGGAGACTTTTCAATTAAACAACATCTTCCTTTCGATCAAAGATAGATTTTTAAAGACTTTTAAATTGGCTTTACACTGTTGGTATTAAAAGAGGACTGGATTTCACCTCTTGCCTTTCAGGGCTGGAGAGCCGAGCCCCACTTGGGCTTTATGCCAGATGGTTAGCAGACTGGAACCAGAGGGATGGGTTATTTCTTTTAAAGGAGGAAACGGAATTGGCAGCAGGAGTGAGCTTATTAAATTGTCTCGGTCTGCTTTTATTAATGTGTTTGCAGAGTCGGCAGGTAGACTCACAACTGAGAGAATTTCAGCAGCAAAACAGCCCGTTTCTAGCGTGGGCTCTCTCGTGGTGTTCCCAAGCTCCTGGCTGAGCTTAATGCTCCCTTCTTCCTGCCAGGTACAGAGGCCCTTTTATTTTCTGACCCAAAATTTGGTTTCTGTCTTCCAACTTGCTTTCAGCTCCTTGTGTGTTTTACTGTGTTGCAAAACCATTAATGTTTCTACTGTCGGCAGCTGAGCCAACTCCTCTCTTACACATCCGCTGTCTATTAAGGAACCATTTAAAAAGAGGTAGCGCACCTCTGAGACACCTTTTTGTTGATATTTCCCCATCTCCCTTGAAGGTATCTACATAAATATATCCACAGTAGAGCGTTTAAATTGGGCTGCTTCTTCTTTGTAACTGAAGGACAGAAAGATTTTTCCTTGCATTTTCTCCCCACTCCTTACCCGCTATTTTGCTTATGCCCATTTATCTCCTTCCTTCTCTGCTGTGATACTCTGGATTATATTTCCCCCCAAGCCTCTGAAGGAGACAATACCAGGAGTCCTTTTCTATAGCCTCTGTTCCAAAAGACAGAGTTCGCGTGCGATATACATCCAGAAAGGGAGGGCATAGGAAAAGGATGGGTTCCCCCTATAGCTTAGGAAACTGGAATTAATAAACACTTTTTCTGTGCTGTTGTCCCTTTCCAAGATAGCTTGAGGGTATTTGACTTCGAATGTACTATGTGATGGTTTAGCGATTAGTTCTTGAATTGGATGTAGAGAGATTTAATAGTGACTGAGTGAGTAGTAGCAGTGACTAAATGATTCATTGAGCCTGAGTACTGACATAGGCTACCCAAAAGGTCAGCTCTTTCTCCGAAACCTCTTCTAACAGCAATGCGTAACAGGATTTTCTGGGAAGATCAGTTTCTGTTTCTCCTGTGCTTGGTGCTTGGCTTCTTATCTCTGTGTCTCCTCAGGCAGAGCTCATCCCATAAATGCTCTACAACTAAAAAATTGCTCCTGAACTGCATATGGAATGCTGTTCCTTGCAATAGAGGAACGGGGTCCTGCCTCCCTTCTGCCTTGCAGACC
Source organism: Charadrius vociferus (assembly GCF_000708025.1). Taxonomy (NCBI): domain Eukaryota; kingdom Metazoa; phylum Chordata; class Aves; order Charadriiformes; family Charadriidae; genus Charadrius; species Charadrius vociferus. The sequence goes on along the minus strand of NW_009646517.1, from coordinate 381,184 downwards.
CCTAAACCCAGCTAAGGAGAAGCTATCACTTTACAGGCAGATACAGCATCTTCATTTTCAGACAGTGGCAAAACCCATTGGGACCATTTTGTAGCTGAATCTGGGTTACTGGCTCTTTTAATTTGCGATGAAGTTTACTGAACAGTTTGCTAGCTGCTGACTTCCATCTCTTAAAGTGAGACCAACCTTGTTTGTCTTTCACTTAGGTCTTGGCAAGAAAGTTTGTCAGAAGAGTGGGCATCTCAGAGAAGTTAGTTATTTTCCATGCACTTCAGATGTTTTGGTAGCTCCGATTTACTACAGAGTCTGGAGTGGGGAAAGCCAATCTGAATTCGCCTGGATCTACAGGAGTGCTCAGGGAGATGCTTCTCTGCTGCAGCCCAAGATGGTACAAGCAGTTCCTTGGGCATTATGGATAGTTTTGTAGTGTTAGGGATAGTTTTGTGATGCTTGTATGAGCCATCTCAGCTGCAGGGTTCTTGGGGGCCTTTCATTAGCATGTATCCACCATACTTTACCAATTATCCTTTGTGTTCTGCCTTCCTTACTGTTGAATGACCACTTTCCTCACCCTTGGCTATGAGGACCTCACCTTCTTAAGCTCTGGTTCCCACACAGGAGCAGACACGGAAGAAAAAGATCTTGGGGAAATTCTGGCAAGTTACCTGGCCAGAACCGAGTCAGGATCTTTTTGATTTGAAAAGACTTTTTTTCCTCCTCAGGATCTCAGTTTTGCACCAGATCTCGGTTTGGACCAATGGAAGGATCTGGTAGCACTGCCGTATGCCCAGGGTACATCAGCAACGGAATAGGACAGCCCACAATGCTCTTGCAGAAATTAAGAATGTGTTGAATTAAGAACATACTTGAATCCCTGTTATGTCTCAGCTGCAGACCTTGGCAGGATGGTTTGTCAATGCACAGTTGCTGATGATATTTATTGCATCTGACTGCACTTCAATGTGCAGAGAACTTCTTGCTGTCCCCCTGCCCCCACAGGCTTCTCCCCATCCTCTGCCTTGATGATCCCATGGGTTTGAAGCTCATCTGGGGAAGTAATTTTTTTTCTAGTGGGATGCTTGTCAGATCCTGTCAGCTACAAATTGCTGTACTGAAGGTGCAGAAATAGAAATCCTTACCTGCTACTTGTGGTAGCGGGCTTTTTTCCTCTCTGAATCTCAGGACAATCATTTGCAGCAATTCTCCCAACACCTCTCAGTGTGCTTCAACACACTGGGTGTTTTTTAGATCTTTTATCTGGCCCATCAGCTGGCACCAGCTGATTTGGAAGGTGTGTTACTGCCCAGTCCATTGGCAGCAATGGAGTGTGCTGTTTAAGGTGGAAGAGCTCAGGGTGAAGTGAGGAGAAGAACACAGAAACTTCATTACCATGGTATGAGGGTTCATATTTTAAAGAGGTTTCCACTCTTTTTTTTTTTTTTCTGCTTATTCTATGTCCTAAATGTATCTGGTCTTAGGAAACAAAGGACAGAGAGAACTGTGATATCTACTCATTTATTTTTCCTTGGGGTGACTTTCAGCAGAGATGTAATCTGGTGCAGCATATGCGTGAAACCAGTTTGGTAAGCTCGCGTGGAGGAGTGAGTGGCACAAGGCCTCTGTGAGCATAGAGGAATCCAGAAGAAATGTGTTTGCTTATGGTCAATATACACAAATCCAAAGCCTTCACCGAGGGTTTTCAGCACTCCCTGAAGTGTCTGACACACCAAATGTGTGTGCTAGAAATCTCCGGACTTTTGTTCTTGCACACAGCCCTGGCAGCATCGCTGGCAGTGCAGCTGGTATTTGTCTTACTCCTGTAGAAGTGCAAGGAGGTAGAGAGAGGAGACTCCACAGAGGGCAAAAAAAACCCCAAAGCTTTGGAAAAAAGTTACGATTATCCTTGTGTTGGTTACTAAAAAAGACAGGCAAGAAATATCTTCTGTTAGAATTATTCACAAGGGCATATTCCTTTTTGTAGGTTCTTATGATAAGTAGGAAATAGAAAGAAAAAGATGTGAAATCCGTCCTAAAGCCTTATATTGCTTTCGGGTAGTTCTGTAGGTGTTCATCCGAGCAGGTCTACTCTGGATGCGGCTTTGCTTCTTTTCAGTTCTCGGGTAACGGAGGCACATCTGATTGAGATGTTAAGGCCTGGAAACCCATTGGTAGGTAAAAATGCGTGCTTGTGGCAAAGGGACCAACTCCGGCCCCTGTAGTGAGACCATTGCTCGCTTAATACTGCTGCTGTCATGTCCGAGGCTTTGCAAGCAGCTGCGAGAGCTGAAAACAATCCAGATGTTTTTTTCCCAGTGTTATAACTCTGCCTGCGAAAGGGATCATATGCGTTGTCCCTAATCCGTTAAAGGAAAAGCCAGATGGGTTGGTTTAAACCGGGATTGCTAACCAATGACCAGTTTATTGATTATTGGGTTAGCAAACGATGGTTGAAAATAAATCAGACTTCTCTGAAAGTGTGTGAGGGGCCACTTTCAGGCAAGGTGATGTCATCCCTTGAGAACAAACAGACAATACCTCCGGGAAGGAGTTTGCAGTTAATGCCTTTCCTCCTTTCCTGCCCAGGAGAGTTTCACGGCTGTTGGTACCCAGGAACTCGTTGGAGGGCAAAGGACTAGTGAGGTGAATATTTGAAGCTTGCCTCGCCAAGGTGTTTTCAGGCTTGGAGTGCTGCTGGACTGAGATAGCTGGTGAGTAGGGTAGGCTGGACGTGCATGTGTTTGTGTGGGGTGGGGTTTGGAGGCAAGCCGGGTTTGGTGGCAGAAATGAGAAATTGAGTGTTATATTAGGGAATGAGAGAAGGAGAATAGAGATGGGTGTAGTTATTTCAAGCTCACAATGGAATGAGAAGGCAAGGCTCAAACACAGCCACTGGTAGTTACTGGAAGACAAAATGACCAATGCTAGCTTAAACAGGTAATTTGAGCTGAGCAATTTGACTTTTGCTAGATGCAGATTTGGGGAGAGCTTTCACGGTGAGCCTTTTTGCCAGAGGGTGTATACAGGTGGGACTCACTTTAGACAAGTGAATAACAGACACCGGGTGATGAGAATGTCCCCAGATGGCACAGCTAGCTCTGGAAGAGGGTGCTTGCGGCAGACTGGGAAGAGTTTGTGCTGGGTTGTGCTGTCGTGAAAAACCTGCTGATCCCTGCCCTCCCACCCCCAGCAATCTCAAGTGAGGCATGGTGGAAGAATATAGCGATGCAGACCTGACTGTAACAGATATAGACACGAGTCACAGAGAGACCAGGTGACTGGCCTTTATTTCCAGGCTCAGGAAATCTGTGCAGTGTGAGGAAATAAATGCTGATCTCCAGAACTTCAGTTCCAGCCTCTAACAAGTCCTCATCCCTCCTGGGCAGCTGCCTTGTATGGGGATTTCCTGTCCATGGCGGGGGGAATTTAATCCATTAACGTTGGTCCTTTGATAAGAAGAAGGGTCAAAGAATGGAAGGCTCCCAGAGGAACAGATGGTAAAGTTTCAATTTATCTTTTGGAGCAATTGCTTTGCTGCTTCGGTGTAGAGTTTTTGGAGGTACCACTAGGAGTTACAAAGCCCATGCTAGCAGCAGAGCCTGTTGTTCTTGTGCAACAGATGCTGTGGGGTGCTTGGGTGCAGAGAAGTGTTCTGGTCTGCTGAGAGGAACACAGTATTGTGTCTGTTCCACCTTTGGAAATCAGAAATCAGTCTGATAAATGAAAGGTGAAAAATTAGGCTTTTGAAGGGCACATTTTCAAAAGTAAGGAGTGCAAATACCAGAATGGTTACAGCAGAATCAGTAAGACTCTGCAGAATCAGGCCCTTTAAAACTTGTTGCGCTCTAACTAAATTGCACTCTAACAGACATTTCAGGTCACCTACAGCCCATCAGTTGGAGGATCCTGCCTCATGAGTATGAAGAGGAATGTCTAGCCCCTCAAATCCTGCCTTTAGTTGGTACAGGTAGCCACACGACGTGATGCGGCGTATTTCTGCTGTCCCTGCAGTCAGTGTTGAAGCAGGGGTTTCAGCTCTGGATCTTCTTGAAAAGCTGAGTCTGAAGGTCTCTTTATGACAGATCTGACAGGTCTCCCCTCGGCCAAGCCAGCTGAGGTAAAAAGTGTCAGACCCCCAGCACCTCTGCCCTTCACTCTTGGCATCCATAAAACCATATCAGGAGAGAGACACTTCAGAGTGGTCTCACAAACTCGTTAAATGAGCTAGAGAGGGGTTAATGGTAGAGCCAGGGAACTTTTCTGCACAGAACCCTGCCACTGTGTCTGAGTGGGAAGTGTGTTCACCAGTTCATTGGAGGAATGAGTCTCCCTCTATTGCCTGTAGAAGCTGGCTAGACAACTTGGTCTTCCTGAGCTTGAAACTGGTCTTTCCAGAGGCTCCAGTAGCCCCTTCTTTTCTGGAAAGGGAGTAATAGGCAGGTAGACAGACAGCAAGCTAAGCAGCATTTATAGGGCAAAATCAGCTCCATTACACCTCCCGCTCATGGAAACTTAGTGGTAGTCAGTGCAAATTGTGGAAGAGGAATCATTTTCTTGGGAACTTGCGCATAGCAATGGCGTGTTGCATTCTGCTCCCATTTCCGAGCGAGTTTTAAGTGTAGCCTGGGGTTGGTGCATGCTCCGTACACGTAAAGCAAGCTTATAGTGATGTGACAGAGGCAGGAATTATGGCAGTGAGGCTCATAGCTGGTGAAACAGTTACAATTTTTCAGCCGTACATAATGAGGGAAAAAAGGGAATCCTTGTTACTGGTCTTGGAATAGCTGAAGAGCCATCAGAGCCCCAAGCTGCAAAGTATAAAGTACAGGAAAGATGAAGATAACAGCCCTTGCTGTACTTCGTAGTTTGCTTTGCTTCCGCTAACCATACAGGTTGCGTGCTGGAAGAGTTATTTCTTTTGGATGAAATTCACCCTGAATAAGTGGGAGGGAGGAATGTTGGTTTGGTTTTTGTTTTTTGGTTTTTTTTTTTGTTGGACTAAGAGCTAATAGTGGGGAGAAGTGGATTTTTGCATTTCTGGCAAGGTGGTCCTTTCCCCTTGGTTTCTTACCATACTCTTGTGCTTGTGATAGTGCAGAACTATACTGGATGACCTCTGAGAAGCTGAAAATATTTCCCTAGCCATGAACTTGATCTACAAACCATCATTATATCCTCACCAGAGGGTATCAGGTGAGTCAGGTGTCCACGGCCCGCCTCTGAATTAAATTCCTTTAGGCTCCATCTGTACTGCTTGGGTAAATATGGAAATGCTAAGAAGGATGAAGCACAAGACTCTTAAATGTACTAATAATGGAGGAAAATAATATGTGTGTATGAAATATTTTTAGAAGGCTCGAACTCACGGCTTTTGTCCTTTCCTTTGTTGTATAATGGTGTTTGTGGTTACTTATTCAGCCATCACTGCAGTTTTTGCTTTGGGAATATAATCACCTACTAATGCAATTTATTGCCTCGTATATTTCTCCGCCAAGAACATTATCCCTTAAATAGAGGCTTTGTAATAATAGCCTCTAATTTCCACAACTTCATTGTTAATTTCCGCAATTTCTACCTCACAAGTATTAAAACTCTAAGCTCTCCATGAGTCCCTAGATTGTTTCGGCTTAATGACGGCAAATCTAGTATTTTCTTCCCGCAGATTTTAGTCCTTTAAAGGGCATGAGTCCTTGTGTCTCTGCTCGGTACCGTTTAGGTGCACTGCTGGGAGTCCGCTGTGGGGTCTCGCTGATGGTTACACTGCATGCACGTTAGCGTCCTGGGACCAAATGCTTTCCACAATACCCACTCACTGGGATCTCTGTGAAGTCAAAGCTTCCTTAGGTGTCCCGTAGCAGAAAAGGAGCGAGGTGGTTCGGCAAGTGTTTAGGTAGAGACTAGAGGGCTGAAGGAACCTGAGCAGTACTGCTGTGGGTATGTGCTGGGGGGCTGACCCTGTGCAGTGGCAGATCCCCTGCCTTATTCTAGTCCATTTCCTCCATTTATTTCTTCACCAATCTTTGAGGGTAAAGGTAAATAGGGAGCCTTTGTGGAGCTGGTTTTTATGTCCCAGAGGAAATACAACACTTCTTTATGTGGCTTTTACACATCTTGTCTCTACAATTGTTTTACCCTAGAATCCATTTATTTATTGTCACTTTTCATGCCAGAAAGGATGCCAGTCCAATACTGTCATCAGCTGTACAGCCGGCTTTGTTTTCCTGAATCGCTCATAGGAAGTTGTTGCATCCATCTCTAAATATTGCCGAGATTATAGTCTTCTATCTTCTTTGTTCTGAGAAACACTGGGAGGTTCCCTTACAAGGTGAGGTAGGTGAAATACCTGCAGGATCCCCAAAACTTCCAGTGTTTTTCTGCAATATTTTGACATTTCAGTTGTTGCAACAGAAATGTTTTGCTCTTTTTCACAGCAGACAGCTCACATAAAGAGGTTGGGATGCAGTCACACCCTCCATGGTAGAAACCGCTGTTGGCAGGGAGTTACAGGGATGTCCATGTCCTTCTTACGTTGGGGGCCCCAGAGCTGGACGCCATACTCCAGGTGGGGTCTCACCAGAGCAGAGTAGAGGGGCAGAATCCCCTCCCTTGCCCTGCTGGCCACTCTTCTTTTGATACAGCCCAGGGTGAGGTTGGCTTTCTGGCCTGCCAGCGCACATTGCTGGCTCATGTTGAGCTTCTCATCCATCAAGTCCTTCTCCTCAGGGCTGCTCTCCATCCATTCTCCACCCAGCTTGTATTTGCGCTTGGGATTGCCCTGACCAACATGCAGGACCTTGCATTTGCCCTTGTTGAGCTTCATGAGGTTTGCACAGGCCCACCTCCCCAGCCTGTCCAGGTCCCTCTGGATGACATCCCTTCCCTCCAGCATGTCGACCGCGCTACACAGCTTGGTGTCATTGGCAAACTTGCCGAGGGTGCACTTGATCCCATTGTCCCTGTCACCGACAAAGGTGTTAAACAGCACTGGGCCCAGTACCAACCCCTGCGGAACACCACTCATCACTTGTCTCCACTTGGACATTGAGCCGTTGACTGCAACTCTTTGAGTGCGGCCATCCAGCCAATTCCTTATCCACCGTGTGGTCCATCCATCAAATCCATGTCTCTCCAATTTAGAGACAAGGATGTCGTGCATTGGGTAGTGTTGTGTGCTTTGCACAAGTCCAGGTAGATGATGTCTGTTGCTCTACCCTTATCCACCAGCACTAATGCCATCATAGAAGGCCACCAAATTTGTCAGGCATGATTCTCCCTTAGTGAAGCCACCTTGGCTGTCGTCAATCACCTCCTTATTTTCCATGTGCCTTAGTATAGTTTCCAGTAGGGTCTGCTCCATGATCTTGCTGGGCACAGAGGTGAGACTGACCGGCCTGTAATTCTCTGAGTCTTCCTTTTTTCCCTTTTTAAAGATGAGGATTATGTTTTCCCTTTTCCAGTCAGTGGGAACTTGACCGGACTGCCGTGACTTCTCAAATATGATGGATAGTGGCTTAGCAACTTCATCCGCCAGTTCAGGACCTACGGATGCATCTCATCAGGTCCCATGGATCTGTGCACCTTCAGCTTCCTCAGATAGTCTTGAACCTGATCTTCTCCTACAGTGGGCAGTATCTCATTCTCCCAGTCCCTGCCTTTGCCTTCTATGACTTGGGTGGTGTGGCTAGAGCACTTGTTGGTGAAGACCGAGGCAAAAAGGTCATTGAGTACCTCAGCCTTCTCCATATCCCAGGTAACCAGGTCTCCCGTTTCCTTCCGGAGAGGCCCCACCTTTTCCCTAGTCTTCCTTTTATCACTGACATACCTGAAGAAGCTTTTCTTGTTGCCCTTGATGTTCCTGTTCTGTCAGGACTTTAGCTTTCCTAACCTCACCCCTGGCTGCTCGGACAATTTCTCTGTATTCCTCCCAGGCTACCTGCCCTTACTTCCACCCTCTGCTCATTCACCTTCTGGTTTCTGGGACAGGTTGGCTCCTGCTTTCTTTTCCTTGCTTTACACACATGGCTCTGGTGAGCGAGACATTAACTCCTTGCTTGCCGAAAGGGAAATTTGTCCACTGGATATCGTCACACCTCCCAATACCATGTGGGCAAACGAGCAGAAACAGCTGTCACTGGCAGAATATGGGACTAATGTTCTTTCTCTTTTTTTTTATTTCTGCATAATTATCTTATTTAGTTTTACAGATGCCCTTTGGCGGCCTTATTCTGTCCCCGGCTGGCCTTGTTTCAGTGGGTGGGCTTCTGACCCGTCTATAGCGTGTGCAGCTTGTAAACCATTTGGAGATCCTTCTCTGTGAAAGGCACTTTGTGATCCAAGACAGGGGTTTCCAAGCTGTGGCGTGCATATCACAAGCTGCTTCAAAGTCATTTGTTACTTGCCACCACTTGTGGTGCAACCCTCGTACCGCTCCCCAGAAAATACCTCCCAAAAAAGAGCGAAAATCCCACATCGGAATCTTTTTGTAAGCCATTGATGTTTTTCCTAGATTACAGTTCAGTTAAATATAGTAGGAAATGAAAAACACAGTGGAATCATTGGTTTCTTCAGTGCATCTCTCCAGGACTGGTGTTCTTAGCAACTGCTCAAAAAATTTGATTTTATCCCAGTTCTATATATTGGCTAAAAGGGTCTGAGTTCAGTCTTTCTTTTAAAGTAGCACAATCTACTGATTCAGGGCAACGGCATGGACAGAGGTGGGGTTAGTTTGGCTCATTTTTCCCCAGTGAGATTATCATTTGTTTCTCTAAGTCATGAGTTATTAATCTTCCTAAAAATTATTCCTTCTACTGTGCAAAAGGAAAAATAAAATGGTGCCGAAATATGCTGGATCATAGCAGAATTCATTGGAAATAATTTGCTTTTAAATAAGTTGCATATGTGTTTCCCTGTTTAGTATTCACAATGTACAGCAGAGACGCTTTCAGAAATGAACTCATTTTAAAAAGAGATAGATTTACACACACTACAATGAAAGCAGTCACTGGCAGTATTGTATACCATATCAAATCAGTGACTGTTGTTACATATTTGAAGTTAATTTGACACTGAAGTAAACAAATCAAAGTGTGTTTATAGAATAATTAGACCATATTCTCAGTATTGTGGCTACGAAATTTTGTCACCGCTATTGAAGTACTCTGTGGTTTTCTTTGGTTTGTTTACAGAATTCCCTAGCAACACAAAGAAAACTGTCAGAATTACATAAGTATAATTGTAATGGTAAAACCTGTCTTTGCATAATAGTCACAGACCAGCTACATAAATCATAACCAGTGGTGTTGCTTGGTTTCATATTTATGATTATGGAAGCAGAAGAAGATCTATTTGTGAGTTAAAAAGAGTTTGGAAAAAAAAAATGGCAAAGATTTATTTTATCCAGCTGAAAAAAACCCAAACCAGCAATAGGCTCAAACGTTTTGTCAATATTCTGTGTATTCTCCTACAACAGAGAAGCACGATACTTTTATATAAATAACCATTAATACATGGACATATTACCACATACATTTTCTCGTCTGGTGTTTTCCAGTCATGTTATTGTGTGGCTTTGCAGCCTTAAAGCAGCAGTGACTGTAAAGACAGACTAAACTGATTGCAACGTAAAGTTCTTTTTACACCCAACCTTTTCCTGGAAATGTGCATATAACTGTGCTTGAAGAAATGATGAAGAGTCTAGACTACCCCAAAGCTGAGAATATACCTTTTTTAGGTTTCTAAGCCAGGTGAAGAGACCATCCTTACTTTTCATTATTCTCTTTTATGTTTCATGGTATCATTTGTCCCCTTTGCTGCCTCTCTTCAATGCGAGGCAGCTGCTTTTGCTTAATTCGGGTCTAATCCTGCAAAATGTACAGGTTAGTTCAGTTCAGCTTGGGAGCGCTTGGCTTTTCTCAGGAGCGGTTCTCAGAATTATAAAGCTTTCTTCTTAAGCATGCACAATAAAAGACCGGTGCGTGCAAATCTGGATCGGAAAGTTGGTGTTCCTTACCTGTATGGAAGGAGCAGCTGTTAAGCGAAACAGAAGTAACAGAAAGAGGCAGATGAGTCAAGAATCAGAGGTGAAGTCCTAGCTTTTTTGAAACCAATGAGGAGTTTGCCACGAGCTTCAGTGGATTCACCACCCCACCGCAGAGTCTGCTCTGTGACTGGACGCCTGCTTTTACTGTATCATTTGATCTCTTTGGGATACACTTTTCCCCTTTATTTTAGTGAAAGGATGCTCACGGTACAGATTTACTGATGGGAGTTATTCCCCTAAAATGACATCATTCTCCAGTAAATTACTTCAGAATCACATTCTAGAGTGCCTCAAGTGAAAAAAAAATATGTTTGGGTGTTGTTTTGTGTGCATCAGCAGGGAAGCTTTATTTGGAATACAAATACATTTATTTTGGAATACAAATACAAACATGTGAGTTTGCCCTCTCTTCTGCAGATCTGGGATCCCTGTGTCCTGAGAGTCTATTTCTTTTCAACGCTGGACTTTCTACTCCAAAAAATGATGTGCTCAGCTGTTTGCTCAGGTTGCAGGGCTTCATAAGTTGACGGTCCAGACACACGGCGTCAGCCTGGGACCGGGCTTCCTGCAAGCAGCCGGAATCTTTCCCATCCCTTCATACAGAATCCTTCTCACGATGGGTCTGAACGCCGGGAGGTACCCCAGCACACAGCAGTGGACACAGTGCCACTCTTTAAACAGGTCGGAGTCTCATTTACTCCAAAGCCCTTTCCCAACTGTAGTCTGATGAGGATTCAGGTGTCCAGCTGGCTAGTTTTTAAGTTCAGAGTTTCTCCCGTCTGGATTCCTACTAATGTAGCATCTAGAGCGTAGCTTTGCTTCAGTTCCGCCCTCGCTAGGAGTTTTGGAAAGCACACGTAATGTGGTCTTCTCCTAGAGGTGGCAAGTTTCTAGGGTTAGAGAGCGATAGATGAAGACAGTAATTAACAAGTGACTTAACTGTCTCTTAACCCTTTCCCTTTTTGGAGAAGAGACGCTATAAAACCAGAACTGGAATCTCCCGCCTTGTTTACTCTGTTTATCAAGATTATATAAAAAAATCAATATCTAATTTTTCTATTACACTTTAGCACTGCATCTTCCCAGCCCTTCAGAATCATATCCTATTGATTCTACCTTTAATGACTTTGAAATTTTCAGTGATTTGTTTGTGGAGAATACTGTGCCTGATATAGATTTCCCCGTGTTAGTTTAAACGCTGATAGTATACTCGGTGAATTAATGAAATAAAAATAGCTTTGTCAATAAGCAAAAGTGAAGCCACTTCCAACGTTTGTTCTGTAACCACTGCTTTCTGCAACTGCTGCCTACACAAAATTAGTTGGTGGGATTAAAGAATATATTCCTCTTTTATCCCATGTTTGAGTACTTGATCACAGAGGCATAGTTTAATCCAAACATCAATAGCACCTCATCAATTCAGTCAGATGCAGCTGTCAAAGTGGACTTTTGGTTTGTTTAGAGCTTTGCGATTTATCCTTTTTTAAGGTCATAGAATATTTTCTTTGATTTTTGATGCTGAAATCTTTCTTAATCTTCTAAACTTGAGAAACATCTGTTAAGATTTAATGGGGTGACTTTTGTCTTAAAATTGGAGTTCGTCTTGCAAATCTTTGGTTTTGAAAAAGAGGAGAAAAGTACAAACATATATTCCTTAACAGTTATAAGCCCTGCTTGGTCAGCAAGCGATTAAACTAGTTAAAATGGAGCAGCAGGCAGTGCGGTTGTCTTTAAGCAGCGTTTCTGCAGACTGTGATTTCAAATTTGTTTTGTTTCACATTGGCATTAGCCATTTCCCTTTACCATAGCGCTTAGCTGAGGATCCGAGGGGCAGATTTATGTGAGAGCTTGCAAATAATGAGGCAGAGTGATGTAACGGAGTGATGCAGAAGCAGTAAGAAATTTAACCTGCATTCTTAAGCTTCGGAGGTTTGGAGCGCTTTGGAAGAATGTACTAGTTAATATGTTTGGAGGTAAATGGCATCTAAAAATACATGCCCCTAAAAACATACAGACAGCTGTCACGTCTGCTGCCTGAATATATTAGTCATTATCCTCATTAACAGATGCAAAATCATCCCTGTTTTCATAATGTAAGCATTTCATATCAGGTAATTTGTAGTAATTTTTAATGGGGCTGGATTCTTCAGCTCCCGTGTGAGTTGGTGTTTTGAAGCAGGATTCAACTGAGAACCGCAGGATCAGGTCCAGACATCTTCTCCGTGTCCTCTTTCGCTTTCTTACCTACTGCGGCCTGAGATCATCTTTGCCAGCAATCTAGCACATTTTTTTCCCCCCAAAGAATAACATTGCTCCATCAGCTTTTTCTGTAGCCGGTAGCCGTGCATATCTAATACGTTTGATGTGAGGCCTTGTCTTCTGTCTTTCGTTTCGGCGGCAGCGTTACCTGGATGAAAAAGGCAGGATGTGGCTTTCTGGATATACCCGCTCTTTGATTTTTTTTCAGCTCACAGAGAAGAACATGTTGTTCTATAATTGCAGAGACAGCACTGGCACAACTTGTAAACCTCTGCAAAGCGCTGCAGAGCTGCCATTCATAAGTACCGAGAGCTAAGTACGGCATGAAAAGCGTGAGGACCTGCCAAGTTTCTTGCCACTTCCTCCTACTTCTGACAAGGTTTTCAATTAGCAGCTTGTAGAGGCCCAGCCTGTGGTCCTATTTTCATGCAGTATGCATAACTTAATTCCCCAGAAGAGGTTGGAACTGCAGAGGAAAGGAAAACACCCATAGGTTTGTAATGTTATATATTGGAAGAAAACCCGCTTACCAACAGTGTGATTCTGGGAAGAGGAAAGAAGGGGGGGTATTGGGAAAAGGAAGAAAAGGCTAGAGCGGGTCTTGAAAGGTGGCAAAATCTCACTCAATCTTATTTTGTTGGAAAGTATAGGAGCCCAGCACTTTTTCTCCCAGCAGTCCTCGTGTAGTCCTTGTGTAAGGTTGACCTTAACAAGCAGTACCTTGAGGAAGCTAGACGAACGCTCCAAATTAAGCCCTGTGCCTGAGTGCTCCACGCAGCAGATATGCTAAATTAACGCTGCTTTATTACATTTGGCAGAGTTTCCCAGTGTCTCCCTTTAATGCAGTCAGCGCACACCGAAGGATCCTAACCTACTGGGCCAAATAATTCATTGGTGTAAGTCTTGTTGCACAGTCCTGTCTCCAGGTAGCGACCAGTGTCTCGTAGCAGAGGAGGTCAGGTGAAAGAAATTGCATGGTAGGAGCACCAAATACACCCTTTGAGAAGTGGGGCAAAAAAGTGAGGCTCCTGGACTCTTTTTTTCAGATTTTGGGTTTAGTAATCTGTGACGTGCCTGCGCATGGAGCAGACTGCGGCAACGCAGAAGCGACCTGCTAAAAGCAGAGGTAATGTTAGAGAGGTCCCCAATGGGCAGCGGGAGTCTTGTGGCCAGGTTGAGAGAAAAAAGAAGTCCTCCTGAGTCCCTGCGGTCATCAGAATGTCTTAAAACAGATGTCCATCCGTGAACTCTCGTTAAAACTGAGTGAGGGAGCACGGCCATGGCACGCTGTCCTTCGGGAGCTGCTACTCAGCGTGGCTCGAGTGGGTTGTTTCCTCAAAGCCCGGGGTGGAACCACCAGCGGGTTCCCCTGTGTTACGCCAGGATGATCCTGGTCCTTCGCTAGGCAGTGTACATAGAAGTACAAAGACTTGTGGAAGATGCATTTACCTTTCCCTCCCTGTCTCTTTTCCTCTGCGAAGAGCTCCAGCGGGAACAGATAAGCTGATTTATGGCAAATGTGTACACAGCTGTGGTGGAAGCCTTGAAGCAAAACTGGAATAACACAGCTACGGCACTGAGGGTGCCAAGAAAGATAGGAGCTGTGTGGACAAGAAGTTACATCTGTGACGTGTAGGTGCGGCTGCCGCTGTGAAAATCAGCCTTGTCCTCAGTGATGGAGCAACCAAAGCTAAGCCATCACCCATCGCGCTGGCATGAGACCCGCTAACCAGCTTCACTCATGCGGAACCATCAGCATCGCTGCATTTCTGTTAAAAAAACCCCACAGCCCTGAGGGGAACGCATAGAATTCCCATGGGCTGATTTTAAGGAGCCAACCAGAGCCAGATTCCTTGCACCCTGTATAAACGTTGGAGAGGGAGGACGGATCCTCCGCAGGGCAGTTCGGAGCATCTTCCCTCGTCTCCAGCCTGAAGCTGGGCTCTGGAGGAGGGTGCTTCGCAGGCATAGGCTCGGTGAGGTGCTGAACGTGTTTTCTGGGGTGTGGAAACTGGGCTCGGCATACTGGGCTCTGTCTGCGTACTGGGGAAAC
>NW_009646517.1:364352-366826 GCF_000708025.1 Charadrius vociferus | reverse complement strand
TGCTTACGGAGGGGAGAGTTTTGGAGAGGTGCTGCTACAGGGAACAGTACGGCTCGGCGATAAGTTTGTCAGCGCTTTCCCTGTAGTCCCGAAGTAAAAGGACGAGATGTTGTGAATTTCGTACATAAAAGGATAAGTATCACATTTTCCCCAAATTCTTCAGGAAATTACTCTCATATACAACCCCAGAATTTGGCTGCGTTACAGAGACAGAGTGTCATTTGCATGCCATTACCAGGCTGTAAATGTCTCATGGTGACTGCCTACTATACATTTGCAATCTTTAGGGATCCTATGAGGGTCACCCCGGAGGTCAGGTTTGTTTAGTCTGTTCCATAACGGTGTAAAGTGGACTTGAATGTGTACTCTGCTCAAATAATACACAATCTGATTGATACTTAAACATCAGTAAGTGTTGTATATATGTTGCAGTTTCTAATGTTCCGGGCAGAGGAGAACCATGTATTTGCTAACAAATTGTTTCTACAACCAACCTGATGTGGCTTTGAAAAGTGAGTCAAAATAGGGAATGAAGTGCACCCTCAAAATTCTGACGAGAAAAATCTTCATTTTTTTCTTTCCTTGAGAAAACTTTTTCCTTTTTTTTTTTTTAAATCCCCTCTGAGCCCTCCCTGTATTTGGAATTCTTCCTCCTGTTTACTTTTAATTCACTCACCATCCATTCGCTGATTGCCTCGCAGTTGAAAAGCCAGGTTTCTTACGTTGCATTGTTCAAAGATGGCTTAATTAAAAATAGATCACGTCTTCTGTGTTGTGCTTAATAAGCGTTGTGCTGATTGGCTTCATAGAGGCCTGGATGATATTTCAGCCTTTTGCAGATCTTTCAAAAGGAATAATAAAAAGAAAGGAGAGGGGGGGGAAAGGATGTGAAGTCTTTTTCATCCTTAATATGTCATGATTTAGAAGGCAAGAATTATTACTCAACACAGGCTTAGAAGAACAGAGTAGAGAAAAGCTGATATATGAGTTTATATCTTTGTTTTTAAAATACTGTAAAAGTATAATCTATTGTGAGGTGTAGCCTCACCATATTTATTTTTCTAGTGCTTCTTTTTCAACAAAACTTTCATGATGAAAATATAAATAAAAAGTGACAAAATCATACAGCTTGGCACAAAACTGGTTCAGGCAAAATGTTCTTAATGCCATTTCTATGGCTTCACTGTAAAGTTAAAACCAATTAGTTATTAGTTTTCTCCTTTTGTAATTCTGTGTTGTGCACACAGGCTCAGAGAGGTATTCCCTCTCTTTCATCCTTTGCTCATCTCTGGATCAATAATATGTCTGTGATGCTTTTTTTTTTTTTTTTTGATTCCTTCTTGCATTAAGAAGTTTAATTGGTTTGCATTACTTAGTGAAGAAACAAACGCAAGAGCATGATTCTTTAGAAGGAAACTGTAGTTCTGGGTTAAACCTGGCTGCTGCCAAGGTGGGAATACAAGGGAGAAGAGAAGAAACTACAGACAGAATATTTTCCCTTCAATTCCAGGAGCTCAGGAGGACTCCAGACTTCCCTGCGAACTCGCTGCGACACAGTCACTCACAGTTACTAGCTCATGGTTACCTGAGGATGGGGTTTGCCTGCTCAGAGGCAGGCTCAGCAGCCACTGACACCTCTGGCTACTTTTTTTTAATTATTATTTTATTTTATTTTTTTTAGCAGCAATAGCGCAAAATGAGCTGTGTGGTAGCCCAGCAAAGCTGCCTGCTGTGCTTTTGGAAGTGCTATTCGCAGGTGCGCCAGGAGTGATGCTTTCTCTGCTGCGAGCAGTGTGGCTGGCACTGCCTGGAAGGAGCCAGCTGAGCACCTTTATCCCACAAAAAGCAGCCCGATGCTTTGCTCTTAATCCCGGCTGGCCAGGGTCATCCCCTGCGGGGGATAAAAACCCTCAGGAGGAGCAGCCTTATTTCTGATGGAAGGGTTCAGGTGCTGCCTTGCTGTGGAGGTTTGTGCCTCTGACCCAGGCTCACTTTGGTGCCAGTCGAATAAGCACATGCTTCCCGAGATTGGTGCTCTGCGGGGTGACACTTCTCAGCAATGAAGCTGTTTTCTGTAAAGGTGTCTCTGGGCTGTGCGTTGTCCTGCGGCGTAGGCACCTTCCCTGGGAGAGGCTCTAATGGATGGGAAGGTGAGCAGAATTATGGACTTTGAGAAAAACTCAAGATAGTGTGATAGCTCTCTTGTCCCCCTGCGCCCCCTTGTTTTCCTCTCCACCACCTAAACGTTTTGTCATCCAAACAGGCATAGACAACTTGCATCAGCCCCAGCTAGGTTTAACTTCGGTTAACACAGTCTCTGCTTGTGACTTTGGTGTCTTTTTTTGCCTTTCGGTCTGTTTCTGGACGCAGCCCTTTGTAGCCTTTATTCCTCCTAGGATGTGGTTCAGGCCAAGAAGGTTGGATTTGACTCTGAGCTGGCAAATTCTGACTTTTCAGTAACTTTCAAAGCATTC
>NW_009646517.1:348457-364318 GCF_000708025.1 Charadrius vociferus | reverse complement strand
CGTAATCATGCGGAAAATGCAAAATTGAGATCACCATATAGATTATTTCATAATGCGGTCACATGAGAGCGGAGGGCATAGAAGCCAGAAACTGAACGGTCAGTGCAACAAACTCTAGATTGTTGCAATTTGATTCACGTAAGGGGAATTGTGTTAGCTTTTTTGGCTGTGGCCTTGCTGTTCTGTTTGGAAATGTATGATGTCATTGTACCAAGCAAATCACAGCAAAAGGCCGCTTGTATTTATGTTGGCTAGAGGTTTAACCAAGTGTACATGGCAGGCTTAATTTATTGCTACTTTAACTTTGTTTAGTCACTGAAGGGCTTTATTTATGCTGGTAAATTCAAATAGTGGCTAACAGTGACCACACAGCTAAAGAAATGGCAAGAGTCATTATCACTAAATCACTTTGTTGCTGAGTTCCCTTAATTAAGCAGGGAGGGGGGAGGGAATCAAATCCCTGGACATTCAATAGAGAACAGGGTGGCAAAAGGGAGTGATTAATTGTGAGATATCAGTTGCTTTCCTTAGAAAACTAGATTTCTGTATCCTACTATGGCAAAACAAGAATAAAACTCAAACGTCGCGTAAACTGCTGAATTCATTGAAGGCATATTAAAAAGTTTTATAGATTCTCTATAAAGTAAAATAAATAGCAAGAAAGTTATATTCTTTATGCAAACATTTTTCATTACAGTTCGTGTCAGTCCCTTAGTGAGAGCTCATTAACTTCTTAAAAATTACCTTTAATGGGCTACTCATTATCATCACCATCAAATGCTTCACTTGTCCGACATTCTAGCGTTTAGAGCAGATTAAAGCCAAAATTACCCTCTAGATACAGGGCATATTCAACTACGCAGAAAAAAAAAATCATTCAGTAAAGTCATGGCTTATAAACAGTGAAAATTAGGAATGTTGAAAGCAGCCTTTTTTTAAAGCTCAGGAATGTGTCTCAATGTGGTAGCTGTGGTTTTGAGCAATAAAAAAAAAAAATAATGAAAAGGTTCCTCATTTTACAGTCCCTCATTGAAAAGATATTTGGTTTAACGTAATGGTGGAACAGGCACTCTGAAACCTGGTCTCCAGGGCTTGGGCATATCCTCGTTTGGCTCTTGTTTACCTAAGAGACTTGGGCAAGTCACTTCTTCCTTTGCCTGAACTAAAACTCGTGGGTAATGAGATCTCCTCTGTCAAGGACTGCAAATTTCTGCATGAAAGCTGCTTTAGGAGATAGCTGTTGCATTGTTAATGTCCCGCAAGAACTCTGCGGGATCTAAAAATCACTCTAAGCAGGAGCAGGAACAGCACCAGGTCCAAATTTTTTAGCGTGTTTAAATTGGCCGAAGCTTCTTAATTTCAATGGAAAAGCGTACTCATTTGGACCAGCAGGGAAGCTGGCATCCACTCTATTTTTTTTTTTTTTTTAAATGTTGGTGTTTGGGGAGAGAAAACTCAAAAATGTTGATTAAGAATTACAGGCATTGTGGCGTGTTTTGGTTTATTGGGGACTGCGGTGCTCAAATGTGCTGCTGTGATGAATAGCAGGGTTCATCAAGGTGGCTTCAGTAAAGCAACCCCAAAAGCATTTCTATGACGGCAACTTTACTGACGCCTATGAGGCAAAAACCCAATATATAACCAGGGTTCAGTCTACAGCTGGATGAACTCTACTGACTTGGAGGGAGCTGGCTGGTTCGTGTCAACCATGGTTTTGGACTTCACTTTGCTTTTTGTTTCCCTGGGTTACCTGAACAAAACAGCAGCTTGCCCGTGTCACCAGTGTTCAAAGGTGCTCTTGGACTGCGGTACCGAGGAGACTGAGGAAATGACACCAGATGAGACAAGGTTCTTTGGTTTAAGCATGATGTGGTGCCTTGCTATATTCTTCCTGGTCGTGGGGAGATGTCCTAAGAGTGCTTCCTCTGTCAGTAAAAAGATCCTGGAACTGTTAAAATATAACACCTCTGCACCTTTTCATCTATTTCATCCGAGAGTCTTAGTTTGTTTTTCAAAGCTGTTGAACTCCAAATTATGGCACTGCAATACACAGCCAGGCTCTTGAGTTTAGCTGAAATAAGTTCTCCTTGGTGATGGGGTTCGGTTAGAGTCCTGTATCGACAGTCCTTTGTTTAAAATAAAGGTGTTCTGAAATTGTCTTGTCTACTTACAGTGCTCTTTTTATCCTGTCAGCTGAGAAGATTCTCCAGATACTTCCTGCATCAGACAGACGGTGCCAGAGGAGAAGTATCTGAAGATGGGTGAAAAGCTGCAGACATCCTGGCATAAAATAAAAGAATCTCAAATGATGGAGCTGGAGTGTTCCCCACGTACCCCTGAGATGGTATGGTAAGGTTCATTAGCTGAGACTATTTAAAGCTTGCCCCAAAGAATATGATATACGTTCGCCTGTTATTTCTCACATATTTAAGTCTGTAAGTTGCAGCATTGCATATCCATTGGTAGGTCCTCATGGCATCCAGATCCAGACACTCTCTAAAAAAAATCAGACGAAAGCTCTTAATTGGGTGTACTGACGTGGTGCCTTCATCTCTAGGGAGAGCTGGCTTGCAGGAAAGCTGAAGGATGACCTAGACCCGCTCTATGTGGTGGCTAGCAAAGCTGAGACAAATACAAAATAAAATAAAATACATCATCCCAGTTTACTTGGTATGGAAGTCTGCCAAATGAAAACCCTACCATGAGTGTCAGAATGCCTCTTTGTGGTCCTGGCGGAGAACCTAAAGCTCCAAACTTGAGTAAAAAAAAATTAGGTGCTGAAGGTTGGGCAGGGCAGAGATCCTCCTTTTTATTATAGCCTGTAGCAGTGTTATCACTGGGAACTTTGACTTCCACTGGGCCAGAGTGGGTTGTACACAGTGTGAGTCAGCCCAGCCTCCTACAGAAGAAAGGACATATTTTTTAACAGCAGCAAAACAGTAGAGAATTTGGTGCATGGGTTGATTGATTTGTCTCAAGCTACACAAACCTTCTGGGATGATCTGGTTTTCAGGCTGGTTCCCTTGCAAAAGAAGCATCTCCTTTTTGCCTCTTCCTCTAGTTGAGATGGTATAGACCTTCCTGTAACTAACAGCTTTTCATAGCTTCCGATGCATACTCTTTTAATACTGAGATTAGTCTCAATAAATAATTCCTATAGTTCCCTAGACTTTTTGACTAGCAAACGGTACGGTTCAGGTCCTAGCTGTGACCTTAGGGGTTTCCCACTGAACCGCCAGCATGTCTCGGTGGGAATGCTCCTGAAGGAATACAGCCAGGATTCACGGGTGCCTACACCACGACAATGGAGAAGGTGCCGGATCTGCCATTGAGGGAAGGTGCAGGAGACTAGGGAACCAGCTGAGATGTGTTCCATCAGCTCAGACTCGGGGCTTCTAGGCTCCTTGCTGGGCAACCAGTGCAATGACTCCATCCAGATCAAGAAGCACCTACTGAAAAGCATATATCCTTTTGGAAAGACTACAGCATCCTTTTCTCTGACTATTTTCAGGGCTTCTGTTGTTTTCGTGTACGCTTCTGACCTTGTTTAGGTCCCCCACATACTGATTTGGGGCAAAAAATACATTGTAGATTGCACATGTAGTTTCTTGGGTAGGTGTGTCTACTTGAGATGTTTATTTACTGTTTTCTGCAACCTACTTCCTGAGTGAGTTGACTCAAGTCACTTTGCTCAGGAAATTTCTCTCTATTCATTCTGTTAAGCTTCAGTGATTGCATAGGAAACCAAGGGTCCTGTTTTTAAGCCCGAGTTTTAGGCCTGAAGTTGTATATTGTGATTTCTCTTGCCTCACTTTGTCAAGGGTACTACTGCCGTTAGGAATGCTGAGATGATAAATACACTGATGATTTTGAGATGTTTAAGCTGAGATCCATCTTGCTTCACGTGGCCATTTCAGGTGTCTACAGTTGCACTTGTCACCCGTGGCCCTGTGTATTCAGAGAGGAAACAGGTGCCATAGGAGAGGGATTTAAATGACTTCTTTTCAATGTCTACTTGAACTGAATCTCGGTCATTATTCCAATGACTCCACTGAGCAGATTTCCTAACAGGCTCGGCTCAGGTGGAAGCAGACTTTCAGTGAGAAGGAATACGCTGCACGGAACACACTGCTTGCAATTGCAGCCAGGGGCTTGAAATTCTTCCTCTCTACAAGCCCATTCCCATCTATACTCTTCCATTCTTCCCTTCCCTTCCCAGTAACGCACCACTCCTCAGGTCTCCTCATCTGTCATATCCAAACCCATCCCTGGTACTCACAGACAAATGTGAGAGTTGTGATGTGCAGTTATTTTGTGAAAGGGGGAACACAGGAGATCAAACTCTCCACTGCCTGAGTACTTTCTCAACCCCGCCTGGGCCCCCCGGGATAACTTTTGAGTCCCTCAAGGAGAGGAGAAAGACACGATCAAACCAGTGGTTTAGCAAAAGCAATCATCAGCTACTAGCCTTAGCTGAACATTCTAGTAGCTGAAATAGATAGGAATAACCCAGGGGAAAAAAAAAAAGTTTGCATTGCGTTGCTTTAGAGTGTTTTAGGATATGGTCTTCATTAATTAAGGACTTGTGCCTTCAGCGTGCTGGGCAGAGGCGGATAGGAAATGTAAAACTATCTCCTGTTTCAGATGTAGGCAAGTCCCTCATGAAAGCTGAGGGATGGGGAAGAGGAGGGGAGAGGCACACAGGTTAACAAACCAATTCGAGCTTTCGAAGACCAAGTAGCATTGGATTGAGGTACTTCTGAATAAGGAAAACCTGGGGTCTCTGCTCCACACCTCCCTTGCACTAGAAATTCACCGTGGAGACTAAAAATGTTCCTGGCTGAGACTTGAAAGTGACACACTGTGATCCTAAAAACACCTCGGTGCAAGAACAGCCCTTCTCCTAGAGCATCTCTGCTCGTGTGGACACACCACAACTAGTGTCTAACTGGCTTGCTTGAAGGCTGGATTTCTCAGCAGGATTTTTGTGGGCCACATCGTTCCTCCCGGGCACAGTTTGGACTCCTGGGCTGAGCTGCTTTTAAAGTTGATTCAGGTAGGTCTACGTGGGCTGCAATAACCAGAGTGTAGAAATACACCAGAAACAGCTGAAGTTACCTTATTTGCTACCGGAGCATTGGCCGACAAAGGTGTGGTGATACCTCCCAAGTTCTCTCACCTCTCTTTTGCAGCCACTGTGGCTCTCATGTGCCAGTGGTGGCAGCAGGTATCACACCTGGGGTACCCTAGCACTGCTATGCGAGGAGAGTGCTGCCGTTTATTGTTACCCTCTGTTATTCTAGCTGCGAGTGCCAATATCATCCATAAGAGCAGCAGACAGAGCTCTGAAGCATTCTCCTGCCGTCGCTTCCTTTCAGCCCACTACTTATTTGGTAATATACAGGCCAGCTGGATGATTTTTGAGAAAAGCAGGCAAACATGTTAATTTTATCATGCTAGTACATTCTCTTGCTGCTGCATCTTTGCTGCGCTTGGAAATGAAGACAGTGTAATTACCTAACAATTATCTTGTCAGCTTGCAGCAGAATGCAAAATTCGGATCGAGTGAGGGAATGAGAGTGCATTTAAACACTGGGCTCTTGTGATATGGCGTTTATTTCTTTTCCATGCTAATTTTGGGGATGGGTAATGAGTGTATGGTTAAGCTAAGCGGCCCAGCGTGGCTGTCCAGCACACAGGAGATGAGTTGGCCATGTCAAACCTCCGTGTACCTAGGCGTGCTGCAGGAGTGGGCACAGACTTCCAGCACTGCGTTATCAGGTGTTTCCCTCGTGCCCAGGAATGGAGTTGCCACTGTCAGCAATTTCAGGTAGTTTGACAGCCACAGAAGGCAGGGCAGGAGCGTGTTTTTACCTGGTGAAGGAAGAGGCAGTCTGTTTTCCAGGGCATGCCTCTAAGTATACGCTCCAACTGTCCAGGCATCTTCTCTGTCAATCCTGGTTACGTTTTAACACGAAGAGTAGACAGTAGTACACTAAGAATGGTTCCCATTCTTCAGTCCTTCATTTTTGGTTCTTTTACAGCCTCCTGGAGGCTCCCTTAAACAGGGGGATGCCAGCTGAGACAGATTCCGATTATCTGCCATTGTAGACAGCCACGTTAAACCGGTATGTACATATTTGGAGAGGAAGAGGTACTCACAGGGTTTAAATCTCAGCAACGTGAGGCATCATCCCTCTCTGATTCAGAATATGCTTTTGGGCAAACTTTTGGCTGGTGCTGTTGTATGGGGTAGATGGTGTCCTCCTGTCTGTCAGGAAATACTCAGTCCTTTCCTGATAGAGCTCTGGGAGTGTGACCGTTCAAAGCTCACACCAAAACAGTACTTTTACAACCAGTATTGCCACAAATTCCAGCTGTTCTGCACTGGTGAGGCATAGCCACAGAGTAGGCTTATTTTTTCACTCTGATTTCTCTCCTGACTTGCATAGCTCAAGAGACATCTTAGCGAGTATAGCAGTCGACACAGCGAGGAACGGGAGACGTGCCTCTCGGCTGACGGGTGGGCTCTGATGGGCCCTGCTCTGGTATCAATGCACTTGAAGAGTTTTCAAAACAAATGCTGTTTCTGTCAATGCGACTCTGTTAACACTTTGGCATTTTCAAGGCCTGAGCCTCCTGCCTCTAGTAGGTAGTGTGGGATTTTAGAGATTAGAAAGCATCGTATTATGGGTTGCTAAGTGGTTTGCATTTCAAAGTCAGCTGCAAGTTAAGATGTATCTTGGCAGAAACATGCGGTCAATGGGCCAGGCTCCCGAATACAGTCCAGGCTGCCTGTTGCAAAGGAGTTATCGTTCTGGTACAGGCGGTCACGTCACACCGCTGAATGCTTTGCATGGCTAGAATGGGATAAGAGTAGTCCAGGAGGTACTGAGATGTGCTTGACAATCTAAGTCCTTTGATTTTTTTTCATGCAGTGTGGTGAATATTGCACTGAACCAATCTGTTTGGGTTTTTTTTTTTTTTGTGTACTGTTGCTTAGGGAGAAAACATTATTCTTCAGCATTGTGCATGTTTCTGAGGCTTTATGCGGCTTGAGCTTTTATATTGCTGTGGATACTGTGAACATTTGCAAGGCCTTCTGAATAATTGCTAAGAAAAGAGAGAGTAAAAGATATTAAGTGCAGTTTTCACTGACTGAAAAAAAAAAAATCACTCGGTTGTGTCTTGAGAACAGGAATGACGTGTTGCCCTTCATCCAGTCCATGCCAGGGCAGGAAGACTGGGGTTCAAAAGGAGTGGAAGAAACCCAGTGAGAAGCCGAGAGCGGCAACACACTGTTACGTGCACAACCCCACCTTCCCGCACTGCCCTTTTCCTCGCCAAAGGTGTATAACCTGCGGTGAAAGCAAAGGCAGCTTAAACTGGGAAGGGAGGAGGAAACATGTTTACTTAAGTGTTTTATTGCTTGCTTTCTTCTTTCTCATTACCCAAACCAGTGATTAGAAGTTTGTGTTAATTTGCAATAACTTAAGTAAAAATTCCCCCAGTGGAGGCTGTCTTGCTAACACCAGTAAGTGTGCCCAGGACAGTAGTTGGTAGAAAATGCAGGCGTGGCATGGTCTGGGGTTGGAATAATTTGAGTGACACTGGGGCTCAACGAGGAGACTTGGTTCTGGTATTGGGAATTTGGGGTGGTATTGGGAATTTTGGAAGTGGTTCGGCTGTTGCGTCTTGGAGGGGGGGAGTAGGTGTGAACGATGCGTAAGCAGGTGGGAAAAAGTTCGAAGCCAGCTGAGCAAGGTCCTGAGGGTTGGGAAGATGAATAGGAAGAGATGTGGGTCAACCGTATCACAGTCCAAATATATGTTTTCTTCACAAACTTCAACCCTCGTCCCAGTGGACTAGACCGTATGGGTTAATATTATCACAATTATTACCACAATCTGGATGCACAGTGGACTAGACCGTATGGGTTAATATTGTCACAATCTGGATGCATGCTTATTACAAACTTCACTCCTTGCTCCTGCAACCAATGTAATGAAGTCACAGCAGTTTGAATATGTACGGATTATAAATGCCACCCCTTGCCCCTGTGGCCTGCATTATTGGGGTTAACATAATCTGAGCATTTACTGCAAAGTTCATACCTTGTTCCTGCAAAACACAAACCCAAGAACACAACAGATTTTTTTTCATTTATTTTCTATACTCTATCATACAAAGCAGATGATGAAACAGTCCAAGTGAAGATTAACATGACTGTTGGAGGTACCAATAGGTTCGTGAGTCACATAGCTGTAGGGCTTTGTCCAGACCTCAGATGGGTGGTGAAGAGTGTTCTCTTAATGCAACGTGGGCATTTCTCAACCTGGGAAGTAAAATGGTCCACCAAATGGTTCAACTGTTCTGGACGTTGCTCCACATCCTGGGCAACATTAACTGAGCCTTCTGTTTTCCCCTGTACTTGCAATTCCTTGACTCGCAGCTCTCATCTCTGAAGGGTCTTCTGCCCCACTTCATCCTATTCTGTCCCTGATCTTTCAGGAACAGTCCCAATATGTAGGGTGGCAGCAAGTAGAATTTTCAGACCTTTTTGACACTATTTCCCAGGTCAGCCATACTGCTGGCCTTCCAGGATTATCCTTGCTGCTAGTGTCACACCTGTCTTCTGGCATGCTCCCTTTGTGCGATGATACATATAGGTCACTGCTAGACCAGTAGGACTTCCCACCAGCTCCTAGCAGAAGGGAATTAGTGACGATGAATACCTGTGGGAACTTTCAGGCAGTGGGTTGCCCGCAGGCCACAGTCTCCCAAGGGTGTCCCTGCTCTGGCGTGGTTCACCCATGGGCCACAGTCCCTCAGGGACACCCCTCAAGGCATGGAGTGCCTTCTTCCATGAGCAGGTCTCCCCCTGTACATTATCACTGCCATCTCTCCCTCCATGTGTCTCCTCTACCATCTCCCCATGTGTCTCTTCCCCTTGTGTCTGCTGCTCTTAAATATCTCTGTGATGGGGCACTGTGGGCTCCTCGGAGGGCCTGGCATTTTGGGATGCCGTGGGCGGTTACATCAGCTTCAGAGCCAGCTGCCACCTGCACAGGGCAGTTCATGGCCACCTGGGACGTTGGCACCGCCGCAGCCCCTGGGTGCTGCTGCCTGCCACATGTACCCAGTGTGACACTGGTGAGATCGTCAGCTACCCATGCATGTACTAATTGGGTGTTCATGCATGAGTAAATTGGTTGCTCATCTCAGTCTCAAGTGAACTGTGCAGTCATGCATGAAGTGGTCAGGTTCCCATGCATGAATCCAGTGATCACACGCGACCCGATTGTGCAGCCATGCATGAGCTAACGGGGCATCTTGAACCAATGGGATGCCCATGTGCGAGCTAATTGAGTGCTCAAGCATGAATTAATTGTGCCTCCATGCAGTGATTAATTGGATAATCAAGTGTAAGTTTGCAGAACGCTCATGCATGAACTAACTGGGCACTCATGCATGAACTAGTTGGGCGGTCTGGCATAAATTAATTTGGCACTTGGATGTGAATTAATTGTGTGCCCACATTTGAATTCGTTGGGCCCTCAAGGATGAACTGATTGGACCCTTGTGCATGAACTGACAGGCTGCTCAGGTGTGATCTGTTTGTATGCCCATGCATTAACTAATTGATCAATCATGCACATATTTATTGGGTGCTCATGCACGAATTTATTGACCATTCAAGCGTGAACTAGTTGGGCGTCCCAGCGTGGCTTTATTGGACACTCATGCATGAATGCAGTAAGCCCTGCAATTTATGCCTCAAGGGACTAATAATATGTATACATTGAGGATGTTAGGATATATTAACCCCTACAGTCTGATTTTGGGGGACGAGGGTTGAAGTTTGTGAAGAGTACGTGTGGTCAGACTGTGTTAAGGTTGACCCCAATAATCTAGTCCACACGAGCAAGGGGTGGAGCTTGTAAGAGATAAAAGTTGAGACTGCGATGATGATCACCCCCTGTAATCTGGGTCCCAGGGGCAGGGGTAGAATTTTAGCAAGTGCATGTGGACTTTGTTATGATATTAAGCCCGTAGAGTCTGGCCTACCAGGGCAAAGGGTAGAGCTTGTGATGGCTGAGGTGTTCTGATTGTGTAGATGTGGTGCTTAGGGACATCGTTTAGTGGTGGACTTCGTGGTGTTAGGTTAATGGTTGGACTCGATGATCTTGAGGGTCTTTTCCAACCTAAATGATCCTTTGCGCCACTGTAATGTGGTTTGTGGGGTAAGGAACACAACTTTAGTGTTGCTACAATGTTAATCCCCACTGTCTGTTCTGCGGGAAACAAGCACGAAGCTTAGAATTGCTTTGTATTAGAGAGTTTGTAACTTATTTATGTTGAAACATCTCTTAAAGATGTGTTTTGCGGAGATAAGGGGTGGAAGGTATTGAGATTAAATTGTAGGGTATACTACATTTGTGCATGGGCACCTAGTTAGCTCATGCATGAGTGCCAGTTTCGTCCATGCATGGGATGGGTGCCCAATTAGCTGATGCATGATCGCCCTATTAGTTCATGCCTGATCACCTGATTATTTCATGCATGGGTGCCCAATTAGTGCACGCTTTATTGCTCAAATGGTTCACGCATGAGCGCCCAATTAGTTTGTGCTTGAGAGCCCAATCAATTCCCACTTGAGAGCCCAATTAGTTCTGGATGAGCACCCAATTTACTCATGCATGAATGCTCAATTAGTACATGCATGAGCACCCGATGAGATCACCCCCCAAGTGCGCCATGAGTTCACACGAGTGCCACGCTGGACACACGTGGTTTGGTGTCCAGGGGCTGCAGTGGTGACAGTGTGGGAGGTGGCCATGAAGTGCCCTGTGCAGGAGGCATCTGGCTCTGAAGTTGTTATGGTGTCCCCAAAATGCCAAGCCCTCTGAAGAGCCCGCAGTGCCCCAGCGCAGACAGCGCAGGGAGATGCTGGGAGGAGACATGCGGACAGGAAGATGGCAGAGAAGACACACGTGTAAGAGGATGCTCCATGCCCAAGGGACTCAAGCCTGAAGGACTGCAACCTATGGACAACCCACACCAGGACAGGGACACATTGAATGACTGTGGTCATGGGTGACCCGTGCCAGCGCAGTGACACTGGGAAGCCAGGAAGAGACCTAGTGAGACACATGAAGCAGCGGCAGACAGAAGAAGCTGTTGTCTACACAACCCCAACCTCCCGCTTTGCCCAGAACAGACCAAGTGTAACCTGTGGTGCGAACAAGAGAAGCTGAGATTAGGAAGGTGTATTTGGCTTAAGTGGAGCACGGGTAGGAGGAAGAAAAGGTGCTTTAAGTGTTTAATTGCTTAAGTTTTTTTGGTTTCTCATAATTAGAGAAGTTACGTTAATTGGGAACAACTTAAGTAAAAGTTCCTCCAGTGGAGGCTGCTTTGCGCACTGCAGTAATTGGTGGAGAATGCAGGCAGCACCCGGGGCTGGCATGGCCCGGGACTGCAATAATTTGAGTGACTTTGGGGCTCAGGAAGGTGTATTGATTCTCATATTGGAATTTGGGGTGTCGTGGTGGGTCCATCGTGCCTGCAGGGGGGTAGGTGTGGACAGTGTGTAAGCAGGTGGGAAATGTGGAGTTGGAGGCTACCAAAGGAAGGTCCTGAGGGATGGGGAGGTGACTGGGAAGAGATGTCATGGGTTCTGCTTCAAGCCCCAGTGGCTTGCAACCTGGGCTGACTCCAGGTCAGGGATCCCAGAGCACTTTCCCTGGAGGCTCAGTGGGGCTGGGAAAGCCCAGGAGAGCTGCGTGCTGCTGTGCTGTGTGGTGCGGAGGGGCTAATTATGTGCTCCAAGCAGTGCTTATCCCTATTGCCTGGGCCACAGGATAAGAGTGGAGCTTATAATTGGCGCATATTAAGATAGTGATGATGTTGAAAGTAGGCTTTGTAATGGATTGATATTGAAACCGTTGCTATGTGTTTTTCACCAAGGAGGAGAGTAGAATGTAAGGGCATAAATTGCAGGGTTTACTGCATTCACACGTGAGCGCCCAACTTGGTCATGCATGAGTGCCCGATGAGTTCGTGCTTGAGTGCCCCATCAGGTCACGCTTCAGCGCACGATTAGCTCACGCTTGCATGCCCGCTTAATTCGTGCATGGGCGCCCGATCGATTCATGCATGAGAACCCAATTGCTTCACGCTTGCACGCCCAATTAATTTACGCATGAGTGCCCAATGGGGTTACGCATGACCGCTCAATTAATTTGGTAAGAGTTCCGAAAAGTGCCACTGCTAGGAACCCCCAAACTGAAGCCAGATGCAAATTAAAGCCACACCCCTTAAAGGCCCTCTGGACAAATTAACCTAGGCAGAAAAACAGTCCTTTGGTTCAGATTGAAAAGAAATGAAAACCAACTTCTATTCTACACCTGGGTATAATTAGTACAACTTGAACTTGGATCCTTTTTTCAGGACCCAGAAAGCAGCTGTGTGGGACGGTGGCTTTCTCCACTCAGAGTTCTACCTAATCCAGCCTTTCTGTTGCCATATGGGGGTTTTGTTTTGTGTGCTAACCATTAAAATGTAATTTCCCATCATATAGCTTCCTCAGCCAGCGTCTATATCTGATGCCCACGGAAACAAAGATATTCTAAAGGAAAGAACAAAGTTAAACCAGCAGTTATATTCAAGAATAATTTAAAATTCATTTCCCAGCCAGTTTCAGTAGGAAGCAGCAGTGCTATCTTCTTATGGATGCTGTTAAATTAGCAACGCCCGGGCACAGTCTTCAGAAAGCAGTATTATTTTTGCTAGTGAAGACCCGGAGGAAGAGAATACAAAAATCTTTTGTATTATTAAGCTGCGTTTTCCTTTTGCTTCTCATCTTTCATGATGATGGCAGTTCCATCATTTGTTTTCCATTTCTTGGAGGAGGTCTCCAGCGTTGGCTTTTCTCTGCTGGTCAGTATAGTTCCTCAGCTAATGTCAGAGCAGCGAAACTGCCTTTGGAGGTCAAAGTAGCAGCTGATAAGAGTGCTGTCCCCTCGGCCAGCTTTGGGAGTCTGGAGGCACTCAAGAGGGTGTTTTTTCTGTTTTTAGACTCAAATCTATTGATGCTTCCAAACTGACCTTTCTTATCTATGTCGTGTCCTTCTGGAAGTTTTAACTGATGTCTGCAGGTTGATTGTAGCAGGAACATGAAATAGTGTTTCACCAGCTCACGCCGCCTTTAGAATCTGCTTTTCCTTAGAAATGGGCAAAACCTTGTTGTGTCATATGTGGCCACACTGGGGCTTGTCGCTCCAAAAACTGCCAGTCTGGGAGGGAAACCCAGCAGCTCTCTTTGTAACTCGACTGGAAAATGAACAGGAGACCATAAGTTTGTCCATCTGCCACGTTTTACTTGTTCTCAACTATATAATACCTGATGCGTGCAGAGAGTTGTATACTTGGGCTGCGTAATTAAATGGCTTTGTTACTGATTTTGAGCCATTCTTATTTAAGGTAGAAACCACTCCCTGTTCCATCTGCTTTAGTAAAACAAAATCCCTGGTGTGGCCCACATGTCACTGGTTTCAACATTTGGATTGTATCAGGCTTTTTTTTTTGTTTGTTTTTCTAACCATGGAGAAACTGTGATTATTATTTTTTTTTAATGATAGGCTAAGGGGGGAGGAAAAAAAAAAAGGCAAAAATATTGGACACGCTTGGGCATCTCCTAATGGGATTTAATATTCTGGTTTCTCCACCTCAAAATGAAAGAATGACAGCAGTTAGAGCTGTTTGGGCTTGAAGGTGTGGATATAAATCTCCCTTGGGGCTTAACTTCTGCTGTTCCTGTGTAGCTTGAACAGTACTTTACTCTCTGGGTGGTGTCCCTGATTTCCAGCGTACTTAGCAGGTGCAACCCGACTGGGATGAGGCAACACAACACCGAGCTGCGTAGGAGTGGAGAGGAGTCACTGTTTTAAAAAGCAGGCACGGAATGGGTTACTGCACGCAGAAGGAGGTAGAGGCGTTTGCGGACTCTGCAACTTGTATGGAAAGTGTTTCTGGTATCGCTTCCGTTGCATTTTAAGCTGGAAGCAAAGGGATATATTTGTGCACTCGCGCTCCTTCCCAAGTGGAAGGTCCTCACTTAAGTTGTCTTAGGTCTCTTTTGAAACATTTACTCAACAACATGACCTAATTGTACCGCTGGTGATGCAAGCTTAGGGACAGTGTAGGATTTCATGCTCTGTGGCATCGCGCATGCCAGCAGCTCAGAGAACAGGGCGGAAAAGCTCTTACTCTTCTTCGGGGACGTGAGGACTCTGCGCACGGTTCTGGCTGCGCCTGGCAGCTCACCAAGAAGCTGCATGAGCACCAGCTTCCCATCACACTGCCGGAGTCGCGCTGCCCTCTTGGGCATCGAGTTAGTGCCAATGTAACTACATGGAAGGAAAAGATATTAACTGAGGATGAAGGACTCTGAAAAGCCTTCTTTTCATCTTGGGCTGATAACGCCTTTGCTGCCCAGTATTAACGTTGCGGTGTAGCAACTGGATGGGAAAAGGCTGTGCTGCCCACACACGGAACAGTGAAGTCTTAGGAGCGAGTGTGGGAAGAAAGACCAAAGAGGGAAAAGTCTATTATAGTTTCAGCTAGTAAAAATTTTGTTGCACCTTTTACACATTCCAGGGGATGCAAGGCATTTTAAATTGGGCTGTGTAAACTGCTGCAGCCCGAAGTCAAAGAGTGTGGCTTTGGTGTGATGTTTGGATGTACCTTTTCCATGAAGGATGAAAGAACACAGTGATGTTCAGTTTGAGTCCGTAGTTAGTTCTCTCCCCTCCTCCCCGCCCCCCAAGTTAAACAAGGATGGAGGATGTGTACGTCTTAGAAGTCCCCCCTCTCTGGTTTTTGCTCTAGCTCATCTCCCTGCAGGGACTTAGGACATAGATAACCTGGCTTCCAAATGTGTAAAGAAAACAAAAAAATATTTGCAACCCGTGGTCACAGAGAAGGGACTGAATTTCAGAGGGTTGAGAACTTTCCTCAGCTGAAAGGTGGCCCTCGAGCCTTGCTGTAACAGGCACTGGTTTTGCCTTCAGCCATTTTTCTTTTCTTCCACCTCTGTCTTGCTAGGTCCTACAATGAGTAGGAATGGAGCGGACAACCCGCTCCGCCAGACCCTCTTTTCTCTCTCATGCTCTTCCCTGTGTGTAGCAGTGAGGGAAGACTGATGTGTGGGGCCTGAGGAATCGGAGCTGTCAAGTCCGGGGCACAGGTCCCTTCTAGGAGTTTAGCTGGGTAGGTTAGAGAGTTTAGCTGGCAGAGCCCGAGGTCAGCTCCTTCACTGATAAAACCTCTTGTGAATAAAACTAGAAGTGATGGCCTGCTCCTCCTATCCTTTGGGAACTGCTTTTAAGCTGGGGCTTTACTGCTGGCCCCAACCCGTGCTCCACCGCAGCTTTGCAGCTGTATCTGGATGGTCTCGTACTGCCACAACTCTGACCTTCACCTGGACCACTGGCTGGGCGTCCTGGCTTGACATCGGACCCGCCCCATCACTGCAGACGTGCTGGCTGATCACTGGACTGGGTCTGACCCTGATCCCTGTCTCTCGCCCCGATCCTGACCCAGACCTGACGGTTTCCATCCCAACTCCGTGTTGGCGAGGTCAGTGCTTGCGCGTGCTTTATTATCCCATTCCCTCCCTAGCTTCCCCTCCCAGCCAGCCCTCGCTGCTCCCTGACGGTTAGCAAAGGTGGAGAGGCCAGTGGTAAAGCCCCAGCTTAAAAGCAGTTCCCGAGGGAAATGAGGGGCAGGTCCTTGCTTCGGCTTTCTTCACAACAGCTCTTATCGGTGAAGGAGCTGACCTCGGACTCGGCGCTACACTCT